>NW_026692492.1:927500-1227500 GCF_021218885.2 Marmota monax | reverse complement strand
TTCCTTCACCAGTTCCAGATTGGGTGTTCCTTCCTCCCCCCAGTTCATGTTTCAGAAACTTAATTCCTCAATTTATGTGTTAATAGGTCTCAGAGATGGGACCCTGGGCACATGGTTGAGTCCAGAGTGGTCTCCCTCCAGGATGGATTAATCCACTCACACACTGATGGGTTCATGGTTTATCAAGACAATGGTTCTGCTTTGAAAGATGAGCTGTCTCTGGCCAACGCTTTTCATCTCAGCACACAATGTTCTGTGCTGCTGGGGACTCCACAAAGTCCCTACCAACGAGAAGTCCCATAGTAGACATACATTCTTGATGTTGGACATCCAAGACTTCAGAGCCATGAGAAATACATTTCTTCTCATTATAAATCACCCAACCTCTGGCAATCTGTCATAGCAACAGAAAACCCTCGAAGATGTGCACACATCATCTTGAGTTGTTGATACAGGCAGGATCTGCTCATCTGATCTCAAATCTCTCAATTACGTACACCAGCGGCTTGCACTGTTATTTTCCTCACTTCTCTTATCGCAAGATGCCATGTTTTCTCAGTGGCTCGTCTGGCTGGTTTATTCAATCATCCAAATCTCTATCTCCATGTCTTCATGGCAGAAGAAACACTTCTTCTAGAACAATGAGAAAATAACCTTCTGTTCTTGATAAATTTCTCCATCTCAGGTCTTGTGTTACAGCCTTTCAAAATGGAATCCAAAAATAAGATCGCAGGAAGGAGGTGTCTGACCCAAACGCATGCTTTATCCTCCTTGTGGAACTGGTTTGTTTCCTGCCACCATCTTGAAACGAAGTTGGAGGGAGACACCAATTTTCCCATCTTCATGGAGTTCACAGGTAGGGATGCAGATATTGGCCGTGCATGAGACAAATAATTACAGTCATAGGAAAATCATATTTGAGGGTCTGGGATCTAAGACCGTGCCAATCCCAACTGATCTAATCTTGCATATTCTAAGAAAAAAATGCTTATGAAGTTGCAAGTGAGTGGTTTTCACTGATGATGGTGCCCACCCTGAGGTCCCCACCGGAGCCCGAGGTGATGTGGGCACCGTGACCTTGAATCTCCATGACTAATGAGACAATTCTCATCCAGTGCTTGCTGAGATGGGTTTCTTCTAGAAAGCACAACCCTGGGGCCTGGATCTCTCTCTCTCTGTGTCACTCGCAATCCCACCAAGATCCCACCAACCACATTGTCATGCAGCAAAGTTGGGCAAAAGCCAAGCAGTCCCTGATGCTGTACAAGTGGACATTCATACTTAGGAGCTCAGAAAACCTGTGTTCTGTATAAAGTATCCAGCCGGGTGTATTTTGTCATAGCAACAGAAAACCGAGATGAAGTCTGCCCCACAGAGGATCAAGAAGCTAAGTCCTTCCATTTTTTCCCCAGATCCTTCCTGTCATTGCTGAGCCTCAACAACAACTGCACAGTATCCATGCCAAAGCTGGATAAATCCTCATCTCTTGCTTGTTAAATAAAGTACCTTTGCCTCGAGTCCCTACGTGACGGGCAGCTTGGGGTCACTTATCCATATGTGGGATCCCTGCAACCGGAGCTCACTGACAGGATTCCCTGTCTAGCCCAAGCCTGGGTCATGTTTTCCAACGTTTTTGCAACACCCCTTCCGAGGGTTTCTCTAGTTTGAAGGACACTGTCTGCCCGTGGCGCCTGCCTGGCAGCAGAGGCTGAAATGGATCATTGTTGTTGGTGTGAATCAAGTCTGTGTCTTGGGACAGCCATGCTCCCTGGTTCCCGTGACCTTTCTGGAGGGGTGACTGAGAGCTCAGCACTATTTTTCTGCAAAGGGTGAAGAGGTCTGCTAAGGGCAATGCTGAGCAACTTCCCACGCATGGTGGGGGGGTGCTGGGGGACAGGGGGCAGATATTAAAACAATTATTTGCACTGATCGGGAACATTTTTTTTAACAGGTGTAACTGGGAAAAATTGCTTTAATTTGCTCTGAAAATCCCCACCTGAAAATCCTGCACCTTGAAGAGCTATAACCAGTTCAAAGTGTCTTGTGCATTTTTTCCTAGACAAAGACAAACACATATGCAAATATAGATATGCACACAAATATGCACACATGTATACAAATAGGCACACACTCATGCACCATGATGGATACACCTGTGCATTAAGTGTGTGTTCACATTTGCACACACATCTATGCAACAATGTATCCATATATAGATTTAAGGGACCTATGGAGCTATTACTGAGTGTCTCTATGTTGTCCTGCGGAGACATTTCAGTTGCAATGAGTATCTGTTAGTGAACTGGGATGCTGTTTATTGGTGAAGGCCCACGGACAACTGAATACAGTTTTTTTTTTTTTGTTTTTTTTTTTGCCATCCTTTGCAATTCTCTGCAACACACAATCTGCATATCGAACAGGAAGTTTTTCTCCAACTGCAATTCACAGTGAGGCAGGCGATTAGCACCAGCCAAATGTTGCAACTCCATCTGGGGGGGGGGTGGGAAGTGGAGGGATTTGCGGCAGCATTCTGGAAACTGGCCAAAATGTGCCAAGGGAAAGCACTTGAATGGACTTGGTGACATTTGTCATGCTCCACGCATGGAACCCTTTAAATGGCACATCTGACCTTTTTCACCACAGCAGGAAATGCCAAGAGAAAATGCAAAGCTCTTCATTTTCCCTCTTCAGCCCGAGCAGGAGCGGTTTTTCATGGTCCACGGTTGGGACCTGGGATGAGGCTGTCAAGGTGCCTGGGACGAACCATCGATATGGGAGCATCCTTCTGCCACAGATGCATCCAAGATGCCTAGGGCTCCGCGGAGGAGGGGAAGTCCCCTCTGGATGTATTCCACGGTGGCATTGTCTGTGACAGTCACCTCTTAATAAGACGTCATGTAGCACAGACCAAGCAGATTTCTCTGTGAGTGTTTGGAGCACAGAATTGTCACGCCCTCTTGGGGTATGAACCGGGGGAAGGAGATGTTCTGTAAGACTTCTATCAAGGACCCCTCATAGGTGAAACCACAAAAGAGCAGAAAGTAAAAAGAAATAAAATATATTTTAAATATATATATATATACTAGCAAGGTGCCGTGTAGCACACCTGTCATCCCAGCAGCTCAGGAGGCTGAGGCAGGAGGATCGTGAGTTCAAAGCCAGCCTCAACCAAAGGGAGGCCCTAAGCAACTCGGTGAGACCCTGTCTCTAAATAAAATGCAAAATAGGGCTGGGGAGGGGGCTCAGGGGTCGAATGTCCCTGAGTTCAATCCCTGGCACGTAAATAAATATCAAATAAATAAATAAATTTCATCAATCCAAGCACCCCAACATAATATAATTACATATTTAATCAAAGTGATGAATGCTGCGGAATTTGGACATTTTTAATAAAATGAAACAAAACAATAATTACTTTGAAAGCAGAAAAACATCTCTCTATGAATGTTGTGGACCATCCTGTAAATTGGGGCACACTTTACAATGAAAAAAAAAATCATTTCACCTTTAAAGATATTCCAATTAAAAACCTAAATAGAAAAATTGTATATTATGGGGCTTGGAACAAGGAGCTTAAAGATTTTGAGTTATTTTTTTTTTTCTTTCTGAACTTTTCTACTAATGGGAGATGATTTTGAGGGTTTGACATTTTTCATAAAATGAAGTAAATATATAATGCAAAACACGTAAAATAAAAAAAAAATGTGTACAGTCATTTAAATTCAGGTACAATTTACCTCTAAAATTCTTAGAGTGAATGAATTTGAAGTAGATTGAAATGCAAATATTTGAACTGCTCCATTATTTGAAATGTATCTATAAGGAAAACAGATTTCTGAAGATATAGATTGGGAATTAAAACAATCGCTTTTTTGATATTTTGAAAACTGTAAAATAGCATGGATTTGAGATAAGGAAAAATTGAATATTCTCCACAAAATTTTTTTAAAAAGGCACCCTTTTAGAAATTAAGAAAAAATATTGAAAAATGCATTCTGGCAATCAATTTTTCCAAAATGTTCATTCCCATTCCGTGTTTCTTTTTATTTTACTTATTTTGCGTTTGAATCCAAGAGTCTCTATCCCTGTTCATATTTTGATTCGTGGTCAACTGGCCATGAAATCCAACCATCTTGATAATTGCGATAATTATCCCAACAAACGGAAACCCACGAGTGGAAATTCTCTAAATAATCATTACTCACAGGGAAGAAATGAGGCGTTCTCTAGCAAATTGGTGGGCCGGAGCCCCAACAGCTCTTTTGACACTTGAAAATAACAAATCAAGTTAAAGACTCAACCTCCTTTTTTTTCCCCTCCATGATAAATGCATTTAAGAAATAAAATGCTATAAAAGTAAAGCCTGTCCTACGTAATGCCGCGGCTGCTGCAGATAATCAGAAGCAAAGCTCAGGATCTTGTGCAAACCCAGGAGATATTATTTTAAAATCTAAAGGGCTAGCCAGACGCGGTAGTGCATGCCTGTCATCCCAGCGGCTCCGGAGGCTGAGGCAGGAGGATCGCAAGGTCAAAACTAGCCTCAGCCAAAGGGAGGCCATAAGCAAGTCAGGAGACTCTGTCTCTAAATAAAATGCAAAATAGGGCTGGGGACGGGCTCAGGGGTTGAGGACCCCCAAGCTTAATCTCTAATACCTCCTCCCCAACGAAATGCTCATAACAGTGCCTCTTAAAATCTCAGTAGTGTTTAAAATAAATTAATGAAATAAAAATAAACCCTGTGAAACAAAATCATCCTTTCAATATATTAATGTCTAGGATCCCTGTAAGCAAATCACACAGAACAATTTAAAATCTGCAATCATTGAATTGCAACGATCATATGCTTTTCCATAACGGGAAGAGAATCATAAATGTGTCCTCAAGTGGAACAAAAATTAACTGGAAAACTAAATCTTCAATGTGTCATTAAATGGAATTTTTATTCCACTTAACGACACATTTTTACTCCCTACAACCTCCTTGGTCACCTGAGTGATAATGATCCGAACAGGAAATGCTCAGTAACTGCAGCAAGTTCAAGTGGGGTCCATGTTCACACCGTCACAACGAACCAAGCTCAACCAATATCTAACAGGACACTTGGATGTCCATCTCTGTGGACTTGCAGCAATTTAGAGCATGCTATGAATTAAGAAGAAACAGAATGATAACAATAATAATAAAAACAACCTCTTGACATTCCTTCAGACCTTGGTGACGGCCTTACATGAATTCTGAGTATGGGAGAGCAGGCGCTCAGTGCTCGCGGGTTGAAGGGAGGATGCAGAGGTGACCTGGAGGGTGCTCCTCCATGGTCAAGGACTAGCCCCAGTGGGCAGGAGGGGGTTAACTCCGGCCTTTTCCTGGTGACAGATTCTATGCAGAAGACTAAAGGAGTGAGCCCCCCACGGCGCCTGAGCCCCTCTCACATCATCAAATGGGGAGAATTAACGAGGCCACGGTCCTGAGGTCGAGGAAGGCTGGGCGTGGGTCACACGCAGGGAAATCGCAGAGAAATCCCACCTGCAGCCGGTCAGCTGACCACGGGCGGTATCGTCCAAGCACTGAGCAAAGACACGAGGTGACCCGTGTTCCCCTAGGGTGAGCATGACGGTGCCCTTCGCTAAGTATTTTGTGATGGTGTCAGGGTTGAGCTGACGGTTTAGTGTTTGGTCTTAGTGTGTGTGTTGTGTGTGTGTGTGTGAGTGTGTGTGAGTGTGTGTGAGTGTGAGAATGTGTGTGAGTGTGTGTGTGAGAGTGTGTGTGTGTGAGTCTGTGTGTGAGAGTGTGAGAATGTGTGTGAGTGTGTGTGTGTGAGTGTGAGAATGTGTGTGAGACTGTGAGTGTGTGAGAGTGTGTGTGAGAGTGTGAGAATGTGTGTGTGAGTGTGTGTGAGAGTGTGTGTGAGAGTGTGAGAATGTGTGAGTGTGAGTGTGTGAGTGTCCGTGTGAGTGTGTGTGAGAGTGTGAGTGTGTGAGTGTGTGCGTGTGTGTCTGTGAGTGTGCATGTGTGTGAGTGTGAGAATGTGTATGAGTGTGTGTGAGTGTGTGTGAGTGTGTGTGAGTTTGTGTGTGCGTGTGTGTCTGTGTGAGCATGTAAGTTTGTGTGTGAGAGTGTGTGCGTGTGTCTGTGTGAGTGTGTGTGTGAGTTTGTGTGTGTGAGTGTGTGTGAGTGTGAGTGTGTGTGAGAGTGTGTGTGTGTGCGAGTGTGCATGTGTGTGAGTGTGAGATGTGTATGAGTGTGCATGAGTGTGTGTGTTTGTGTGTGCGTGTGTGTCTGTGTGAGCGTGTAAGTTTGTGTGTGTGAGTGTGTGAGAGTGTGTGCGTGTGTCTGTGTGAGTGTGTGTGTGAGTTTGTGTGTGTGAGTGTGAGTGTAAGTGCTTGTGAGGGTGTGTGTGTGTGAGTATATGTGTGTGTAGTAAGATATGCATATATGGTAAGGTATGTATTTAATATATATTTATATATTATCATTAAATAAACATTCCTATTTATTGATACATAATATAAATATATTTATGATATAATACAAATACACATTATGTAAATAAATATATATTTATGTTTTTAAAATAAATATAAATATTCACATATTTATCTATGTTCATTTAAATATATGTGTAAGATATATATCTAAGAATAAGTATGTATTTAGTGCATCTAAATGGATATGCATACTGAGTAGATATACTGAATATTACATGAGTCATATGATGTGTGATGAATAAGTAGTTTTAAATACAAACCTACGTATATCAGATATTCTGGTGTTGGTCTGTTTATCAATCTGTCGGTCCAAACCCAACAACACACACGCATATAGAAACACATGTGTTCCACTAATGCCAGATTAACACATTGAAATAAAAAGGTAAATTATTTTCATCTGAAGAATCCATCCATCTGACCTGCATTTTCTCTGTTGCAAATCTTACTCTTCTAGAATTATCTGTCTAGTTTATCTTATTGAATCAAAAAAAAAAAAAAGAACTGTGTTTGGAATTAAATGCATCCATTTCACTCAACATGTTCATTGGCATAAAAACTGGAAAGCAATGATCCCTTACATACAGAGTCACTCCTCATAGGAAACCCCACACTTCTCTTTTGTGTAAACTGGATTTTCTATATTTTTTTTGCTTATTCAGTGACTATGTGGCCGGCCACAAATCCCTGCTGAGTGTCCTTTACGATGCCTCATGAATCGGCAGCTGCTGGCTCCCTGATAATTCAGTTCTCTCAATTTTCTCATTTCCTCTGTGTGTTTTTTTTTTTCCTTTGAGACTAGTTTGAGGTGGGTGCTTTGGATCCAGGGGTTTCCCACAGGATGGCTCTAAAGTCTGCATGTTTTAATTTTTAATTCCACTGCCACTTAGTGGACTCAGGTTGATGTCCAAGGTGACCTCTGTGTGTGCTCCACAAGGGCTGGAAGACCTTGGTGTGCATCCTAAATTAATGCAATCTACAGGGTCCTGCCTGCCGAGGTCCTGCTCTGTCCTTTACATCAAGGGTGTCCATGGCTCCGTCGAAGGTCTTCCTTCCTGAGGTCCACGGTCCTTCTCCGGGTCTCACTGGTTTCTGGGAACGTCAGTCCTCCAAGGATCACGACTGATGTCTCCTTCTCCAATTTTCCTTCATTTCTTATTTCTCTTACGTGACGTGCATCCGTTAAATTTATTAGGTCTCCTGGATGATCCATCCCTTATATCATGACGGAGGGGGGGGCTCCTCTTTTGTCATGCAAATATGTTTTTTATCGTGAGGGGAATCTTTCCTGATATTCATATAAAGGCACGAGTTTTCATTTTTCTCGTTAGAATTCGTGCTCCAGACGCTCAGATGTTTCAAGGGTGGACACATTTTAAAGACCCTCATGAGACACTCACTACAAACCACGTTTCCTTAACTCTCGATTTTAAAATGCTTCTGATAAAAAAAGAAAGAAAGAAATCAGACTGAATCACTTTTTTTCATTGCTGTGGCCAAAATACATGGAAATTTCAAGAAGGGAAAGTTGATTTGGGCTCATGGTGTCTGAGGTCCAGTCCCTGGTGGCCGACTCCATGGCTCTGGCCCAAGGGGAGCAGAACAAGATGGCGGCAGGGCCTGGAGGAGGAGAGCAGCTCAGGACAGGGCACCAGGGAGCAGAGAGAGCTCTGCTCACCAGGGACAGGACAGAGACCCCAAAGGCACAGCCCAGGGACCCCCTCCTCCAGCCACACCCCACCTGCTGCAGTCACCACCCAGTGAGTCCATCCAACAAAGCCAACCAACAACGTCAGCAAACCGCATGACCTTGGTGTCCTGGACAGCCATCCCTTTGTCACACGGATTCTCCCCGAGGCAGAGGAATCAATGTCACTCGGGCGTTCCAGGATGCACCCACCCGGGGTTGCTTAGCAACCGCATCCCACTCCGACCCGTTCAGACTTCATCATAAAGTAAACACAGAACAGACGTCCTTGGGTTCTGACCCTCTGTGGCTGCGAGGACGAGGACGTTAGGAATGGTTGCCTAAGGATGTCACAGACCTGTGCAGGGGAAAGGTCTGCGTGAGTGTCCCTGACGAGTAGGAAAAAGAGACAGATCCCCCTCCCGAGAATGATGAAGAATTCCAAGGGAAGAAGCTAATTGGATGCCGAAATGCAAGAGTCTGACGTCCACCTGGTCATCGTGCCCAGCGACCCTTCTCCTGCTCGGAATGCAAACTCCCAACAGCAAGCACGACTTTTAAGGTGCCTTTGTACCTCGAAAGTCCACCTCTGGGTTAGAGGCTCCATCCAAGGCATAGAAAGGAAAGAGTCGAGACTGAAATAGTGACAGAGTCGCGTTGATTCTGCACGTCGATGGCTGACGGGTTTCTCTGCAAAGGTCTCCACGCTCTGACCCTGTCTGCCCTCCCTCTGCCCTAAGCCTTCAAGACACTGCTGCAACCTCCAATTTTGCACTATCCCAGGCTGGACGTCGGGCCGCCATGCTGCACCCCTCAACCCTGCAGAGCACGGACCCCAGGGTTTCTGCACCTCTCCATCCGTCTTTCCCTGCCGATGCACCCGATGCCTGCAAAGTCCTCCTCTCCATGTCTGTGCATGGCCTGAGGGACCCACCCGAAGCCCCGGTGAGGAGCTCGACCAACATCAAACGCTCGGTTTGCAGCTGGTCTTGGAAGTGGGCAGTTGATCGCGTTTTCTCTGCCGACCAGGAGACCACAGTTCCTCCACCTGAGTGTTGTGGACGTTTGGGATCCGATGATCATTTATTGGGGCGCGTTTTTTTTTTTTATTTAGAGACACGATCTCGCTAAGCTGCTGAGGCTGGCCTCCCACTTGCGATCCTCCTGCCTCAGCCTCTCAAGTCAATGGGATTCCGTTATATACCTTTCGAGTCAGAAATAGATGCTTATTTGTTGGACTCTAGCCAGAGTCTGACAGAGGAACGCCCATCTGTATTTGGTCCTGTGTTCTCTGGGCACATTCGGGTGGGTGCTCACACCCCAGGCTGCATGGGGTGGAAGAGACCCACTCCCTGTTCTTACGTCACCAGAAACTAGTGCACAACCAGGCTTTGCAAAACCCAAGAGCTTATTAAAGATGCACAAGGATGATTTGCAAGAATGCTCTGCATCATCTCCATCGGTATCAGCTGACACTTTCACATGCATGAACCGAACGATTCCGGGAAAAGTGAACAGAAGCGCGTCTCTGCTGCAAACGAGGCTCTCCCTGCACCATCTCTCTCCTGAAGCTCTGTGCAACTCACCCTGAAAGCACCTTCGCCTGAGGACACCGTGTCAAACCTGGTCACGTCGGTGCCCGGCGAGGCGGGAAAACGCTGGCTCTGTTTATAGGAAAAAAATCAGCCCAGGTCTTCGGTCCGTCAAGCCTTATCATCCTAAGGTGCTCTGAGAAAGCACAGAGATGTGCGAGATACGAAGATGTGGGTCGAGTTCATCGCGAGTTCAGGGACGGGAAAGGCATCTGCACCCAAAGGGAGTTGGGCTGGAATTTTGGAAAGACGGGGCCACGAGTAAACATCTCTCCAATCAGGATGGATCTGCTCTCGGTGGGTATCAAAATGTCAAGTTTGCACTTGAACCAGAAGAGAGATTGATTGCAGAGAGAGAGAGAGAGAGACAGAGAGAGAGAGAGAGAGAGAGAGAGATCACAGTGGGAGCTCCCGGAGGCAGAAGCATCGTATCATGTATAGGAGGCATCGAAAAAAATCTAAACACACGATTACAGAAAACTCAGAAAACAAACATTTGCAACTCTGGACATGGAGGGAAGGTCAGAGTCCCTCTATTGACATCTGTCAGAAGTGTCCTCTCCTCTTAAATCCCAGTGAGACACGGAGAATAATTAAGAAAAAAAAAAACAGCAGAAGTTGTGGCAAACTTATGTCGTCCCAGCAACTGTGGAGGCTGAGGCAGGAGGATCGCAATTTGGAGGCCAAGCCTCAGCATCCTAGCAACGGACTGGATGGTGGTTGGTAGTAAGGCAAGCCTGGCTTCAAATCCCTCCTTCATCCCTCCAAAAAAAATGAAATAATAATAATAATAATAGAAAAATAAATAAAAAATGTAAAAGCCATGTAATATCAGGAATGGAATAGAGAGATACATAATATATAGAGATGGATGAATAATATAGATAGATGG
Source organism: Marmota monax (assembly GCF_021218885.2). Taxonomy (NCBI): domain Eukaryota; kingdom Metazoa; phylum Chordata; class Mammalia; order Rodentia; family Sciuridae; genus Marmota; species Marmota monax. The sequence goes on along the minus strand of NW_026692492.1, from coordinate 1,216,844 downwards.
ATGGACAGACTGACTGACCAACCTTAGATCTGAAAATTCGTATAGTTTAAAATTTCCACGTTGACCCCTCACCCCAGGTGCTGGTGTGGAGGGGGGCTCTGGGAGGGGCTGAGGTCACAGGGTGCAGCCCATGAAGGGGACCAGGGTCCTTATCAGAGAGATCCCCAGAAGTCCCTGCCCTTCCACCATGGAGGACCCAGGAGAAGTCACCCTCTGGGAGCAGGAAGCAGCCTCAGCTGACCTCGGTCAGCCCCGCCTGGACCTCGGGGGGCTTCTGGTCTCTCTGTGCACGTGCATGTGTGTGAGTGCGTGTGAATTCTTTCTAATTTGCACGAAAAGACCTGTCACTAATCAGCCACCGAAAGTGTTAAAAAAAATCTCTCAGAGATCTTCAATGGGTCCGTGAATCCATCCATCATCTGGATCTCCTCGACTTCCCTATTACCTGCATCTGTCAATCAATGTCAGTCATCCACCCATGCCTCTGTCTGTCTGTCTATCTACCATGTATCTATCTATCATCTCTTTTTCTATCCATCATCCACCCACCTACCCACCCGCCCATCCACCCATCTGCACTGGGAGGGAGAGGCTGGTTTTCCGAGTAGAGACCACTTCTCAGAAGAAGGCGCCCTGACTCCGCCCCTTGATGAGCACCTGCCAATCATCCATGCTCCCGGGTCGCCTTGGCTTCTCTGCAGAACCGTGCACCCTGGTTCACAGGCGCCTTGCGCTCCGACTGAACTCATCACCGGTGCAAACTAGTTGGATTAACTCATTGCGTAAGAAACCTACGCACCTTTATTTTCCCCCTTCTGTTTGCATTATTAAACAGCACATGCAAAAACTCTCCCCAGAGTCCTGACACTGAATTAGGAGTGGGGACATGTCCTTTGTGGATGCATGGAGTTCTAACAGGAGAGGACCCTGGAAAACGGCTTTCCTGGGGACAGTTCCACCCCCCAGGAAAGCTGATTCAAAGCGCGAAGCTGCGATCCATTGGTATTTTATGGCACCATGTTATTTTTTCTTTTATTTTGTAGCAGGAATAGTTAACAGTTATCCTGCAAAACCCCACGATGTCAGCCGATGCTGTGCACCGTCACACTGTTGCTAACTACCTGGCAACTGTGTGACAGGTGAACCTGAAGAACTCAGCGTATCTCAGCAATGGAGGAGCCGGAAGGAAGGTGCGTGTGCGATTCCATAGGCTGGCGCAGCGGCAGCGTGGGTGGGGACCGAGGAGGAGGGCAGGTGGTTTTGCACCCGTTTCTGTGCTGAGCGGTGTGCACACGGGTGCATCCGTCCAGACTCACTTTGAAATCGACCCCAAAGCTTCATTCAGATCCTGCGCAGACCTGCACTCTGCATTCCCAAATTGCCACTGTTTACCCTGATGGTCGCCTCCTCCACAGACGCGCTCCATTGGCAGCGTTTATTTTCCACTGAGGGGGAGCACCCGGCAGAAAGCAATCCTGGAATCGCAAGCGACGGCAGATTTCTAGCAATGCAGAAATGACACCTTATGGCTCCAGTCAGGAGCAAAGTGGCATTTTTGCGCGCGACAGTTGGCTTCCGTCCCCGTCTCCCCAGCGGCTCAGACGACATCCCGGAAGGAGAGGAAGGCTCTGATCATGCATTTGCACATGTAGGACACCCAAAGGCACCGCGCATCTGGGTTCAGGCACAATGGGTAGATTCCCACGCTGCACCCCCTGCCAAAATCATTCGGATCCCGGGACAAATTTCAATTTAAAAATTAACCACTTTAGCGGGTCGCCGTGGTGCACACCTCTCATCCCAGCAGCTTGGGAGGCTGAGGAGGGAGGATCCTGAGTTGGAGGCCGGCCTCGGCAATGCAGCAAGATGCTGTCTCAAGAATAAAAATAAAAATGAAAATTGGGGCTGCAGCTCCGGGCTAAAGCACTCTACCATCAGGTCTCCACTATGCGTTACCCCAAATACTGTCTCCATTTTTCCATGGAAATGACCACAAATATTTCACCCACACTCTTGTGAGGTCCCTGGTGAATTCCCTCCTGGAGGCTGTGGGAAGGAAAAGGGAGAGACTTTGCATTTCCTCTGTGCCCGTCGGGAGCGGCCTCGGGACCCCTGGATCTTCAGGAAAAGCTCTGCTTCCCGACAGGAGGAAGCATTAATCAGGGCAACTGAAGAGGCCCGAGTCTATCTGAGGCTGAACTTCATTGGCTGTCCATATATATATTTTTTGTTTGTTTGTTTATCTAGTTTTGCTTTTAGTAGCAGGTGACATTTCAGATTGGCTTTGTTCAGTTAGCAGTATACATTGGGGTCACTTAGTGTCTGTGTCCACAGTTCTCCCATTTCTTTGCATGTTCTTGTAGCTCACCTTTTTCAGTGCCATATAATATTCCATTGAACAGACATAATACAGGTTATTTTTCCATTCTCCTATGGAAGAACATCTTGTTCACCTGGAAATTCCGAGAATAAATAGCCACATCGTTGCAGGCAAAAATGTTCAGATGCTTGGAAGAAAACAGAAGACCAGCTGGATCTGTTATCGTCCACACCACTTGAATGCTGAAAGGCTGGTTCATTTTGATCCTTCCTCGCTCACGTAGACACGGCCTCACAGATTCGAGGTCAAGGAAATGATGAGCTGGGATCAAAGTCCAGGAAGCACTGGAGACTCTGGTGGGCTCCGACCCCAGCTCCATCGTGGTTGGAAAAGCCATTTCAGTCTGAGTTTCCTCCACCCACTCTTGAGGCTGCCCAGACGTCAACAGAGACTGCAGGGCTTCTCAGATGCGAGCAAGGAAACCCTCGTGAAAACTACCAGGATGTGGGGACAGGCTCACTCCTACGTTGCTGGTGGGACTGCAAAATGGCGCAACCACTCTGGAGAGCAGGATGGAGATTCCTCAGAAAACTCAGAATGGAATCACCATGTGACCCAGCTATCCCACTCCTCAGTCTATACCCAAGGGACTTAAAATCACCCCATACTACAGGGACACAGCCACATCCATGTTCATAGCAGCTCAATTCACAATAGCTAAACTGTGGAGCCAACCTAGATGCCCTTCAGTAGATGAATGGATTAAAAAAAAAAAGTGGTATGCCTACACAATGGAGTATTACTCAGGCATGAAGAAGAATAAAATGATGGCATTTGCAGGTAAATGGATGGAATAAGCCAGTCCCCCAAACCAAAGGCTGAATGTTTTTTTTTCTAATATTATGATGCTAATTCACAATAAGGGAGGTGGGAGCTAGAGAAGAGTAGAGGCACTTTGGATTAGGTATAGGGTAGTGAAGGGAGGGGAGGGGATCTGGGGATAGGAAAGACTGAAGAATGAATGGGACATTATTTGTTACCTTATGTACACACAGGACTGTGGGACCGATGTGATTCTACATCACACATAATCAGAAAAAAAATTAAAAATTATACCCCATCTACGTATGTTCTATCCAAGGGCATGAATGCATTCTACTGTCCAGTAGTTCAAATGTTAAAACTAATTTAAATAAAAACTGCAGGGGACATCTCCAGAGCGTGTTTCCAGAAGATTGAGGGTGGATGAATGAGCACCTGGACCCTCAAAGGTACCTGAGACACAGAGACAAGGGTTTCAGAGAACCCTGGCGGGGGGCCTAGAAACCGCGCCAGCACTGGGACAGATGCCGCCCTCAAGAACTGCTACCTCTGACCCTGAGCCCAGGGCTGGCCCCGCATCAGTTCTCCTGGTCTGTCATTTGTGCTGAGCATTAATAAAAGTTCTGTCTCCCAAGCAACTCACAGATGGAAGCCGCATCAGACTAACCTTCTGCATCGTAAATTCATGCTTTTTGGAGGTGTCTAAGGAGCACTCGGAGCCCTAAGGATCACTCTCTGGATGTCAAAAACCTTCAGAGGCCATGTAAACACCTGTCAATGACACTGTGAATGTCACACCACATGTTCAATCAAATAGCCGGGGGTGGTGGCCCACACCTGCAATTCCAGAGACTAGGGAGGCTGAGTCAGGAGGATCACAAGATGGAGGCCAGCCTCCACCATTTAGTGAGAAACTGTTTCACAATGAATTGGAAGGGGGTGCAGCTTGGCGACAGAGTGCCCCTGGGTTCAATGAGGAAAAAATAAAATTAAATTAATAAGCAAAACATGGAATCAAATAAAATACAAGGTTTTGTTAGTGCAAAATCAATGACAGAAAGACATAAAATTTTTGGATAATGTGAGCTAAATACTCCATGACCCAACTCAGATGAGACAGTGTCAACGGGTCCCACAGGGACAACAGGTCCCAATTGTGAAAGAAGAGATGAATTTGGTTCACAGATGCACTTTGTTTTAAAAAAAAAAATCCTGATCTCCAAGTTTTTACTCCTTCAAAACCGTGTGGCACATGCATGGGGTGGGACCTTTAAGAGGCGGAGCCTACGGGGAGGAGGTTAGGTCATTGGAAGTTCTGCCTGAGAAGATGGGACTCTAGTCGGCCCCAGGGAGCTGCTATCAAAAACCTTCACGGCTCCCTCCCCAATCGCTGACTTCCTGTTTTGCAAGGGATTTCTCAGGGACTTGTCCCCACCAGGACACCCTTAACCTTGAGACCCTTACCAGGATCCGAACAAACGAAGCCACCGATGTTGGGTTTTCAGTATCCAAACCATGAGCTAAACACAGCTTTTATTTTTTTTTTTTTTGTCTACATACATCGCCCAGCCTTTGGTGTTTTGTTATAGCAACGTCCAAAGAGTGAAGACGAAAATCTAACAGGAAGTGGAGCAGATGGGACTCTCATGAACTCAGGTGTTTCAAGAGGTTTGACGAGGACACGTCCCAAGATTCCACTAGAGCTTGAGAGGGGAATTGGCTGAGGTACATTTAATACGCCTAGTCTGGTGCACACCATAAATATACAGGAGAGTATTGGTTGCTTCTCCTTTTGACGGCTTGGTTGACAGGAACATGGGACTGGCTGCCCATGTCTGTCATAAAGAGAGTGTCACATATCCCTTAAAAATATCAATACTTAAAATTCCAAGAAATAGCCAGGCACGGTGGCACATGCCTGTCCTCCCAGCAGCTTGGGAGGCTGAGATAGGAGGATTGTGCGTTCAAAGCCAGCCTCAACGACAGCAAGTGCTAAGCAACTCAGGGAGACCCTGACTCTAAATAAAATGCAAAATAGGGCTGGGGATGGGGCTCAGGGGTCGAGTGCATCTGAGTTCAATCCCTGGTACCAAAAAAGAAAAAAATCCAAGAAATATTTCCACTGAATGCGTGTCACTTTGACACCACCATGAAGTCCAAGAAATCCTACATTGAACTCCCTCGATGCTGGGTCTATCTAACTGTCAAAATGATCTGTTTTTCACTATGGTCAGAATGCGTCAGCCTGCACAATACTTGTCTGAGAAAGCAAGCACAGGTATGGGATTCAAAGGACACAGAGTCACGTAGACGGGACCTACACGTGACATTATTAAGACGCAATTTTATCACCATGGACAGTGTCAGTGCACGTACCAGGATTCTCGAGGATTAAATGACACTTATAAAGTAGTCAAAAGCAAACGTTAAAAAGGGAATTAATTAACCTCCTGGGGGGGGGGGGAAATCTTGTGATTGATTCAAAAAGTTCCGACATCCTGTCATCCATGAGAGGCGAGAGTGGGGATCGACCTTGGAAAGGGACACCTCTCTGCATAGGACAAATGATAATTTGTCAAGGAAGGTTCAATGACCACAAACCCAACACAGTTTCGGTGGCCGCCACGGCAGGAGGTCCTCATTTCTCAAACATGCTGATTTGAAATGTGTATAGCCTGTTTTCTATAACACAATCCCACCCAATAGGAAAATTACTGAGCAAAAAGGTTTACATGGAATGCAGGTATGGTACGCTCAAGGGGTTGCGTCGAGTGTTGGCTTACTCCATGGCCAAGACCCAGGCTGGTGGAATTCATCCTAGGGTGAAAGAACAAATGCCAAATGCCGTGGCCGTACTCGCATTTATGCCAGACGCACTCTCAAAACAGACCGTTGAGTCCTTAAGCCATTAGTGGTCATCCCAGTGACGGATGATCCCTTCATGACGTTAGAGCATCCATGACTTTTCCAAGGTCCGTCCGGGTCCCACGTTTTAATATCCCATGTTGGGGATTCGGCTGAAATTGGAATATTATAGAACATTCACAACGATTTCCACTTGGATCGTCTGCAAACATCGGTTGCAGGGTTGCATATGGAATTCTTAAAAATTAAAAGAGAAAGAGAGCTTCCCGGGTACGGGTGCAATTTGGGGCTTTGGGGGCGTTATTTTGCTGTAAATGAAGGCTCATTGGCACCCACAGACATCAGACAGATATGGCAACGCTCCGGAGAACGGTTGGCAATCGGCAGGATTCCGCCTGGAGTTGGTTTGTTGGCCCACACGTGTCGACGGCAGACGGGGAGGCGGGAAGATGTGCGAGTCTCCTCCTGCAGCCAGAAGTGATTCCTTCGTTGTTATTTTTAAAATGTCTTGGACACTTGGCTCCTTTCTATTTACAGAACGCGGGATGCTTCCTGGCGACTCCCATCCCACCATTTTCTTCTTGGTTTTCTCATCAAGACACCAGAATTCCTGGCTCGGTTTTGGAGCTCAAGCTGATCCCTGGTATTTTTTTTCTGGAATCACCAACCAACTGGAGGGTCTCTTGCAGAGCAAAATCTCGCAGAAGGGTCCCCGTTGGCCTCTAAAGCACCCCGAGGGATTTTATCCAGACGCAGGGATTCGATGGTGAACTGGAAATATATTCCCTACAAATATTGTTAACTGGAGTCAAGGAAATGAATGATTGATTTTTCCAAAAATGCGTTGAGGAGAGAGTTGAGAAGCAGCAATTAAAACAAATGGATTAACTCATATCAGATGAGGAGGAGGGCGGAGGTGGAGAAAAAGAGTGACCCAAGCAAACAGAAGAAGAATTCAGACCAAGTCCATTGAATGTCCCCAAATGGACAGAAAGACAAGGCGGTATGACTCCAAGAGAAATGGTTTTATGGCAGATCAAGAGATGGGGGGGGGTGTGTTTGTCAGGTTTTCATGAACAGGATCCGGAAACTTCACAAGAACAACCTGAAAGAGAGACCATTTCTTTGGGCTCATGGGATCAGAGGATTCAGATCATGGTCAGTGGGCACCAAGGCAGAAACAATATGGCGGAAGGAAATGGTAAAGGAAAGTTCCTCAGTGCAGGAAAGTCGGGGAGCAGAGACATGGAGGAAGGGGCTGAGGAGGAGATGACCCCTTCCCCATAGGTCCCACCTCTCGGTAGTCTATGCAACCAGCAATGGATCGATCCACGGATGAGGGCACAGCATCTAGGATTCAAGTCCACCTTGGAGTCTGGCTACATGGGGAATGAGATTTGAGAGACGCTTTCTAGATGCAAATCATAACAGGGAGAAAAATTTAAAATTTGAACATGAGACGTTACAGTTCGCATGGGAGGTGTTTTCCAAAAGCTCATGAGTCAGAAGGTGCAAAATGTTCACAGGTCGATTATGAGATCATTAAATTAATGAGTGGATTAATCCACTTGAATGGACTCACTGGGTGGTGACTGCAGCAGGTGGGGTGTGGCTGGAGGAGGGGGTCCCTGGGCTGTGCCTTTGGGGTCTCTGTCTTGTCCCTGGTGAGCAGAGCTCTCTCTGCTCCCTGGTGCCCTGTCCTGAGCTGCTCTCCTCCTCCAGGCCCTGCCGCCATCTTGTTCTGCTCCCCTTGGGCCAGAGCCATGGAGTCGGCCACCTGGGACTGGACCTCGGCCACCAGGAGCCCCAGATACTACTCCTCCTCTAATTGGTCTTCTCGGGTTTTTGGTAACGACAAGAATAAGCTGGTTAAAGTAGAAGAGCTCGAATAACGAGCTAAACTTGAAAACTACAGTGAACACGGATCACACAGGTGAAGGCTATGGAGTCTGTTTCACAAAAGGTATCAGTGAGAGAGAAATGGAAAAAGAAATCTCCCTTAAGTGCCAAAATAAGGAGGCAGAAAGGTGAGAGGTCCCATAAAAGGAGTCTTATAAAACAGAAAAACAGAGGGTTAAAGGCTGAGGGAAATTATATCAGAAAGAGAGGCTGAGTATTTCACAGAATTAAAGGAAAAAAAAATGATAACTTCCTTTGATTGCACATTCTGCAAAATGAAAAGTGCAGACTAATTTAACATAAAAGAAAAAGAGAACTCTGGGCACATTATCCTAATTTTTGCTACTTCAAATTTAAAAAAAAAATGCATAGTGAAGTCTCCTAATCAGGAAAAAGTAGATTATATGCAAAGGAATGAAAATTGGGTGAAAATTTAAAAATGTAGTGGGTGCTTTTAATATGTTTAAGGCAAAGGTACTCAGCCCACAATTTACATCCAGGGAAACCGTATCTGAAATATCAAAGAAAAGGAGCGATGTTTTCAGATAGACATTTCCTCAGAGAATTTAAGGTATTAAACCTTCTTTGAAAAAAAATGGTGGAAAGATGTATTTCTGGGAGGAGAGAAGCCAACCCAGGGCAGAGCACTGTTGTAAAAGTCATCATGAAATGTCACGGCAAAGAAGCCACGGCCACTAATGACACTGAGGAGGAACCAGGAGCTGAGATTCCCTCAGAATTTATCACAGGGAGAGGAGACGGATGTGGGGAAGCCAAGAGGAAAGAGCAGTGTGAATGGTCACCTCCCCCAGGACAGAATTCAGAGGCTGAAAAGGTGGAGAGAAGGAATGGGGAGACAGAGGGATTTCAATTAAAAAATAATCATGCAAGGAATTCAGCGTTTGAAATTCAAAGAACTTCATGAATGGAGGAGGATGAGGAGGAGGAAGAGGAGGAGGAGGAAGAAGAGGAGGAGGAGGAGGAGGAGGAGATGGAGGAGGATGAGGAGGAGGAGGAAGAGGAGGATGAGATGGAGGAGGAGGATGAGGAGGAGATGGAGGAGGAGGAGGAGGAAGAGGAGGATGAGATGGAGGAGGAGGATGAGGAGGAGGAGATTGAAAAGGAGGAGGAGGAGAAGGAGGAGGAGATTGAAAAGGAGGAGGAGGAGGAGGAGATGGAGGAGGAGGAGATGGAGGAGGAGGAGGAGATGGAGGAGGAAGAAAGGAGGAGGAGATGGAGGAGGAGGAGGAGATGGAGGAGAAGGAGGAGGAGGAGGAGATGGAGGAGGAGGAGGAGATGGAGGAGGAGGAGGAGATGGAGGAGGAGGAGGAGATGGAGGAGGAGGGGGAGGAGATGGAGGAGGAGGGGGAGGAGATGGAGGAGGAGGAGGAGATGGAAAAGGAGGAGGAGGAGATAGGGGAGGAAGAGATGGAGGAGGAGGAGGAGGAAGAGGAGGAGGAGGAGGAGATGGAGGAGGAGGAGGAGATGGAGGAGGAGGAGGAGGAGGAGGAGGAGGAGGGGAGGAGGAGCAAGAGGAAAGAGTAATGTAGCAATACAATTATAAAAGCAACTTCTACAGTGAAATGTAAGAAAAGCCAAGGAAAACATTTAACAAATTGAGGTCTTTTTTAATATTTGGAGAAATAGACTTTGCATTAACTAATTAGGGTGAATTTGGGCTGCTTTAGCCAGGGGTGGCTGAAAATAAAAGGTACACAAACTTGGACAGGAATGAAGAGGCTAAAAATGTGAACTCTATGGTAACTCTGTGGGGGAAATATCAGGAGGCCAACTTCATACCAGAGAAACACGAGAAATTTCAAAATTAAATAGTACAGACTGGGAAAGAAAGAGAAGATTGGCAGGTATCATTGAAAACTTCACACAGGAGCCTAAGAAGAAAGTCACAAAACATTTATGAAGCATATCACCAGGCTTGGTGGCACACGCCTGTCATCCCAGCATCTCAGGAGGCTAAGGCAGGAGGATGGCGAGTTCAAAGCCAGCCTCAGCCAAAGTGAGGCCCTAAGCAGCTCAGGGAGACCCTGTCTCTAAATAAAATGCAAAATAGGGCTGTGGACAGGGCTCAGGGGTCGAGTTTCCCCGAGTTCAATGAAAATATGTATTCACCAGAATATGTGGGTGTTTATATATGAAATTTAAAAATGATCTAGGGGCATAATTCCTTCAGAATCTAAGAAAGCATGAGTTGACAGAGAGATGCTTGTGAAAATTTAATAATAAAAAAAAAAAACACACACAGAAGTTCAACATCCCTAAATCAAATTTCCCAAATCCAAAATGCATCATGATGTGACATTTTTTGACCACCAGCCTGATGTCACAAATGGAAAATTCCAAACCAAGAAACACTGCTTTGTGCCCAAGATTATGAAATATATTGAACAAAACTGAGAACGTAAGGTCTATAGGAAATATAAACCAGTTGGTTTGGCTTGTTTTTGCTCGTGTTGGGCTATTTTTACTTTTATTCATTCATTATTTTATTTTTCGGATTACAACTGGGCGCCGTCTGCAGGGAATCCCACTCTGTATATGCACCAATTATAGAACCTGAAACAATCCAAATTGTGTAACATTCCTAGTCCTCGGAGTTTTCAATGCAGAATTCAACCAATGTTTGTGAATATAGCTTAGATTTTGTGCATGTAAAATGCTTCCAGACAGACGTGGGTTCTTACAGAGCATGCCAATCAGAAGTGGTGCTTTGAAAAGACAGACGTGGTGCAATCATCCCCTCCCTCACCGCACAGCAATCGAATTAGAAACTGGCCCCTAAGAGATTTCCAGAGACCGATGGATACTTCATGATGGCAGGTCGCAAAACCATCCAATTTTACTCGGTGACCTTTTGTTAATCCACCTAAAGGAGAATATTATTGCCAAATTTTGGATTATTCAATGTATCTAAGAACTGTTAAAATCCAAATATTGGATGTGCATGTGCACAGATGTGTATCTTCACGCTCAAGAGAGGCGCAGAAGTGGATCCTTCAGGGTCCAGAGTCTGTAACAGACTTGTGACATGGACATCCGTGCAAAGGGTCTACACAAGAAATACCCAAAGGGAAAGAAAACCTCAAATACACCTAAGAATAAATGAGAAAGTTACTCCGGGGACACAGAAAAAGGATAGTTGTGCTAGTTACTAAAGGAAAGTTGAAGACAATCTGAAATAGATTTAAATAAAGGAAAAATGGTAGATACCATTGAACGAGTCAGAAAAATGTCCCCCACGACACATCAGTCGAGATACTTTTCACCTAATATGTATTAATCCTTGTTGAACTTTTCTTTGGAAAATATAAACTGAAAGAAAACTGTCTCTATCTCTTGGAGGAATCGTTGGATATCAAAAGAATTGGAAAAACTCAACACAATTATAAATGAAATTCACCTGAGAATGTAGATCTAGGCAATCTAAGTGGAATAGTAAAGAGAACCAATTTAATATGACATTAGCTATTTTTTTAAATTGAATTGAATTAAATTAATAACAATCTTCCATTGCATTATTTGAATTCATGAATAAAATTAAAGGAAAATCAGGTAACAAACTGTAGATATCCTGGAAAATATATTTTGGCCATGTTCAATCTCTATCAGACAATGGAAAGAAAACCTTTTCAAAAACTGAGCCGGGTACAGTGGCACACACCTGTAATCCCAGCATCTTGGGAGGCTGAGACAGGAGGATCACATGTTGGAGGCCAGCCTCAGCCAGAGCAAGGCACTAAGCAACTCAGTGAGACCCTGTCTCTAAATAAATCATGTCTCAAGAAGTGGGGGACGGTCAACAGAGGAGGCAACTTGAACTTAGGGAGCTTTGTGATGTTTCCTCCAATGACCCCCCAAATGCCTATAGTTACTACCTGCCTAGTCCATATGGATGGATTAATCCACTGACAGGTGAGACCACTCAGGACCAATCATCTCACCTTGTCTCACACGTGACCTTTGGGGTGACACCTCACATCTAAACCATAACCTCTTACTTTCTCTACTATGCGCTCCTTGCCATGACCATCCTGCCCTCCCACCACAAGTGCCAATCAATGGTTCACCCAATTTTTGACTCCAACTTTCCCCATTTATAGTCAAAGTAAATCTTCGTGCTTCATAAGTTAACTTCTTCAGGGATTTCACTATAGAAGTACACGTGAAAAAGCACAACTGTACTTAGAAGAACCAAGTTTTAGCCTAACTGCGTGAAAAATATCTTTGGATCCCTACCTCACCCCATATACAAAAAAATTAAAAATAAAAAAATAGCTAAAAATAAGGCACAAAAAATACCCAGGAGAAGAGTTTTGTGATGTTGGGGTAGAACGGAATTTCTTGACTAGGCATTACTTAGGGAAAGACCTAAGGAAGAAAAAATAGTGTAGGTGGATTTTTGCTACAGTCAAAGGATTTTTCTCTTGTTGTTCTACTCAGAAGTCAGAATGATGGACAGGTGACAGACAGAGATGATATTTTCAATGTGTCAAATGCTCAGTGGCCAAATGCCTACAAAAATCTTGTTTGCTGGAAATGCTCTTTGTTTGCATGGCTGTGGCTGGGATAGAGCAGAGGTGATGAGCATCCTGTACGTGCCCATGTCTCCTGCATGTCCCCAGTTACATCCTCTGCATGGTCAGCCTGAATGGTCCTTCAGGGCTTCTCTGTGGGCTCCAATATCACCATGACAACAGGTAGCCCCCCCAAATCCCTGCCCAAGTTGACATCTCCCCACAGCTAACGGGGTTCTAAATAACAGTGATTGTTAAGACACAATAAAAAATAATAATAATTCTGTTTCTCAATAGCTACAGAGAGAACAGAAAGCTTCGCTTCTGAAGGAAAATAGAGGCCAGTGTCATCACAGGAGCTGGGGTTTGTGCAAATTGAACACATAATGAGGGTCCGGTATACATCCGGTGCCCCTTCATTGCTTAACCACTGAGCCCCGTCCCCAGACTTTTTCTTTTTTATTTAGAGACAGAGTCTCACTGAGTTGTTTAGTGCCTCACTAAATTGCTGAGGCTGGCCTCCAACTTGCGATCCTCCTGCCTCAGCCTCCCGTGTGGCTGGGACACTGCGCCTGGTTCTCACGCACTGTCCATAAATCATACCAGCTTGATTCTCCTATCTTTCATGTAAACCTCGCAACCATGACATTAATTGTGTAGGAAGAATATATTAAATCTATCAATTATGTCTATTTTCCAGTAAAATGCAAAAAAAACACAAATAAATAAAGCAGCAATTCAAACCCCTTTTTTTTCCCAGCTCACATTTAGCCAGAGATGGTTATCATAAAAGCACAAAAATAAGAGCCTGTTTTTCCTCAATAAATCATCGAGAACATGCAGAATATGTCACCAATTCCATGTTAATAAGCACTAATTGTGCTTGTGCTGGTGGGAGACTTTCTTTGTGCGGTGCAATGAGTGTGTTTGTGTGTGTGTGTGTGTGTGTGTGTGTGTGTGTTTGGTGCCTGGGGAAGAGTCCAGAGCTCCACACATGCTAGACAGCTGCTCTGTCCCTGACCAGCCCCTCTCCCCGCCCTGCGCATGCTGTGCTTTGAGATTCAGGCCTGGCAGGCTCCTCCTCTGAGCAGATAACCCACTGGTCACTGGGTCCCTCATTGGGACAGTTGGAAATGAGCTTCTGTCCACTCAGGCCATGAGCCCTCGGTGGCTGGCGATGGAGCAGGCAGGGGGCCAAGCCAAGGTAAGGGCAGTTATGTCCGATGGCACCATCTGGACAGCTGCGTAGGCCAGACGGGCAGGTGAGCAGATCACAGGGGTCAGAGCTGTGAATGTCCACGGGCAAATCAAGGCTGTCACTGCTGAATACACGGCTCCAGACTCCAGACTCCACTGTCAGAATGATTGATTCCGCAGAGGATCAACAGGACAATGCACGCCAACGCCTCACCCCGTCTGAGGCATTTAGCAAAGGGTCAGGAACGGTCACTCCTCCCCTGAGTGCTCCTCTGCCCCTTGGAGACCTATTGCAATTTGGTTCCAAACATTCTTCACTCTCTTACAAAAAAACAACAAAGTGCTCAGGTTTCCTTCTCCTAGAGATTCTGACAGTCTCTTCCGGGGCTCCTGGACCCTGGACCTGTTGATATTTAAACCTAGATACTCCTGGGTTGAGGGGCTCCATACTGGACATTGAGAAAACTTTAGCATTGCAAGGAACTCATTGCGTGCATTTAGTTTTTCCATATGTTGTGCGTGTGGTACTTGGGATTGAACCTCATACATTCTAGGCACTTGCTGTACCACCGAGCTGCACCCTCAGCCCTTTTTTATAATTTTATTTGGAGGAAGGATCTCACAATGTTGCCGAGACTGGCCTCCAATTTGCGATCCTCTTGGCTCAGCCTCCGAGTCATTGCATTATAAGCCTGCACCACTGGGTTCAGCAAAAGCTTACAACTAATTCATGATTATCTCAAGGAGAACAGAGGCCAATGCTTGACGTCACATCTGAACATGGACTTCACCCCACTTTGCTCCTATCTGAAGAGAACCAAGGTGGATCAGGGGGCTGTGGGCTGGGACCTTGGTTCTCAGTAAGATCATGGTCAGGATTTCGACTCTCAGGATGGGGGGGGGTGCCCCATCCACCAATTTTTTTCTTCTGTAATGGTAACCCGCCACCTGCCAATGATGGTACCGTCATCACCACCATCGTCACTATCATCTCCTTGAGCATCATCATCATCACCATCACTGGGACCACCATCAATATCATCACAACCACCATTACCACCATCACCATGACAAACACCTTGATTACCACCATCATCATAACCATCATCACCATCATCACCACCATCACCACCATCACTAGGACCATCATCATCACCATCACCACCATCATCACCATCAGCACCACCATCAACACCATCACAAACACCTTGATCACCACCATCATCATAACCGTCACCACCATCACCATCGTCATCATCACCACCACCATCACTAGGACCATCATCATCATCATCACCACCATCACTAGGACCACCATCAATATCATCACAACCACCACCATCACCATCATCATAACCATCACCATCATCACCATCACCACCATCATCATTACCACCATCATTTAGAGATAGTGATAACCATCACCATCATCACCACCATCACCACCATCACTAGGACCATCATCACCATCATCATCACCATCACCATCGTCACCATCACCATCATCACCATCAAGACCATCATCATCACCACCATCACCAACACCTCGATCACCACCATCATCATAACCATCACCACCATCACTATCATCACCATCGCCATCATCACTACCTCACCAGCATCACTAGGACCATCATCATCACCACCACCACCACCACCATCATCATCACCATCACCACCATCACCACCACCACCACCACCATCATCATCACCACCATCACCACCACCACCATCATCACCATCACCATCACCATCACCATGACCACCATCACCACCACCATCATAACCACCATCACCACCATCATCATCACTGTCACCATCACCACCACTAATGATCATCACCACCATCACCACCACCATCACCATGATCTCCATCTCCATCACCATCACCATCTGAATTTAATGGTGTGAACATAGGGTGGGAAAATCATGGTGGAACCCATTAATTTTGCACACTTGCAGAGTGTGGTCCTCCCAAGGGACCGGCTAGGCATCAGGCAGAACTACAATATGGACCCTGGACACAATAAGTCATGGTCCAGGAAGATCATTGCTCTCTGTCGAGTCCCTGCTTACAACCTCTCCTTCCCAATAACTGAGATCTTGTTTCTATACATAAACTTATTTCCAATGGAAGCCCCATGCACAGTGTTCCCCCTTCTGTAAATATAACATCTCTCACTGATTTTATTTATTTATTATTTATCTTTTTTAAAATATTTACTTTTTAGTTGTAGTTGGACATACCTTTTCATTTATTTATTTTTATGTGGTGCTGAAGATCAAACCCAGGGCCTTGCACACACTAGGTGAGTGCTCTACCGCTGAGCCACAGCCCCAGCCCCTCAGCTACTTTTATTGATCTCTTATTATCCTCATCAGAGCTCATGCTGAAAGCCAATCCTTAGGCATAAAACTCTACACACATTTTTTTTTAAAATAATTCCTTTAAAAGGGATTGCAAGGGATAGGACTGTGGCTCAGTGATAGTGCAGTTGCCTGGCATCTGTGAGCCACTGGGTTCAATTCTCAGCACCACGTATAAACGAATAAAATCAAGACCTATCAACAATTAACAAAGAATATAATAAATAAATAAATGGGATTGCAGGAGGTGCAACTCTGGGTTTGATCCTCAGCACTGCATATAATTTTTAAAAAAGTAAAGGCTCCATTCACAACTAAAAATACTTTTTAAAAAAAGTTGTTTTTGTTTTTATTTTTATATTTTTTTGTCTTGAGATGCATTGCCAAAAAGCTTGGTATCGATTTATTAAAATACTTGCCAACGATGGCGACGTGCCCATCCTCTTCAGCAGTAAACAGGTTCTCATTGTGTCTTTGCTAACAGAAGGAGATGAAGTCATGTTTCCTTTCATTCAATTCAATTGACTTCCCATAGGAACCCGCAGAGGGAACCGTCAGCAAGACTCAGCTCCTCATTGTGGGTCGCCTTCTTGAGTGATTTTGTAGTTAAAGATTTAACTGCTCCTGGTTTTACTTTTCTGATCTGGACCACGGCACTTTCGAGAGTTGTGGGGTGAACTGACCGACAGCAGATGCTCAGGCATTGGTGTAAAGCCTCAGCTTCAGAAATGTCACCAGATAAAATCCAATGAATGCCATCTTCATATCATCACCATCAAAACCACATCCCCATCAATAGTATCCTTGCAACCATCCTTATCCTCATTACCACCTTACCCTGCCATCACAATAACTATCATCACTGCCATGAAAATTATCTCTGTCACCACCATCATCATTATCATCACCATCATCACCACCAACATCACCTCCACCACCATCATCACCCTCATCATTATGTTGCCCACCACCGTGATAATCACCACCATCTCCTTCTCCATCACCACCACCATCATCATTATCACCACCATCATCACCATCATCACCACCAACATCATCTCCACCACCATCATCACCCCCATCATCATGATGCACAAAACCATCATGATAATGACCACCATCTCCATCTCCATCACCACCACCATCATCATTATCATCATCATCATCAATATCACCATCATCAACATTAATATCATCTCCATCACCAATATCTCCAACACTATCACCATCACCACCACCATTATCACAATAACGATCACCATTATCATCACCACCAACATCATCTCCACCATCATCATCACCACCATCATCAGATGTCCACCACCCATCATGATAATCACCACCATCATCACCATCATTATAATCTCCATCACCAATATCTCCATCACAATCACCATCACCACCATCATCATCACCATCATCACCACCAACATCATCTCCACCACCATCATCACAGCCATCATTATGATGTCCACTACCCATCATGATAATCACCACCATCTCCATCACCACCACCATCATCACCACCATTATCATCTCCATCAGCAATATCTCCATCATGATTACCATCACCACCACCATGATCACAATAACTATCACCATTATCATCACCACCAACATCATCTTCACCACCATCATCACCCCCATCATCATGAAGTCCACCACCATCTCCATCTCCATCACCACCACCACCATCATCATCATCAATATCACCATCATCATATTATCTGGTCACCATCATCATCACCGTCATCAACATCATTATCATCTCTATCACCAATATCATCATAACCACCATCATCACCCCATTATCATGATGTCTATCACCATCATTATAATCATCTTCATCAACATCTCCATCATCACCATCATCATTATTACCTGATCACCTTCATCAGCACCACCATTATCTCTATCACCAACATCTCCCTCCCTATCATCCCCCATTTGTCATCAAAATTCATCATCATCACTGCCATCACCACTATCATCATCATCATGTCCATCACCATTACCA
Organism: Marmota monax; assembly: GCF_021218885.2. Classification (NCBI taxonomy): domain Eukaryota; kingdom Metazoa; phylum Chordata; class Mammalia; order Rodentia; family Sciuridae; genus Marmota; species Marmota monax. Next base: position 1,198,825 of record NW_026692492.1, on the reverse strand, counting down.
CCCTCATCATGATCATCACCACCACCACCACCATCATCACCTCCATCAACATCATGATCATCACCACCACCATCATCATCACCTCCATCAACATCATCATCTGTGACCACCACCATCTTCATCTTCAAAATCATCATCTCCATCACCATCTTCAATTCCATCACCATCATCACCACTGTCATCAAAATATAATCCTTGATACCATCATCACCATCATCATCATCTATTACGATGATGTCATTCACTTATGAGTTGATTGTACCCTTTGGCCCATGGCTTGTTCGTGTTGTTTAATTTGATTAGATTTTAAAGATCTAGAGCTGACGATCCCTTGTTGCACATTGCTCAATCTCCTCACCCACAGGTTTGCATCTCACCTACGTCATCTCCACCCTCATTCTAGAAAGTCACCTTGCTCCATGCTCTATGGCCCATTGCTTCTTCAATTGGTATTATCCTTTTCTTTCATGTGATTTCCAGTGACAGAAAGGAGTGGTCTCCTTATTTGTTCTAATTAATCCCACCTGACGGTGGACTGCACTTGGACGCATCCTACATAGATGGAGTGTCACTTCTCCTTCTTCTGCTTGTGCATGAGGTAGAATCACCCTGGTCCTGGGGTCATATGTGCAGGATAATAATGTCCTACTCATTCTCCTGTCCCCATGTCCCACACCCCACCTGTACCTTCACTCCCCGCTGCCTAACCCAAAGTATCTAAGGAGTGACTTTTATGCTTGGTTCAAAAATGCTCTTGTCCATTAACCAAAAGACTAACTTACATTGTTAAGAGAGAAAGATCCTCTTTCTCGTGATCCCCTCCAGGGTCACTAAAATGTGGATGCCTGGGACCAAGTTCTGTAAATGGTAAGTCAGTGGGGACCTGGTGGGAGCCACTTGAGAACGTTCTCCACTTGATTGACAGCAACAGCTCTCTGGCATTGACCTTCTGCACTGGCCCTTTATGTGCATGGGTTGACTAGACGATCCCCCATGACTTCAGACAGTATCCCTTCCCATCAGGGGTCAGGAAACGTTTTCTGTAAAGGGAAACTGTAGGACATACTCTAGGTTTTGAGGGTTATGTGGCCCCCGTTGCAACTCGTGTGCCAATACAGTGCTGAAATAGCCCTGGGCAATACACGCATTAGATATCACAGTTTAGGGGGAGTCCACGGGTTATACCCTGCACCCTTCTTCCCCTGTCCAGTAGGGGATGATATCCTCTTCCAGGTGGATGCTGGACCTCGTTGGGCTTCTCAGGTTTCATTCATCCCATCCGTCAATACTCTCTCTACCTCAGCAGGTACCTGGAGCACAGCACTGTGCCATTAGCTGACCACAAGCAGCGGCTGCCCTTCAGCTGCTTGGCTGAGCACACACTCCCCATGCACAGCTCGCCCGTTCCTTAAGAGAGGCTCAGACGGGAAAATCAATACGAGCTCAGCCCCACGGCCTTCATCAGGGAGAAGGCTGTTTTCTCCATGTCAATTCTCTCTGCACACAATCACTAGGTCCATGACGGATCCTTCACCTTTCCCCTTAGTCCATTCCCACCCGGACTCTGGGGGGCAGGGGCCTAAGAGATCTTTCCATCTCTCTCCAACTGGCTACATCATCACATTGGTCACAGTCCACGGTGCTAACCACTACCTGCCCGTCTCCTCCAATAGGCTTGTAAGGAGATACACCTACAACAGCAAAGGGGCTGCCATTGTGCTAATCTGGAACTCACACAGAAGGACGTTTTTCATGATGGAGGAAGAGGAGGAGAACAGGGTTCCATAAATCCTTCAAGGGTCTGGCTCCAATCACTTAAAACTTTCTTCCAACTCCTTCCTACAAGGTGCTGCTACCTACTAATACCATCAAGCCGGAGATCAAGCTATTAAGGTTTCCTTTGCAAAAGCTCACGGGTTGAAAGGTTGACCCCAAATGCAGTAATGAAGTAGGAAAGTGACTAGATCATGAGGTTTTGACCTCATAAGTGGATTAATCCATTGATATGGATTAATGCATTTCTGTGGATTAATGCATTACTGTGGATCAATGCATTACTGTGGATTAATCCATTAATGTGGATTAACCCGTTAATGTGGATTAATCAATTAATGTGAATTAATCCAATGATATGGATTAATCCATTGATATGGATTAATCCATTGATATGGATTAATTCATTGATATGGATTAATCAATTGTTATGGATTAATCCATTTGATATTAATCCATTGATATTAACCCATTGATATTAATCCATTGATATGGATTAATGACTTCAAAGACAGTGGTGGAAACCATAGGCAGAGGGGCGTGACCACAAGTAGGTCACATGTCTTGAAAGGGTATATGTTGTCTATGACCTTTTGCTCTTCCTCTGATTCCTGGATGCCCTGAGATGAGCAGCTGTGCTCTGATACATCCCTCCGCCATGATGCTCTGCCTCAGGACAGGCCCGCAGGGAGGAGGACAAGCCAGGATGAACTGAAATGTATGACCCTGTGAGCCCAGATAAACCTTTTTTCCATGAGTGCTTTTTTTCTCAGGCATTTCAACATAGCAGAGGTAAACTGACTTATACAGAAACGATAGCAAAAATCCTAAGAAAAATACATTGAAACCCAGCACAACGCTAATGGTGCACAGTGTTGGATTTAGATGACTGCACAAGAAGGGAGACTGGTTCCTATGACCCGGTGAGCAGCAGGCAGCCTCCTGGAGATCCCGCATCGTTCCTTGAGCCCCCTCCACCAGGAGGTCAGGCATTGCCCTGAAGCCCCATGATGCACCTCTGCCCACATTTTCACCCTGCTGACAACTTCAACTGCAATTTGCCCAAGTTCATTTTTCTCTTCCCCAAGATGGACCCTCTGAGTTGACTCATGCTTCAGTAAACCCAGCCCTTGAGCAAGAACTGGTGGACGAGACGGCAGGCACAGCGGGGGGACTCGGTGTTAAACAGCCTCACGGATTCAAGGTCATGATTTCCACCTGCAGATGCGACGCATGCTGGCTCTCCTGTCCCCCGTGACCTCGACCCGGGAGTGCAGCTCTCAAAGCAGAGCAGCCCAGATAACAGTCTAATGAAGATGCCCTGATCCCCCGCACGCTCTCATTATGTCCCAGTAGAAGCCACCACGAGGTCCAAGTACTTACTAAACAGTGACATCAAGTCCCAAGCCGCTTTCTCATCTCCTAGCTTCTAACTGTCAGAGACAACTGGGTAATGCCCACCCTCCAAACTCATTTCCTGCACCGTTCCATCCATCCATCCGTTTCTTCCCCGAGTCCTGGGAATTGGACTCAGGGACCTAGATGCACAAGGCAAGGGCTCTACTACTGACCCACATGTCCAGGTTCTGTAAAAACTCTATTTGGATATAGGGTCCCGCTCGGTTGCCGAGGCTGGCCTCAACCTTACCATCCTCTTGCCTCAACCTCCCAAGTAGCTGGGATGACAACTCTGTGCGTTGGTGACATTAGTGTTCCATTTTCCTTTATGGAACTGCCTGGTCCTCATCTACCCTAAGCTAGATCCTGGTGGACTTCCCCAGTCCCCTCTCCATGCAGGACTGGGCAGCGAACTCACGTCCAATGGTCTCTTTTCTCGGGAAACTGACCTTGGTTGAGTTGCTATGTGACCCAAAGTGCATCAATGGGCAGCCTTCCTTTTGTGAGCTCACGGATGATATCATGAAGGAACACAGGTGACCATCTGGATCGACAGCTGGACACAGTCTCTCTGAGAAAGCCCTCACAGAGCAAGAGAGATGGACCAACTCAGGTGACCAAGGGCAATGACGGGACTTCTGGGCTCCATGTTGAAGTCACAGAGACTCCAGGACTCTGAGGAAGTTGGTGGAATGAACATTATCTTTCCCCTTTTATAAATTTGACCCGAGTTTCCTCCACTGGCTACCAAACTGTTCTAAGTAATGACACTTAATAGGTCTCAAAATATCGATCCCCACATGACGCTGGCGGGAATGGTTTGAAGGTAGAATCTCTGTGTTACGAGTCGGGGCTCACCCTTCTCTGGGTCCTCTACTCCGAGTCCTGCCCATGAAGCATCAGTGTTGACCACAGTTGGGGTCCCCACTGAATTTCAGTGATTGAGGAAGAACCTTATTATGGTGTGGACATGGGGTGTCCCCCAGAAGCTCATGTGTGCAATAGTACAAGAATGTCCAGAGGTGAAAGGATTGGGTTATTGGAGGTGTGACATAATTAGTGGATTAATCCACTTGAATGTACTCACTGGGTGGTGACCACAGGCAGGTGGCGTGTAGCTGGAGGAAGGGTCCCTGGGCTGTGCCTTTGGGGTCTCTATCCTGTCCCTGGTGAGCAGAGCTCTCTCTGCTCCCTGGTGCCCTGTCCTGAGCTGCTCTCCTCCTCCAGGCCCTGCCGCCATTTTATTCTGCTCCCTTTGGGCCAGAGCCATGGAGTTGGCCAACCACGGACTGAACCTTGGACACCATGAGCCTAATAAACATCCCACAGGTTAGAAGCAAGTCCTAGGTCCTGGCCACATTTTAGGGGGAGGGTTATTCCACAAGAGCAATGTCACTTGGTTGGAAAAGGCCCATCTTGGGGAGCCACCAACCAAACGTATCCCCCAGATTGGATTATAGTCATAGAACACGTCACCACAACCGAGTGCAATCAAGCCATCGGACTTTGCATCATGGCCGCTCACATCTCCTCAATCCAGAGGAAGCTTTTTCCGCAGATAAACTTTATTATTATCCAAACTAAGAACTTTTGCTAATTTTTGTTTTTGGTAGGAGGGGGGAGAATGGTTCCCTCTCCAAGTGGTCAACCTGTTCTCCACGGCATTTCTCACCTGTTGCCAGTTGCTTCAAACTTTTTGGCCACCTCCCATCCTAACACCTCAGGTTTCTGGCATATGGGGACAATCAACGGTCTCCTGGGCTGGTGACAGAGGGTCCTTACTGTGCATTGGGGATCCTGAGGACGGAATCTCAGCCACAAAGGGCTCCGTCTTCATGCGTGCAGATGGCAGATAGAGACAATCCACTTGCTCTTGCTTTCTCATCACGTTGCAAATTGCATTACTTCCTAAAAAATGACAGAAGCATGTGGCTTCCGGCTCAAAAAGAAATTAATATGTGTTTTAGGCATGTCGGAAAAATAATTTAAAATCCAGCACCAACTCTTGAGTTGACTGATGACTTAGAGAGATGAATGAAGGGATTAAAAACATGCCTATTTGGGACATCAGGATGCTTTGTGCAATTCCATGCAGTGACCAGGGTCAGCCTGCTGCAGACAGCGACCTGGAAGGGACCTCAGGTGGAAATTGTCCAGAGTCACAAAGCAGCATCTTGAAGGAAGACGCCTGTAGACTCCATCTCCGCCGTGAGGCTGAGCAGGTGAAGATCGCCAGCTGTTGGGGAAAAATACCTGCAGGATGTATCAGTCACCCTGCAAAACATGCCCATGGCCCTGGTTCAAAGAGAGCCACGGATCCAAGCGCCTTCGAGATCAGAGGACCTTCTCCTTCCTCTCCAGACGCCCTGGTCTTCAAAGCAACCCGTCTCCAGGAGCAAAGAGCAGCTTGTAAAATCCTGATTATGATGAAGCTCTGTTGAGAGCCACAGCCAAAGCAGCCCCAGCAAACTTCCAGCTGATTGGCTCACAGCGGCCCCAGCAAACTTCCAGCTGCCAGCTGATTGGCTCCTGTGCGGTGATGCTCATTGGGCTGTTTCCCCGCCCTTTCAGACCACAGAGCTACTCATTGGGGGACTTTTTTTGGCTCCGCCCACGTGACCCAGCCAATCCACCTCAAGAGCAGGAGGAGTGGGGGGGGGGGTTGAGAGGCTTGTGGGAAGCTGGTGGTGGCAGTTGGGCTCTGAGGGAATTCCTGAAGAGCTGTGTGGTGTGGCGTGTGTGGTTCTAAAAATAAAGTTCGTTTCTGCTTGACAGGTGGCTCCTGAATTGTGCCCAGCCAGACTGTGGCATTTGGTGGCCCGTACGGGAGCGCGGAGAGGGGAGACTTTTCATCTCTGCTGAGAGTGCCCAAGGGTTAATGAGCAGGAAAACTCAGTCTGTGAATGGGACAGGATTGAAAGACCCCCCTGAGGCTCCTCCTCTTGGAAGACAGAGGCTTCTGAGACTGAAGTCCCCATTGATGTCCCGGAGGACGATTTCTCTACTCCAGACGGAGACTGGGTGTTGGGAATGGGGGATGGTCTCAGTGGAGGCTGATTTCCTGTGAGTCTCATGCACGAAGGTGCTGCCCACGGAGTCGGGAAGCGTTTGGGTCGAATGCAGCTGGAAGGACGATTTAAATGGCAGGCAAGAAGATGTCACCAAGGGGAACCTCCTGTCCCTCGATGGAACCTTACTTACTGCAGGGTCTACTGAGAGGCACAGCTCACCTCCCGATTTATTTCCCATGAAATTTCACGTAGGAATCCCGCCATCGCAGAAGGCAGAAATGCACAAGGAGGTGCTGGGCTTGGTCAATGACACTTGGGTCACCCTCATGTTGTATCCAACTTGGATCCTCCCCCACTTCCCGATTTGCACTTTTTATATCCAGGTGAATCTAAAGAGGTGATAATCAGGAATCGGGGTGTCAGGGAAGTTGGTGAGAAGGGGCTCATTGCGAGTGTAGGAGACGACTTCTTGCACGTACGTGTCAAGATGGGTCGGAAAGCTTTCACTATTTTTACTCATAATTTATCGGCCACCAGTTTCTAATCCTCCACCTTCCATCCAAGATGAGGTCCTGAGAGGAAGAGTCAATCAACATAAAACGGAAGCCATGGGAGGGTGCTGAGGTTGTCTACTGATTTATTACATAGCAGCTGATCCCAGAGTCACGACGATTCTAATAACCAGTTACAGTGACGGGGACAGACAGACCTGGGTCGTGGGACACAAGGTTCAGGGGACAGTTCTATCAATGGCCCCTAGTGCTGATGGCACAGCTTCCTTCCCAGAAGCCCTGGACCTGCAGCCCTGCCTGGCCTCCGGGCACAGGCTCTGCCACCTTCCTCACAAACCACCTGTGACCTGCAGGGCACATGCAGGCGGGAAGTCATGTCCCTGAGAGGAGCCAGGTGAAGGGGGACTTCTGGGACCCTGACACAGACCAGGTCCCAGGACCCAGGGGGACTAGGATCCTTCCTCCAACCCTAAAATCTGCAAGAACAGGTTCCACTGAGAACCAGGCAGCAGGGTCCAGGGTGACCCAGAGTGGCCATGGCCGTGGGGACTGGAGAGTCGGAGGTCACCCTGCTGTCTGTCAAAGTCAGGAGGGGACCTGGGAGGAGCTCTCTGGAGCCTTCCCTGGGACCCCAATAAAACTGGAGGGCAGGAGGGGCACGCTGTCCCTGTCCTCTCTGAGAGGACCCCTGTGTCCCTTGAGAGTGTCCCCTTCCCCTTCCCCACCCCTTCAATACACTCCTGCCTGTCACTGTGATTGACAGCGCTGACATCTTTCTGACTTGATCCCAAGAATCGGGGTTTGAAGTGGGGACCCTTGCTGTCTCAATTTCCCAGAACGTGTATAATATTATTGTTATTTTTAATCGCTCAGAACACAAAATATTCAAAAACGTCGAAAGACCAAGAGAATGTGTAAAGTAAATGACGACATCCAACCCAGCTGTGCCCTTTGACAATCAATTTAATCATATAGAAGGTTCTAGAAAGGAACCCTCTTCAGTCACTCAATCCTGCAGACCAGCCTGGTCCCAAGAGGACGCACTGCCCCGAGGGCCGTATCCGGAGCTGTGTTCTAGAACAACGTGTCTCAGGACCCGCGGTCGACGGTGAAATGCACCGTCCGTATTCTGGGTCACTTTGGTTGGTTCCAATTTTTGCAGAACCTCCTGTGGGTGTTGATGGGTTAACACAGGCTGGCTCCTGCCGACACGATGACGTTTTTGTTTTTCACGATGGTTTTGCCGCCGTGTGCACGACACTGGCTTATTCGAGGCTCGACAGAAATGAAAAATAAAATGAATTTCTCATGAAAACTTAGAAATAGACCTGGCCACTCGGTCCCTCTGGGCTCTAGGGCTGCCTTCCGAGAAACCCATCTTAACGCCATCTTCATGATCAGCTTCTCTAAGTCCAACCTAATGCCAAAAATCCACTCGACAACTCAAAAATGAGCCAATTTAGGGAAAAAAAAAGTATGATAATAATACACAGCTTCTTTAAAAAAATGAGAATCCACCCTATTTGTTTTTTGTTAAAACACAAACTTCCAAGATGAAATGCCTTTGGTCCCATTTCTTGTCATTCTGTTGCTATATTTAAAAAATCATGAACGTTTTTTTTTTTTTTCTGCAATGAATTTAGCAACCTAATTAGAAACTAGGTGCCGTGCGGGCAGCTTAGGTGGAATTGGGGGAATCCCTTTTTTATTGGTAATTGCCCTCCACAAACATCCGATTAGCAGGGGCTTGTGTGTCTAGGAACTGGTTGAGGTGCTTTAGGGGGACGGACTCATTAAGCCACCAAATCCAACTCTATTTACTCTCAAGGAAACTGAGGCTTTGGAGAATAAGCCGGATAACTTAAATTGCAATCCCCCATCCCAACTCCCAACAGCAGGCTGTGCCCAAAGGCTCTAGGAATCAGGTCTAGAGGGGGGACTTAGGCTGCCCACAAGGTTTTGTTAAGATCAGTTGGGAAGTTGACATTCAGTTGTCCTTCACAGGCTTCAAGCAAAGACCTACTTTTAAGTACCCAGGATCAATAAGGTGGAAATGCTTATTATTGTTATCAACATTTTTTTTGTGGTATCAGGGGTGCCTAACCACTGAGCCAAACCCCCATCCCTTCTTTATCTTTTTAGTAACAGGATTTGGGTAAGTTGCTGAGGCTGGCCTCGACCTTGCCATCCTCCTTCCTCAGCCTCCCGAGTTGCTGAGATTACCCGTAGGCACCACCACGTCCTGATTTTAAGCTCAGCTGATGGACACATGTTAATTCCACCTGCAACCATCTTCTCCTGCTGCTGCTTAAAATCATTGCTGAAATCACAGTATTGCAAGGCCAGGGTCCATCGAAGGTGACCTTCACAGGTCTCAGGAAATCTGCACAACCTCCCAGGACTAGTATTCGGCTGGTATTTTTCAGAATTAGGGATTTCTGAGTCTAATGTAAGCTCCGCATGCTCGGCGTAGAATAGGTGCTAGGAAATATCTTGGGTGTTGAAGATAAATCAACCCTGTTCCTTGTTATCATGAGAACTGCCCCACCCATCCCCTGTCCCATCCATCTGTTCCACCTGAGCACCCCAGATTCCCCACTCTTTCTCTGGCCCAGTGTGGGTCCCTGAGCCAACCAGCCAATCAAATCTCTTCCTTGGTGGCTCAGGAGGCTGAGGCAGGAGGACAGCCAGTTCAAGGCCAGCCTCCACAATTTAGCGAGGCACTAAGCAACTTAGCAAGATCCTGACCCTAAATAAAATGCAAAAAAATGGCTGGGGATGTGGCTCAGGGGTTAAGAACCCCTGGGTTCAATCCCCAGCACAAAAAAACAAACTCATTGTTTCCTGGAATTCTTATAATGGAATTAAAAACACTGTGTTCCCCACTTGGGCAGCTGAGAACCACAGAATCTAACACTCGGCTCCTGTAGGGCAGAGGCTCAGCTCACCCTTCAAAGAGAGAAGCCACCAACCAGGCAGGAAGACGTGGGTTGTTGTTGTTGTTTTTTTTTTTTTTTTTTTTTAATTTCTTGGTTCCAGTCACGTCTTGGTTAAGTCACACCCATAACATTCCCGAATCTGGATTCTCTAAATTTGCAATGAATTGTGCTTTACTCAGATTGTTCATTGCTGGGACCAAAAGACGCAGCAGAACATCTTACAGGAGGAGAAGTTCATCTGGGGCTCACGGTGTCCGAGGTTCAGTCCCTGGTGGCCGACTCCATGGCTCTGGCCCAAGGGGAGGCAGAACAAAATGGCGGCAGGGCCTGGAGGAGGAGAGCAGCTCAGGACAGGGCACCAGGGAGCAGAGAGAGCTCTGCTCACCAGGGACAGGACAGAGACTCCAAAGGCACAGCCCAGGGACCCCCTCCTCCAGCCACACCCCACCTGCTGCAGTCACCACCCAGTGAGTCCATTCAAGTGGATTAATCCACTGACCAGGTTAAGTGTCTCATAACCTGATTATTTCACCTGTGGATATTCTTGCATGGTCTCACCAAGAGCTTTTGGGTGACACCTCATATCCAAATCTCAACAAGTCACAGCAAACAAGTGGCCCTCCGACAAATGGTCACCTTTTCCCCCACATGGCCAGAGGAGTCTGGGTAGAATCCGGTCCCTTGGAGACCAAACATCCTGATGTTTGTAGGGATTTCAGAAAGGGTGGGGGAGTTGAAAGGATGAATACTGTGCTAGAAATTGTATCCTGATGTCTATCTAATGCCGTCGATGAGACCCGAGCTCATTCTGCCTTGATGTAGTGGACTCTTGGTGATCAACCTCTCTGGAGTCCTGCAGCCTCCCTTTCATGGTCGCCATTTTGCAAGCTGTAGAGACATTTCCAGCCAGAGCCACTGACCTTGGAGGATCTTACCAGGCTTGGAAACAGGACTCCTGCGTGGCACATTTCCAACAAGCAGTCAGGACGGCAGGAATCCGGATTCAGCTGGTCCACGTTCCTAGACCTGTACATTCACAACGTCCACTGATCATATCACCTACGGAGGAAGCCCGCCTGGATCTCGTGACGCCTCGGGGTACGGCTCAGCCAGGTGGACACCCCATCCACTTCTCTGGAAAACACTGTTCCCCTAAATGACCACAGAGCCCCCTCCCCAGCCCTATTTTGCATTTTATTTAGAGACAGGGTCTCCCTGAGTTGCTTACAGCCTCGCTTTGGTGGAGGCTGGCTTTGAACTCACAATCCTCCTGCCTCAGCCTCCCAAACTGTGGGATTACTGGTGTGAGCCACCACGCCTGGTATATTCCCTTTTTCCTTTTAACTCTGATTCTAAACAAAACCAAGAGTCCCCAATAAAATGAGGGAGTTCCCATAGATGACATTTCTGCATTCATCAACCTCTTGATTGACAGTCATCGTGAGTTCCAATGTCATCCCTCCTTTATGAACTAACAAGGGACTTATTATTCTCAGACTTTCGGAGCTTGGCTACTCAAACGTTCAAGCCATACCCTGCATTCCTGCCCCCATGGGGTCACTCTTCTGCGCCCCACACCCTGAGCGGATCCTGGCTAAATCCCTTCTCTTGTTAACGACGGTGTTCACACGCGCCCCTCTGTACCCCGTGGGGCTGACGCACTGTGACCTTCTCCGCACAACTATCAGAAGGTTAAATATGCTACTCAAAGCTAATTAGTCCATCTGCCCCTTGGCCCCCAAAGAGAAATGAATCATCTGCAAAAAAAACATGAATAACGTCTCGACACCTACAAGGTAGAAATTCGTTAAAATTGGTAATTTCAAGAATCGAGCCTCAGTTGAGTAGGTCCTGGTTTTTACCAGTGAACACCCCCTTCCGCAAGACCTGCTTTATTTTAAAGGGAAGTTGGTGCAATTATTCTGCTTTTGAAGAAAAAAAAAACAGAGTATGTAAAACACTTGCATGATGTTCTGGGCTTAATCATCAGTGCCATGAAAAAATAAAAATAAAAATAAGGATATGCATGGTTGTGGTTTAGACATGAGATGTCCCCCCAAAGCTCACAATTGTGGTTTAGACATGAGACGTCCCCCAAAAGCTCATGTGTGAGACAATGCAAGAAAGTTCACAGGTGCCATGATTGGGTTATGAGAGTCTTAATCAAGTAAGTGGATTAATCCACTGATGTGGATTGACTCAAGTGCACAAGTCACGTAGGGCAGGAGGAGGTGGGCCACTGATCTGTGCCTTTAGGGTTCATGTTTTGCCTGTGGTGAGAAGACAAAGACTTCTCTGTCTCCTGGTGGCCACATCCTGAGCATCTTTTCCCTTCCGCCATGATGCTCTGCCTCACCTTGGACTCAGAGCCATGGAGTCCGCCATCTTTGAATGAGACCTCTGAAACTCTGAGCCTCAAAAAGAACTTTTCTCCTCTAAAAAAGGGTGCTTTTCAGGTCTTTTGCTCACAGGAGCAAAAAAGTGTATTAGGTATTGATTGATTGATTGATAGACTGTGTTTTTTTTGGGGGGTGGGTGTGTGCGTGTGTGTAAATATTCTGGCTTTGGACTCCCACCAGCCAAAGTCCATGATTCACATAGTTTTGGGAAACCCATTCGTCTTCTTGGGCCCCTGTTAGATTTCCAATTCCCGGGTCGGGACCGTACGCGCACATGGCCCCACGCAGTGGAGAGCGCCCAGTGAGCAGAACCGGGTTCCGCGTTAACTAGAAATGCCTTTTCCACGAGGTCGCATTCTCCTGCCTTTTTAAAAAAATTCCCCCCAGCTCCAGGGCCATGCTGAATCCGAAAGCAATGGCCAGAAGGTTCTGGGTCTCTGGTCAGATGGTGGTGGACACGGGGTTCTCTAACCAGAGAGGCTCCTGGCTTTTCGTGCTGGGTGACCTACTGTGTCCAAGGTGGTCTGGGCGGAGACACCAGGGCTTCCAGGGTCAGCTCCCTGAGCCCTGAGTCACATTCAGACCTGGTCACTCAGCGTCTGTCACCGTGACAACAAGGCAGAGAAGCCACAGAGGACTCACAGCACGAGGGATGGTCCTCTCAATTGTCCCTGTGGGTCTTTCTTGGTGACACCCGGGACCCACAATCTGGCTTTCCTGTAGCCTGGGGACTCTCGCTTCCTTGCATCGCAATGGGGGAAGAACCGCAGCACTCAAGCAGTGGACGTTGGGGACCAGGGAGGGACAGTGTCCAGGGACGTGGATGCTAGACCTCCCACCCAATGTTTCCCAGAGACAGTGGCGAAAACGGACCCTCCATCAGAGAACCAAAGGACGAGATGGAGACCAACGCGTCACTAGCCCTATCAGTCGTGAGATGGAGTGAATGTGTTGAGCCTGATTTTATTTTATTTTATTTTCTATTTTTTACAGATTGTCATTGCTGCTCTGTGGAAGGGAAGTGCTTCTTGAAAGCTGCCCACTATTACCTAACGTAGCGGGAATCTTCTGAATACCTACATCTGCCATCTGACTGTGGTGAACAGGAGAAAAATAAAAAAATAATCCAAATTCACATGGATGAGATGAATCTTGAGCAGTGAACAACAACCGCTTTATGCCCTACCCATTTCTTGGATATTAAAAACCATGTTTTTTATCCATTCCCAAGACTCAAAAAACAATCATAGTATCTTAAGTCCTCAGAGCAGAAACGACCATCCATTCTCTCATTCCGTTTTTTTCAGACACAAGGATAATAATGTCCTTAACGCTACTATAGATTCATCCCTTCCCCGATGACTCAGGGTTAGCACAGAACATTCTAAGCTCATGCTAATTAGCACCTGTAATGAAAGCCTGTAGACCATTCTTAGAAACCAATTCATTAAAATAATTACAGTCATTAATTACAGTTTGGCTGGTCCATTAGCAACTTGGTGAATGTGCATGAGACCTGGGATACATTGCTATAATAACTATGCCCTGCATCGGAAACGTAGTTAAGCAGAAAGGTTGGAGGAAAATTCGCATGGACAGGCCATAAGAGAAGCACTTACCGTCTTCTGTGGGCACGTAGATGTTCAAGTAGAGGCAATCTTCATTTTGGTCTTGGACGTAAGTCATCAAAGTATCCAGATTGGCTGTAAACCATATTGGGAGCATGTCATGCAGGAGAGACCTCTCATCCAGGTGTTGAGGGCACACGGCGGCAAACTGGGTGGCATTCCGGACACCGGTCCAGGAGGAAGGGGGTTCTGGGGGCTGGAACCGCCTCTCCCCGGTAGGAGGTGAGGCATAGGGGACCCCCAAGTATTGCTCCACGGGACCCAAAATCTCATTGGGCAATGGTGTTCTTAGCCCCCGGATTTTGCCGTAGTTGGTGTTGACGACGGGGTACTGGGCTTGGCTGTCGATGAGCGTGAACTTGATGGCGAGGGCGGTGATCCACAGCAGGACGTTGGAGTTGAGCATGACGCAGACCGGGGTGAAGAACAACGGGAGCCATAACAATCCCTTGGGCCTCGACATGGCTCACAGGCACATCCGCAGGGTGTCCAAGGGACAGGAGTCCAGGGAGAGAGTGTGCCGACGGGACGCCAGTTGGGGAGAGAGGGATTGGGGGGGGGGGTCAAGGACCCAGGAGAGGCCACCCAGGAGAGGCCACCTCACTCACGGCTCTTGGAGAAGCCCAAGGTTAGGAAAAAACATGGCGGACGTGTTGGGTGCCCATCGCCAGGGGGCAAGGATCCTTTAATCCTGCAGCCTGATTTCCACAAGGGGGGATGCTGTCCAGGGAAATGGTGACCATCCAACAAGAATTCCTTACGAAGACTCCAAAGCAACCTAAAAAAGAGAGAAAGTAGAGAAGGTTAAAGAAAGAAGGCTATGGGCCTCTACCCTTGGCTGGCTCTGCCAGGAAACCCACAGAGTCCTTGAAGGAAATTCTCATTCAGTAAGATTCAGCCAAGTGCAGCTTCCCCAAGTAGAAATTACCAAGAAGGTCACTGGCCTTCACGGTAACTCCCACCCCATCTGCTGGACGCGAACCCCAAACGCAAGCCGTGAACTCAACACGTCATCGTCGAAGGAACAAAGAAATCTCTCGATGTTAAGAAAGGACCCGCACCCCAAGGTCCAGTGGGTGGATTGATGCCCAACGTTTCTCCAGTGTTTAAGGGAACCATCTCTTCGCGGGTCGCTCCAAGTGTCTCCACTGTGGGGAGAAATGGGAGCGTACACCCAGGCCCATCAGGCGCCATGACGTGTGGCTATTGATGAGATGCCACAAAAAGGTACATCCCCTCATGGGGACCTGAATGCTCCTTGGAGTACTTAGTTGAAGACCCACATGGACCTCCCGTCTCACCTCCCTGAATCGGAGCTTCTTCAGACATCGCTAAACAAGATGGCGCATCCCAAGAGCATGCCAAAGTCTTGTCGCTGGGAGAAGCCATTTGTCAAAGGGTTGACCCCTGAATCCCGATTTCTGGGGACATCAATGTGTGCTCAGAGGGTTTAATTCTTCATACTGCACATGCTGCAAAGAACGGAGGGTGGATTTGGATGACATTCATGGTGAGCTTTGAAGAAGCCATGAAAAAACATGGCGGACACATTGGGTGCCCATCGCACCCGCTTCCTTGGTCTGGACCTGGATAATTTGATTACCTCATTCTTAAGACAGTTGATGAGGTTGTGCACCAGTAAACCGTACTGTAAACGGAAATGGTGTCTTAAAGATGGAAAACGGCTCATTGATTTTTGCAAGAAGTACCTTCATGTATGTGTGGGTACAAACATATATAGATTTGGGGGATTCTAGAAATTGAAATCTGAGGCACTTTTCCACTGAGTTACCTCCCCAATTCCTTTTGAACAGGATCTCACAAAGTAGCTGAGGCTGACCTCCAACTTGCCATCCTCCGGCCTTGGCCTCCCGGGTGACTGGGATTATTGGTGTGAGCCACCACGCCCAACTAAATAGCATTCTTTGAGAACTTCACCCTGGGGATAGGGTGACTGCCTGGGTGTCTGCCATCCTAGACCTGGTTAATTGGGGTTGAATGAAAACGGACTCAGAATCGGGATTGCAACCCAAAAAGTGAAAACCAGCCTCCCATCCGAGGCTGACGGGCGTGCTCGCTTCTATCTTTGAACTCTCCCGACCGTCCGTCGGCGACATTTGGACGTGTGCCAGGCCAACATCCAATTTCTGCATAATTAAGAGACAGAGGACGGCAACAGAGAGTTTTGACAGGGACCCAGGCTTCGGTGTCCCTGAAAACTCACTTGCTCTTTTAACCAGTGTTGGCTCTCCCCGTGGCACCATCCATGTTCAACTCAGAAAAGCCAGGGTGAGGGGAAGGGTCTTCCTGTGAGCTGAGGGAGGTCCCTAGGTGGAAGGGTGGGTCCCACATGGTTCTGCCAGTCAACATGAATGAGGATATCACAGGGTCCATATCGCTCGGGACAGGTCATAGCTAGACTCCACCCTTGAACCTGAATGGCCAAGCCATCCCGGGGGCTCTGGAGGCTGAGGCAGGAGGATTGCGAGGTCAAAGCCAGCCTCCGCCAAAGCGAGGCCCTAAGCAACTCAGGGAGACCCTGTCTCTAAATAAAATGCAAAATAGGGCTGGGGACGGGGCTCAGGGGTCGAGTGACCCTGAGGTCAATCCCGGGTGCACTCCCCCCAAAAAAACAGTTATGTGAATTTGTTCTCTTCATCTCTCAAAATAGCTTCAAATACTCTATTAAACCTTCTCTTCATGATGATGTGAGATGAAACTCTGCCTAAGTGACGAGGTGAAGTGTGCCGAGAGTGCCAGGCATTGTGATGTAGCGTGAGGGTCGTTATTAAGTAAGAAAAGGTTACCTGAACACAAGAAGAGCAATACAGACCCAGTCCAGCTGAAATCCAAGAAAACTACTAGGGGAGTAACAGGAGGGTAGCATATAACTTGTGGATACTCTGGACGAATGGATTCCTCATGTCCTGGGCCCAGAGGAGCAGGACGGTACAAGAGATTATCAGGCTACTCTGACTAATTAGCCAAGTGACCTGTGCCACGTCCCTGGGTGCCTTGGGCTTTGTCTCCGTCAAGTGCAAAGTGACAAACTGGACCTTGGACCAAGAGACCTCTGAAGCTGCTTTAGGTACGGAGACGCCCTGATCCCAAAGACTGTCCTGTTCCAAGGCTGGAGATGAAATAGAGACGCCTGGGGACAGAGGGTCCTGCACTCAGGTACAAGGCATCACCTTGGGGACAGGATCTGCGCTCAATCAATGACAAGCTGGTCACCCCAAAAGAACCGGCGTACATGCCCCCCCACTGCCGTGGGCACGGGAAAGGCTAGTCCCAAGACCCTGTAACCTGCCCTGGCAGGACACGGATGGGTCCCCATGGTCCTCAGCTTGAATCCACACGACGGCACCCAGAGAAATCTCACGGGTTTGTTCCCAGTTCACAATCGCACCCCTCACGGAACCCTGCCCTTCTGCTCACACAGCTCCGTGGATCTGGTGCGCGAGAGTTTGCAAGTGAATTTATCACATACGCCACACACGGTCCATAGAGAAAAGGAAACTGGATACGTTACTGTGTTGCACACCCAGACAAACATCTACATACATAGATATACAAAGTCTCTGTTGCATTATACACTAAATCATATGAATATTATATATTATGTATGATCACTTATTATATATGATATATGTGCATATTATATATTCTTATATATAGGAGCCCAAATGTTTAGTACAACAGTGGTTAGGATAATCTGTGTGTGTGAATATATGTACACACCCATACATATGCATACATATATATATTAAACACAATGCAGATGCATGTATTATACTGCACATATATGTGCACAATACACCTATAGTGTTTATACACATATGTATGCATACAGGCACATATATACATACATGTGTAGTGTGCATATATGTATACAAATGATCAATTCACATTAGTTTATATACACATATATACACTTGAACTTAGTATATCTACATATGCATATGCAAATTATATACAGGGAGTTTTAATATATCACGTGTGTGTATACCTAAAGTGCAAATATATGTAAATATAAAAACTAATTACACATACTGCATCATACTATATTAGGTGCATATTACATAAAGAGGCCCAAGAGCTTATTATTATATTGGTTAATGTGTGTTTGCATATTTATGCATATGTATGTACACACATATGTACAAATGCATGCATATATGTATATGTGTACATGTACCTGAGTATATATGCACATATATACACGCAGAATTTCTGCATATTTTTATATATTTGCACCATATATATACACATACACAAACACATACACACATACACACATATATGCACACATACACACACGTACACATACAACCACATGCATACACACATACCCACCGTGTGCATATACACACACATACACACCGCATGCATACACACATAGACACCACATGTATACACACATACACACTTACACACAGGAGCCACTCTTCCACAGGACGCTGGATTTCTGTTTCCCCAGGTGGCCTGGGCAGGAGCGTGTGGGGGGTGGCCAGCTGCCACGTGTGTAGAGTGGCACCCAGCGCGGTCCATGCATCCAATACCGTGAGGCAGGAGAGGGCAATGGTCAGACTGACCGTCTGCAGCCCTGGCCTAGATGTGGCTCCACGGGCAGCTACGGAGAGGGGTCCCGACCACCAACACCTCCACGTCCTCATGGGGAGACAGACGCTGCGGTCACAGGTCTCTCCACGGATACTACTGCAGGTGCCACCGCGTGGGTGGAGGAGACACACGTGGACATCAGTGGGACCTCCCTGGTTAAAAGCACCCAGTCGGGTGCAACTTCAGGCGCTCACCCGTCTCCTCCCACCCTCTCCTGCCACAGTGGACGTTGCTGGCGGATCTGGGCATCGAGAGTCCTAATGATGCATGAACAAGTCTCGTAGCTGACCAGAGCCAGGGGACAGGGCTTCTGCCCGGAGAGCGGCAGAAGGGTCAGGGGCTGCGAGCCAGACATGGACCCGTCTGAGTCTTGCAGTCTGAGGGGTGCTCACAGGAGGGCATTCAGAGTCCGGCTGGGTCCTCCCTAAATGTTTGCATTCGCAGCAAGACTCTGAGCCACCAAAGGGCTGAGGTCACGGATGACGGACACTCAGAGTGGAGAGGGCTTTGTGCCGCAGGATCCAATTACAAGGAGGAACAAAGAGGCAGAAAGAATCTAGCAGGAATCCAGCGGGAGACAAGTCCAGGTGACCATCCAGGACCAGCTTCCAGAGCTCAGCTCCTGCAGGTACCTCTGCCAGCCCACCCCCCGGGTTCCCACCGTCTCCTCGCCCACTAAGGGCTCCATCAAGAAGAGCGGCAATCCCGGGTACACTCCCCCAAAAAAGGGAGCTGCCGGTCCCTCACAGGAGGGGTACTCAAAAGCGATCTTTTTTTTAATTTTATTTTTGCACTTGGCTGGTTTCAGGCAAAGTCACGGCGCCCAGTTTTACGGAGCGCGTTGGGAAGACGTGGGGCTGTGTCCGCCTACCCCTCTGCCAACAGAAGGAGCCATCCCAGACGGCCGGCCCTTTGCCCAGGGTTTCCTCCTAAAAGACTTTCCCGGAGCCATTACCAGGTGGGCAGGGCTGATCCCGAGGACCCAAAGGGAATATTGGAGACCCAGGGCCAAGTCCTCCCACCTGGGGAGACTTCAAGTCTGCATTTGAGAAGAGCCTCCAACAGTGAGGATCAGCTGGGCCGGAGCTTAACCTAGGAGGTTGGAGATGGAGGGACTCGGGGGCTGAAGGTGATCGAGCACCTGAATATATGCATATTTTTTTGAGGGGGACACTCGACCACTGAGCCCCGCCCCAGCCCTATTTTGCATTTTATTTAGAGACAGGACCTCCCTGAGTTGTTCAGGGCCTCCTTTTGGCTGAGGCTGGCTTTGAACTCGCGATCCTCCTGCCTCAGCCTCCGGAGCCCCCAGGATGACCGGCGTGCTCCACCGCACCCAGCTTAGATATTTTGGGGTCCATGTGGACCAGACTCTGTGTCTATTCCCAGGTGGAGGATCTCCCCAGATACCACGTGGGTAACAGTGTTCAGTGCGTCTCTGAGAATCATTATAAAGAGGTTTGCATCACAACGTTCAGAGTGTCTCCTAATGGAATAGGCAAAATCCAAAAGTCAGTGACACAAATGTGTCCACAAGGCAAAACTCACTGGAAGGAGCGTACATTGGCCCCAATCTGCAGCAAATAACCATTAATAACGGTCACGAAGACACTCAGGCCACGCAGATTTCTTTAAATGAAGAGAGGGAAGGAGACTACGGCCCACCCCCTCCAGGTACGACAGGACTTGTGTTTTACTCGGCTTTTCCGTTGCTGTGACTAAACAGACCCAAGCAGAACAATTATAGAAGACGAAAGGTTTACCCAGGGCTCACGGTTGCAGAAGACTCAGTCCATAGAGAGCAGGCTCCATTCCTCGGGCTCGAGGGGAGGCTGAACATGGCGGAGGGGAGCAGAGAGAGACTCCGCTCTCCAGATGCAAAATACAAACCCACAGCCACGCCCCCAAGGCCACGTCCCCCAGGCACGTCCCACCTGCCACCAGTTACCACTGACCCCATCCCATCAATTCACAGATGGGGCTCAGGTTGCAACCCGATCCTTTCTCCTCCAAACCTTCTCACAATGTCTCCTACGTGGGCTTTTTGACACCGTGTCTGAGCCTTAACACCATCTTTGCAGGTCACTTGGGTGTGACCCGAGGACACCGCACCTGGACCGTCCACCCAGCCCGGAGAAGTGCCCACCGGGAGACTTAATGAGAACTCTGGGTCTTCTCTGGCCAGAAAATGGAACGTGCACCTGTGTCACTTGTGCAGGGTGACAGGGATCCCGTCCCAGGCCAGATGGCTACCCTCTACGGAGATCCTGGGGACGATGCTAGGTTTTTCTCCGAGAACCAAAAGGCCATGCTTAAAACTGCAAGATGATCACTCAATCTCACACAAACACCTCGTGAACCATCGCATCCCGAATTCCGCCAATTAACAGGCCAAGGGAACAGTCAGAAGCAGCAGGTGCGCTGAAGTGACCATCAGACCAACTGACCACTCGAGGTCCAGGGATTGAGAAGCGTCGACGGAGGCCTCGATCCACCTGCTGCTCCTCTAAGTCCCGAACCCTGGGGGACATGGGAGGGAGCATTGCCGAGCACTGCATCCTGGAAAGACAAAGTCACCCGCTATGGTGACGGTGTGGTGGCATGTCCCCCGCACCCGGGTTCCCTGTGCGGACATCTGATCCCCAACACGGAACTGGGTTCACTGAGGTTCAGAGCTGGGGCCTATGGGAGCCGCGGGGGCTGGATGAGGTCACGGGGTGGAGCTGAATCCTGGTGTCCAGAGGAGGCAGCGGGTCAGAGTGGACGGGCCTCTGTCCACGCGCTGCTTGCACCAGGACTCTGCCTTCAAGGTCCTGCGTGGCCAGATGGGACTCCGTGACCTTGGTCCTCCAGAACCTTGACCCAGAACAAAGCTCGGTTCCCTAAAACGTACCCGGTGCTGTGCTGAGTTATCAGCAATGGATAAGGGACGTCCCTCCCTATGATGGACGTCCCCCCAGTTAGCCACGATCTCAAACCTGGTCCAGGTCCCTTTAAATTAACCCTTTTGGTTTTCTTAAAGACACAGTCACCCCTTCCTGCACACAGAATGATATAAAAGGGTTTTCTTTTTCTTTTTTGTGCACATGTCACAGATTTTAATGCAATTAATGCTTCTCCTTGGCTATTTTCAGACCCCTGATTAAGAGCTATTCTCTCACCCTGGCCTATTGCTCTTAACCCAATTAAACCCAATTAAATCCTCTGTCATGATGGTCCCGTCTCCCCCATGCTTAATGAGCCCGCAACACGTCTCCGCGACTGCGTGTTCTGTGCAATCGGACGGCCCCAGACTGCGCAAGGGGGACAATGGGAGGTGCACATGGAGAAAACCTTGATGTCACATTCCCCTCCGTGGACATGTGCCCACAGGGAGGGCGCCATTTTTAAAACCCGTTCTTGCTGGGACGTCAAGGGTTGGAACACGGCCAGGCTGAAGAAGTCTAAAAGGATTTGAGACAAAACCCATAAAAGGATTTGCCGCCTTGCTCTGTGCCCTTTGGGTTAATTAGGTCCCCGGGAAAACCTAGTGGATTTGTGGCAGGACCGAGATTCTCATTTGGAAACACCTGGTTTCTGTCTGTGTGGACTCATTCCCTTCAAGCCTGTGCTGGTGTGGGTGAGAGAGAGAAGGAGAGAGGGAGGTGGAGAAGGTGATTTTTCTATCGTATCATGAGTTGGTCAAGTTTTCAGTGCGGTGACCAAATACCTGAGAACAACGACTCACAAGACGAAAGGTTTATGTTGGCTCACAGTTTCAGAGTATCCAGTCCATGGTGGGCTAGCTCCAAGGCAAAACCAACATGGTGGAAGGACATGGCATATTAAACCTTCTGAGAGAGAGAGAGAGAGAAGAAGAAGAAGAAGAAGAAGAAGAAGAGGAAGAAGAAGAAGAGGAGGAGGAGGAGGAGGAGGAGGAGCCAGGGACAAGATATAGTCCCAAACGCACACCCCCAGTGACCTACTTCCTCCAGCCAACACTCATTTGCATACAGTGACCACCACCAAGTCCATTCAGCCACCAATGGATTCCTACGGAAAATGGATTAATCCACTGGGAAGAACAGCACCCTAGCCAATTCCATGAATCCTCAGACTCTAGCTACACTGAGGACCATGCCTTCCAACATGACCTTCTGGGGACATTTCCGAACCCAACCATAGCAGGTCGTTAAAATGACTAACCATTTTTCAATGGAGCTTTGCATGTATTTCACCATTTTAACTCCATTTATTTTGTAAGATTCAGAGCTTTGGGGGAATTCCCTGAAAGAACAGCCTCCATGCATGAGCTTCCAGGTCCTTCTAAGGAGGTAAAAGTGGGTGGACACCACTCATACATGGTGAAGACCCCTGAGGAGCAGGATCATGGAGACTGTTCTCCATGAAATGGTCCCTTCCAGGGGAAGTTGTCTGGATTTGGGATGCCAGGGGGAGGTCCTTGGGGTGGGAGGGAAGAGGGGCGTCTCCAACCCTGACAGGAATGGAGGATAAGCTCTTCTGAGATGTGCAATGTGAGAAACAGCCTCATGGATGAGACCACATCACAGTGCGAGCCGCTCACGTCAGCCCTGCAAGGCGGTGATGAGTTTGCCTCAGGACGCAGGTGACTCATCACAAGGGAGTTGTTTGGGAGGCCACTGCTCCAAGCTCAGACTGACAGCCTAGGACACTGCGGTCCACACACCACCTGGAGAGCAGGAGGCAGCAGGAGGAGACGTGGAACAGAGGAAGACAAGAGCCAAAGCTCCAAGAAGCCTTGTGATTGACAGCCACCCACGTGGCCTCCCTCAAGAGCATATCACATGATCCAAAGGAAAACACAGAGTGTGCTCAACGTAAGTCCCTGTTATTATCCTGACAGCACCTCATCTAGGGGCAGAGAACAGGACACAAGTTCAAGCATACAAGCTACCAGGGTCTGCGGTCCTCAAACTCTCAAACTCAAACTCTCAAACTCTAGGAGCATCTGTAGAAAAATGTCACTTGGCTAATGTCACTGACAAGTCACAGATTCTCAGGAAAACACACAAGTTTGGGTATTTCTCATCCACCCCAGGTGCATCCAGAAGGCAGGCCAATTTGGGAAACAGTGTCCTTAGGAGGATATTTTCATACACCCCCACAAAATCTGGGTCTTGCTTCATTTTATTTCCTTTTGGAATAAAACTGTCCCATAAAGAAGCCCACGTAGGAATTGAAACAGTAAATAATTAGCAGTTCCAGGTTGACAAATCCCTCCCCTAGGACCTCATCTGTCCTTAGGAGCCAAAAGCCTTCAGAAGGGTCAGGTGGACTTCTGGTTTCAGAAATCTCAACCCTTCATCAGCCATCTCTGTTGCTCTGAGTCTGAGTGAGGCAGAACCTCATGGTGGAAGAGGGTGGAGGAGGAAGGCTCATGGCAGCCCAGGATCAGAAACAGAGAGAGAACCAGGAGCCAGGGACAGGATATAGTCCCCAAGGACACACCCCCAGTGATCCACTTCTTCCAGCTATGACCAACCTGCCCACAGTTACCACTGAGTAGCACATTCAGTTATTAATCCATTAAGTGGATAAATCCACTGATGAAGTCAGAGCTCTCCGAATCCAATCTTTTCATCTCTGAATGTTCCTGCCTGAACACATGAGCTTTTCAGTGTAGACCATGTATCCAAACCATGGTGGGCCCTGAAATCCTACCAACCTGGAAGGCTGACCTAGGAGGAGCTCAAGTTCATGGCCAACCTCAACCACTTAGGGAGATCCTGTCTCAAAATAAAATGTCATAGAGCACCCCTGGGTCCAATCCAGGACCAAAAGACCAAAGCAAAAATAAATGTCCTCCATTTAACCTCTAAGCAATGTTACTTTTTCTTGGTCTATTGTTAAAAAATATGATCTGAAAATTATTTATGGGCACCCACCACCCTTAAATCCTCCTCCTCTCTAGCTCCTCAATGTAGCCATAAAATTATTCTGGTTATCTCACTGTTCCATATTAACTCTATTGTCCCAGTGAAGCTAGTGATCAATCACTCCCGAGCCACATGTAATATGCTAATTATAATTAATCTGAAGACGGTCACCAGTGCACATTTTCATTTGCATGCTTTCTGCTTGTCTATTGCTCCAATTATTCTTAATGTTCCAAGAGAACTAAAGCTCATCTCAATTACCTTTTTTTAAAAATATATAATCTTAAATGTCTCTTCCTTTTCTTTAAATTTTCCTCCAGTCTCCTTCCAGGATGCACCCGATACTCAATGGGCACCCGAGTTCTTTCAGCTCTCTTCACAGTTTCTTAGTCCCAATGTGTGACTTCATAGGGATATGTCCTGAGACACATTTTGTGAGCTCATGTTGCTCGTTCTGCAAACAACATGAAGTGCACTTGCACAATCTGAGACAGCTAAAAGCACACTATGTGCTGTAATCTTATGGGACCATCCTGGAACTAGCAGACCATCTGTGAACCAAAGCCTCAATGTGCAAAACATGACTCTCTGCCATTTTTAAATTTCAACCATTTGGTTGAACCATGTGACCAGCTGGTGGAGGCTGGTCACATGGGACGTGTCTTTTCCCATTTGCTGTGGTGGGCCTCTATGGTGCGCCCTACAGCCCAGAACCATAGATCATTTAATTCTGAGAACATTTAAAAAGTGGAGTGTAAATCGTTTCTGGTTCTTGGCTTTCTAGTTGACCATTGTTTTGAAATACCCTGTGGGAATCAATCAAATTCCCAGATTGAGCCTTATAATTTTTATTTGCAATTTTTTGGTTTCTATCTCATCACAGAAGATAGTCTCATTAATTACCCAATGCCATCTTTAAACTTGGCTATTTTGTGACACTTCTATGAAAATCCCATCCTGATTTTTAAATGGTTACATCTTTTCTTGGGGCATCATAATTATGCATAATCATGGTATTCATTAAGCCATATTCATACTTGCACATAACTTAATTTGATCAATCTACCTTCCTGTAAATCCCATCTTTTTTAATGGATCGGTACTTTCTACCTCTTACAAGTTACAAATTACAGGGTTCAGGGTTGCTTTTCAGGTTTCTGTTTTTGCTTCTAATTGGTACTATCTGTGTTACCTCCAGATAACTTTTTTCCCCCCAATACTTATTGAATCGAGTTTCTTACTGGAAGCATCCCTAAATTTCTTAGGGCGTGGGTCTGTCTTTCTTTACTCATTAACTCAACGTGGGTAGACTGACTTCCTCCCTCAGTGGGGGGACTTTCAGTTCCATGCAGGAGTAATTTACTCAAATAGCTTTCAAACACCATTGACAAAATTCATGTCTTTGAAAGTTCCATTTACCAAGAAAAGGATCATCCAATATAGACTTGCAGATAGTCCAAGACTTTGCAGTTGGAATCGAGAAAGAGAGGGAAGAGGTGCTAACTCGCCTTTCCTGGTCTAAGTGTCTGTAATTATTTCCATTTTCAACCTGACGTTGACTCAGGCTTCCCGAGAGGGAGATCCCTGGGTCCTTCCTCTAGGAGTCTTCTCTCTCCAAAGTACATTTTTGTTGTTGTTGTTTCCTGAATAATAAGGTGAAATTTGACCACAATGAATGGAAACCCGGGTTCTCCCCAGCTCAACAGAGCTTAGAGATTTAACAAATTCTATCTCTATGGAGCGGTGGGTGGTAGTTTTGGGAATTGAACCCAGAGCCTCATGCATGCGAGTCAAGTGCAATACTCCTGAGCTACATCCTTAGCCCTTAATATTTTCTTTAAAGAGTGAGTTTCATGAAACACTACCCAAAGCCTTGTAAGAGAGACCTTGACGTACTGCTTTCCAAGTGCTGTTGGGCTCCATCTTCCTCCATGTTGGCGAAAAATGGATTGCCTTTGTTTTTCATTTTTATCTGGGAAATATGTTTCCAGTACAGTTGAGGCAAACCATTTTTAAATGCATGGGAAATAAATGGGGGAGCCAAGAGAGAAGGTTAGGACTCAGAATATATTGGTGTTATGATTTAGATCCTGAGGTGGAATGATTGGACCGAGAGAGCTACAACCGAACCCAGTCCATCCATTTGAATGGAATGGATGAGTGGTAACTTTAGCATGTGGGGCATGGTTGGTGGAGGCCGGTCACAGGGTACGTGCCTTAGGGACATATAACTTGTCTCCTTAGAGCCTCCTTTCTAGCCACCATGAGCTGAGAAGCTTCCTTCTACCATGCCCGGCCGCCATTTTGTTCTGCCATCCCTTGGGCCAGAGCCATGGAGTTGGCCAATCACGGACTGAATCTCTGAAACGCTCATAAATGGCTCCTTCTCTCTGTTGGACTCATCGGGTATTTTCATCCCAGTAACATAAAGCTAACTAACCACAAGTGGCCCTTCTCCATCTCTAACCTCCCTTAATTAACTCCTGGGCTTGCCTCACTAATTACCGTCCAATCCACTCAAGTCCACAGAGTGAGTCTCTGTGGTCCACCATTCCTCTAAAGGGCCAATAATGGCCACTGCTCCTTCTGTTCCAGCCAGGAGTCTTTGAACTAAAAATGAAAAGAGACTCTGGTTTAAACCTCTAGGAACTAGAACGCTCGATACCACTGAATTGCATCCAATCGTCCCCACTGCCTTCTAATTAAAATCAATGAACACGCTAAGGTACAACCAGGGGTGGGACCATGGAGTGACGCTGTTTTCAAAATTCAATGCAAGAAAAAAAAATGAGTGCACGTAGCTGTTGCTGTGGTTGGAATATGGTTTTGGGGTATGTGCCAAGGGTTGGTCCTCAGGTTGGTCCTCAGCGTGGAGATACAGGAAGATATGATCTTTAAGAGTTGGGCCATTAAGTGGAAGGTACTTAGGTTCTCTGCATGCCACCCTGTGAAGGGGTGCTGGGACCTCAGTGTCTCTCTGGCTTCCTGTTTTCGAGGTGGGACCTCTTTCTCAGCCAATGCCAGCATCGTGCCCTTGAACCTTCTCAAGTGTGAGCTGAATGAACCTCTTTGGTTATGATGTTCGCCTGCCTCAGGTATTTTGTGATTGACATTCTCCCACCCACAGCTCCTTGTTTGGATGTGGCACAAGCAAAGTTAACTTTGGTGGCAGTATATATATATATATATATATATATATATATATATATATGACCAGTTCCAACGCTTATCCCTCTTTATCGCTAAACGGTAGGGAACACAATGACTCGGAAGAAGACATAAGAGAAATCACTAAACACAGTTGCCTATTACAGCTCTTTTGCCACAAGAGCAAACACTATAATCTGAATCCCAACTCGTCTTAGACCCTTTGACTTAAAACACAAATCTAGCAGCAAGATCCTCTGCAAACCCAAACTGAATAGTTTCTCTGTAAACATTATCACGGGATTCAGTTTCCAATTTTAGGGTTTCACATACAGAAAATGAGACCCTATGGATGTTCCCCAGCAGAGAGGGGTCGCCGACATGTTGAAAATATTTACCTTCAGAGCAAAGACGGAGATGCAGGTTTTTATGACACCAACCAACTGCCTATTGCAATGGTCTCAGCCCTCAAAGGTACATTACCCTACATAAAGGGACCTCGATGGGCAACCCAGTGACATTGACGGGCAGTGTCAAGCTACCCAACCCTGTGTAAGTTTGCATGGCTTCCTACAAGGTCCCTGGGCAAAGAACTGACTGCAGTTGGCCGGTCTGCAGAAAAATGGGCACTTCTAAGCCCCTCCTTCCACCTTCCCGTCTTCCATACTGGAAATGCTACTCTAAAAATAGCTCTGATGGAGCCCTTTTGGCAAGCACACCCTCGCCCGCCGCGTCTTGCAGCATAACTTTGCTAAGGGCAGAACTTGGGACATGGTCTCTCTCTCTCCCAGTGCACCTTCTGTTTTACGATTCAAGAACAGTAGGTTCTGCCCTTTGGTAGGATGGGATCCCTCACAAGCCATGCATGACCCTTAGCCCTCGGCAAATATATATACACATTTTTCCATGAGGAATCCCGAGCAGACCACTTTCTGGACACCTTGAGTTCTCGGCGTTATCCAAGGTCTGTTTGTTTAAAAAACTAACAGGAAAGAATGCAAATTCAATTTTTTAACAAAACGGAGCCTCGTGTTTGTACCAAAATTGCTCAACATTTTGGCACGTTATGGTTTCAGGGCTTATAGATTCATGTTACCCTATTTTCCACCTTATTTCCTGCCCAATGTCCTGTATCTGCTCCTTCCCAAGGAAGGTCAGCAGGCAACCCCCAGGCTCAGATTTACAAGACTCTAGCGGGAAGCACTGTCCCATGCGGGTCCAGCCCCAAATGCACACCCCTAAGTCCCAGGCTAGCTGCTGCTATGTGTAGGCTCCAAGTTTTACCTGTTGGCCCAGTGACTTGCCCATCAATGTCACTGGGATGCCCATCAAGGTTACTGAGATGTCCATCAATGTCTTAACTAACTCATTGAAACCCCAGAGGTGGGCTGCGAATCAAAGTCGGTCCCCCAACGTCTCCGCCTCTCTTGGGATGGTTTGGATTTGGATTGTTCCCTGAAAACTCATGTGCTGAAGTCTTGGTTCTCGATGTACCAGGGTTCAAATATGGAAAATACTGGATTCTGCTGCAATACACTGAATCCTGAGGGTTCTGACCTCATCAGTGGATTAATCCACTTGATGGACTGATCCATTGACAGCTGAATGGACTACTGAGACCTGGGACAGAAGTGGAGGAGTTAGGTTACTGGGCGTGTACCCTGGAAGGTTTACCATGTCCCCAACCCCTACAGACCTCCACCCTCTCATCTCTGAGCAGAGTAGGTTTCCTCCACCACACCCACCCGCCATATTGTTTCTGCCTTGGGGCCAGCCAACGATGGAAGCTCCAAAACAGTGAGCCAAAATAAATCTTCCTCCCTGTCTAGGGTGTTCTTGTCAAGGATTTTAGCCACGGTGACGAGAAGCTGACGAACCAACCACCCTGACTCTCATA
Organism: Marmota monax; assembly: GCF_021218885.2. Taxonomy (NCBI): domain Eukaryota; kingdom Metazoa; phylum Chordata; class Mammalia; order Rodentia; family Sciuridae; genus Marmota; species Marmota monax. Next base: position 1,169,601 of record NW_026692492.1, on the reverse strand, counting down.
TACCCTTGATGGAAGCCATAGACGCTTGGATTCATCTTCTCCAACGTGGCCAGGGAATCCAGAAGTCCCTTTTCCCGAAGCTGGCCATATGGTTTAACAGTCTTACGGTTCCACCCAACTTTGTGCGTGGAGCTGATCATAAGGGGATCCTCCAACCTGCCTAGTTTGAATGAAGGTCATTGAAGACCCTATTGAAGGTCATTGAAGTTGAAGGTCATTGAAATTGAAGGTCCTTGAAATCCTATGGATTTTGGTGTCTGTTTCTCTTATGGACCAGCCTATTGGGAAGCTTAAGAGGGCATAGGGGCCGTCCCCTTTCTCCCTACATGTGACCCAGAGGAAAGAAGGTTCAGATGGCAACAGACCCTGATGTGGGGGGATCACACTGGGTCATCTGGGTGACTCCAATGGTATCACAAAAGTCCCTGGAAATGAAAGATGAAATACTACGTGTCCATCTAAAGTAAAATATATGCATTTGTATTATATATATTTTTATGGGACCCTGCAGCAAATTCTCTCAGGACCCCCAGCTGGAGGAAGCGGGTGGTCTCTTCACTGAGCAAGAAGCTGATTCCAAAATGGTAGCCATACCCCGAATCCAGAGAGTGGTCCCTTGCAGAGGACAGAAGGTGGAGAAGTAGCCGGGCTGTTACCAACTCCTCGGGCGGTGGCATGAGGTCCCCGTCTTGTCCTCCCTCCCCCTTTCTTTATTTCCTTCTTGGTCCCTGTCCCCTGATTGCATATGGTTCCTTGCTCCAGCTGTTAGTGGACACCTGCTCAAATTAACGTCCAGCCCCAAGGAGGTCTCCATCAATTCACTGGATTTAGCTGGAGACCATTCAATGTGAGCCCTTAGCCAATTGGTCCCCCTTTGGTAGCTGTGGAACTTCAAAGAGGTTAACGGAGAACAAAGGGGCTAAGGGAATGACCCTGAAGACAATGCCAACCGACCAAAGCTTCCTCAAGAAATAGCTCCAAAATGCAAATTCAACACCCTGGGATTCAATGCACGAGGGTTGGTTGCAGTTTGCTGTCCATGAAGGCACATTTTTGCTCTTTATATATAAATAAACCAGCCACCGAATTCGGCTAAGACAAAGAAATCGGCTCTGCCTCTCCTTAAAAGAGAGAGCGATCAGACCTTGCAATCAACCCCAGTTCAGCAATTCCTCCCGTGACCTGCCCAAGGTCCAAACAGCCTACAGCGTTTTTTAAAACAGAAAATGTAAACTTTCTTTTCTGGATGTTGTCTTCAAAGCATTTGTCTTCGGTATCTCCCCGGAGCCGAGGCAGATCTAGCAGCACCCACTTATCCGTCTGTGTCTACAAGGATGCTCTTCATTTTTCCGGAGGTGAAAGGAAAGCATTCTTCATGGAGGGGAGAATATTGCATTAAGGAGCATCGAGATGCTGCTGCTGTTTCTCTAAATGACAGCAACCATCCGTCTCTGGGCTCAAGATGGGACGGAATTCTCCCTGTCCCTGGGAATCAGTGGCTAGTACCATGAAGGGCACTAAGGGCTCTGGGAACACTCGACCTGTCTTGGGGGTGTTTAAACGTTTCATGAGATGCTACAAAGAGCCCTTGAGCATTTAGTGCCTTCTTCAGGAATCCCTGATCCTACCGTTAGGCACAGACTCACACGCTACCCAACAGGAATGCAAGACCATGAGGTATTAACCACCTGTTAACTGTAGCCATGATCTCGACTATTGCCATGTTATTTTAAAATTAATCCAATAAATAATTGGTGCAGGGAGCACAGTGGATAGATGGACCCGTGCTCACGTTAATATCAGGCAGTTTCTATACCCAGGAGATTTTTTTTTCCCTTCTGTTACGTAATTAAGACATTTAAGTGAATTTGACTGATTTTCAGAGATGGGGTCTTGGAGAAGTGATTAGGGTTAGTTAAGGTCATCAGGGTGCAGCCTCATGATAGCATCTGGTGGCTTTAAAAGAAGGACGAGAGCCAGGCACAGTGGCGCATGCCTGTCATCCCAGAACCTCAGGAGGCTGAGGCAGGAGGATCGTGAGTTCAAAGCCAGCCTCAGCCAAAGAGAGGCCCTGAGCAACTCAGGGAGACTCTGTCTCTAAATAAAATACAAAATAGGGCTGGGGATGGGGCTCAGGGGTCGAGTGCTCCTGAGTTTAAGCTCTGGTAAAGAAGAAGGAGGAGATGGAACAAGCAAGAAGGAAGAGGAGAGAGGATTCAACTGAAGGTCATCCCCTGGAGAGATCCACTAAATGCACTTGGTGGAAGACACCTGGGGAAAGAGCACGTACCACTCAGTGCATGAATTTGCAAAGCATCAGTCCAATAATATTGAAATTGCTTCCCCAAATCATGCAAACCCAGGAACAAATTACTTCAATTCCCTCTTAAGGAATCGTCACAGCCAATTGGTTCCACTACAGAAAATCAAGATGGCGCCTCTGCCGAGAATGACTACAAGTATCGTCTGCTCATTTGGCAAGTTGATGAGGTTGCCTTGAATGTATCATTGAATGTGTCAGATTCTGGTTGGATATTCCAGCAGTCACTATGGTTTCAGTGCTATTTCTCCTCTTTTAAAACGTTTGAAATAAATAGTTAAATGGTTGGTGCCACATCATTTCAGAGACATGTTCCTGTTTATTTATTTAGTATTATTATTTTGGGGGTACTGGGGGTGGAACCCAGAGATACTCTAACACTGACTCATATTCCCAGCTCTTTTTACTTTTTATTTTGAGACAGAGTCTAGTGAAGTTTGATGAGGCTGACCTCAAACTTGTAATCCTCCTGCCTCAGCCTTCCAAATTGCTGGGATTACAAGTGTGTGCCACTATACTTGGCTTCAGAGAACTATTCTAAGACTTAACCAAAGAAATCATAGAGAACGCCAAGGTGTGGTCAAACCAGAGGATGGGTTCTGTGGTTGTTTAAAATATAATGTGCTTTTTCTAAGCATGAAATTACCAGCAAGAATTATTTGCTTCAGCTTGGTACTCAATTTTATTTTGAGCCACATACAGATGGTATTTCCAACTTAAAATGGGTTTCTGAGGACACTACCCCATTGTTAAGTGGAGACGCATCTGTACCTGGTTTAAACATTGAAAAGTGTAGCCTATGACATCATATCCGAAGAATTAAATTAGTTGAGATTTTTAATTGGCCAGATTTTATTTGTTAACCTTTTCCCAAGAATGGCATAATCTGGGAAAAGCCAATCAATTACCCCTAAAGACAAGTGAAAGACTAAGCATTCCCCAATGAAGGTTTGCATTTTCTAAATAATAGAGAGAAAATACAGCAGCTCAAATTGTAGTCCGCTCAGAAGAGTTAAGTACAGAGAAGCCAATGCTAAATAGCGTAATATTCATTTGTGCACATATGGGACCAGGGCAAAGGAGGCAAGAGAAAGGTCGCAGACTCAGTTCCCATTTGATCCAAATCACCTCCAGAAGCATGCCCTAAAATATTGCACTGAGGTTCTTCTCCAAGCAGATTCCCAACATTCAATGAAGAAAATTTCCTGGGAGCATACAATGAAGGCAAACAGAAATATAAGTAACACAAGTCAACATTATTCTATTTCCCCTCCTAATGGGAAAGACTCTCAGAAGGATTTTTCTGAACAAGATGAAAGGACTCCACTCATGTAGTTGGTCATCTCTGAATGAAAACGCAGAACAGCTTCAGGCACAATATGGCGCCATGCCCCTGGTGGACAAAGCAGGTATTTCCCAGGTTCATTCTATTCCCTGCTCAGCTGGATACAGGTTAGGGAATTAGTGCAAGATCACTAACTCAATGTGAGCTGCTCCACCAGGACATGGACTTCATGGCAAATTGTCCCCAAGTGGAACGTGTTCTACTTCCTCTTAAATGATTGAGTTGAGGTCAACTGGCCTTCACCAACACATTCAGAGAAAATCTCCTACATGGACTGCCCTATGGTACCGAGTGACAGCATGAATGTTCTGTATCAAAATTTCCAACCCCCTAAAAAAAGAAAACAGCAAAGGTTCCCCTAAGGGAAAGAGGGACCCCCATTCCAGGAAGAATAAATGCATGTTTTCCAGGTAGATAACCCTACAATGTGCTTCAGCAAAGTCCTAATGGTGTCATTCCCCATGACCCCACAATACTTAGGATGGTGTGTTTTCCAGACTCATTGTGGAGAGTGAAGAAAGAAAGGAAGACTTTTAGGTAATTGATCCTCAGTCATCTGTATCTAAAATATATTTAGTTAATATTTACAAACGGTCCACTGCACACCAGGTGAGACATCGAACCACACACCAGGCAAAGAGAAAACCACCTGGTTCCCCATTGATACTAATTATCCTCTTTGGGGACACCTGCTGAGTCAGAATCACCTCTCTCCAATTCTCACAAAGAAAGGGAATGAGGGAACCCCTGTGATTTTTAACTGTGCGACATGTGCTTCATTAAACGGTTCAGCAAAACACAATAAAAAATCCCAGTGACTGCTTCTGCTTCATCACGGATGGATCCCTTCTTCTGCATCATGAAACAAAGGTATTGGAGCAAGAAGAAAAGATTCAAGATGGCGCCCTATGACCAATCTGCTTGATAATGAACCCCATGTTTCTTCTGCATCATGAAACAAAGGTATTGGAGCAAGAAGAAAAGATCCAAGATGGTGCCCCATGAGCTCTAGAGTAGAGGAATCAATAGATTTCACTGTGAATAATATTGACTCTATACTAAAACTGACTTTTAATAATTCATGCATAGATGCATTAGTCTCTGAACCCAAGAGGTTCACCGCGATCCGGCTTCACACCCACAGAAGGATCCAACCATGCCAGAAAGTATGGATTGGCCAACATTTCTGTAAACAGTCAATGACGAACATCTTGGGCTGGGAAAATCGTTTGGTCTTTACGGAAGCTTTTCAACTCTGGGACTATGGTGACAGAGAGACACAGAGGAAGACACCAATGAGAGAGTATGGTTGGTTTCTTAAAAAAAAATAAAATTTGTTTGCAAAAGCTGGGTTGCCAATCAGGCCACATTTGGCTTATCCTGTATATGTACAGAGACGTTAGCATTTACTCAAAGCCAAATTCATTTTTCTCCTCCAGCGATCAAACAAAATTACCTTATGCATAAATGACTTATAAAAAGTGCAAGATGATTCATTTAACGAGATACACCCATTTATTAAATTTCCATTCTCATATGGACCCCTTGGCCTGAGGACAGGGGCGGGTGGGGACCCACACCATAAAAAGCATTTTATTTTATTTGCAAAAATACAAAAGACACAAGACATCAGTTGTACTTACTAACTGGATTACCATGAGCTCAGGATAGATGGTTTTAATACAGACCATGGGCAGCAATATTAGCATTTGCTACACATTTACACCTAATTGAATCTTTGGGTGGGGTGGGGGGAAGGTCATAAGATTTATATTAATTATAGAGCATCTTTGTCAATATTTTGCTCCTCCAAAGGAGGAACAACAGTTTTTTTTCAATCAAAATGAGAAAAAAAAATACCAGATTTAACCCCATCTTGTTCAGTCAAAGCTACCTACAGATTTTCCTTTTAAGTGTTTAGGTCTAATAAAGTTTATTATTCAAAGGTAGTAATGATCATAATTATAAGAATAAAGGAAAATGAAAGGGAAATTGGCTTTCTGCATGGGATGAAAATACATATCAACAATCAGCTACTAAATGCATCTCCCATTCTATGTCCTCCCAGATGCAAGACATCTGAGGAGACTAGCAGACAGGAAGTGACATCATTGGTGGGAAGGGCTGAAAAAAACAGCGCACATAGGAAGTGACCTCATTAATGGGAAGGACTGAAAAAAACAGAGCACATAGGAAGTGACCTCATTAATGGGAAGGACTGAAGAAAACAGAATACATAGGAAGTGACCTCATTAGTGGGAGGGGCTAAAAAACAGGGCAGATAGGAAGTGACCTCATTAGTGGAAGGGGCTAGGAACAAAGCCAAGTCTCCCCTTAAGGAGAGTCACCCCCTTGAGAAGGATGGTCTTCCTTTCCCTCCATTCTGTACACAGCATCCCAAGGTCCTGACCCCCAGAGGCATGGGTTTGAGGAATCCAGGGACCTCCATCCTGGGCCTCCTCTGCTCTGGCAGAAGTCCTGTGTCCGCCATCTTCCTTCTGGGATTTTGTGAGAAATGGTCCCTGAGGAGCAGACAGACCCAAAGGATTGGTTTTTCAGGACTTTTGACCTCAGGATCATCAACCAAGGGACATGAAATTCTCCTTCGTGGTAGCCAAATAAACAGTGGCCACATGAACTTTCATTTCAGTGCAATAAACAATGAGAAATAGTGGGAGGAAGTGCTTTGAAGAATGAATGGAATAATATATTTGTTTTCTCTTTTCACTTCATCAGTATCTTTTTGACTATCTCAGAGTGTCCTTCCCATTTATTTGGCAAACATTTTTCAGCTGTCACATGTGGGACTGCTATCCTCATGGGGTGTCAGTAAAGGAAAGAGAAAAAGGATCACGTATCGACCTCAGGGTGCCTCCATCCAGCCTCTGCGGTTTATATAAAAAAGATTAAATGTTGAAGTTTTTGTAATTGTGCACATTTTTTTTTCTGTGTGTGCAGAGCTAGGGATACACCCCAGACCCTGCACCTACTGTGCAGCCTGTGCGCTCCACGCCTGAGCTCCACCCCAGCTCCTGATAGTCACACCTTTAAAAAATCCCCATCCGGTGCTAACCTTAAAAGGTAAATATGAAAACTTCACTTTAGCTGAAAAGCTATGTTCAACTTGTCTTTGTATTTCCAAGAAAACAAAATAGTCTTATTAATTCCAACAGGCTCCACAGCTAGGAAAAGAGAAAACATTTTTTTTGTTCAATTCTTGGAATTTATGTGTTTTTCTCCCACTAAGTGGAGGGGATTTATCACCAGAACCAGACAGATATTTCAAGCACAATTTATCCCGATTTCTGCGTTGGAAATGTCCTTCATATCTTAGATGCCTTTGTGGTAGCATTTGAATACCGTCAAATTTTTATTCAGTCGCTGGATTCCAAACAACTCAAGGGTCCCTGTGTCAGACTGATTTGCACAGCTACATTAAATCACGAACGGTTTAGTAAACGATGACATTGGGTAATATGTGTGCAACTAAGTGCACTATAAAGGATCTCAACATGCAAATTGGCTGGTCTCAGAAGTGCCTTATCCCCAGAATCCTCCACATCAGCACACATGATGCTCCATATAATACTGGACGTCCTCTCTCCTGGGACACCCTTGGATTCCCTGACTTAGAAATGGAAGCTAGGTTTCAGGAACACCAGGAAGGGATGTTTTTTCCTGACCATCAATTTTGAATCTGACCATGTTATCACTGCAATAAAATTAATCCTAACATAAGATCACGGTTGTGGTTTGGATATGAAGTGGCCCCTGAAAGGCTCCAGTGTCAGACAAAGCTAGAAAGTTTAGAGGTGAAATGATCGGGTTATGAGAGGTGTAACCTGATAGTGGATTAATCCACTTGGATGGACTCACTGGGTGGTGGCTGCAGCAGGTGGGGTGTGGCTGGAGGAGGGGGTCCCTGGGCTGTGCCTTTGGGGTCTCTGTCCTGTCCCTGGTGAGCAGAGCTCTCTCTGCTCCCTGGTGCCCTGTCCTGAGCTGCTCTCCTCCTCCAGGCCCTGCCGCCATCTTGTTCTGCCTCCCCTTGGGCCAGAGCCATGGAGTCGGCCACCAGGGACTGAACCTCGGACACCATGAACCCCAGATGAATGTCTCCTCCTCTAAGATGTTCTTATCAGGCCTTTTGTTCACAGCAATGAAAAAAATGAGTAAAATATTCCAAACTATTAATCTTAAAAGGTAAATTCCAAGACTATTCCAAACTACCATAGAAACCCAGGGAAAATTGACTCCCTAAACAGTGATTATGAAATCAGAACGTGTTTGGTCGACTGTACACAGAAAATGTTATTAAAATGGCATAAGTTGAATTTTTCAAGAATTCATAGAGTCAATTATTTGTAACTCTCAGGCCATTTTTGTTCTGATTTTGTAACTCCTGCTTCTTCACATTACAAGGGAGTGAATTCAGAAACTCTTTAGGATCTAGACAAATCGGAAAACTAGTCATGGAAATTCAGCCACTTGGGAGCAGATTTAGTAGACATGGATGTCCTCACCCACAGGTGCATGCATTTTTCGGCTACACGCTATACATTATAGAGTGGATCCGCCTTGATTGAGCACGAGTGGCTTTAAAAGAAGAGAGACAGAGAGAGAGAGATCAAAAGATGCAGACTCATGCCTTCTCCCTACTCCATGCTCCTCCTGTGCAATTTGATGCTGTGAACCATCTGGACACCGCTGAACGGGAGTTATTCTAACTAAACAGCCAGGGAGTTTTCGCCGCTTACTGAAAGAGGTTCTTAAGATTGCTGCACACGGCTGGTCAGACTGCAAATTGGTGCAGCCACTCTGGAAATCAGGATGGAGATTTCCTCAGAAAGCTGGGAATGGATCCACCATTGGACCCACCTATCCCACTCCTTGGTTTATACCCAATGGACTTAAAATCAGCACACGATAGGGTCACAGCCACATCCATGTTTATAGCAGCTCAATTCACAACAGCTAGACCACGAACCCAACCTAGGTTTCCCTCGATAGATGAAAGGATAAAGAACATGTGGTATACATACTCAATGGAATATTACTCGGCCTTAAAGAAGAGTGAAGTGATGGAATTTGCAGGTAAATGGGTGGAGCTGGAGAATATCAGGCTAAATGAAATACGCCAATCCCACAAAACCAAAGGCTGAATGTTGTCTCTACTATGCAGATGCTAATTCACAATAAAGCAGGGAGGCGCTAGGGAAGAATAGCATTATCTTAGATTAGGTGGAGGGAAGTGATGGGAGGGGAGGGGAGGGGACGTGGGGATAGGAAAGATAATAGAATGAAACAGACATTGTTACTGTATGCACATGTGTGACTGCAGGACCAATGTGATCCTGCAAAACGCACACTTTCTTTTTTTTTTTTTTTTACAAAAAGATTGTGAGGCAAGAACACATCATTTATCACTGGCTGTCCATCTAGCTGTGCTGTCCGTCCACTGGCTGTCCATCTGGACCCATTCCTAACCAAAGCTCACCTCAGAACGTCACAACAGCCTCCCCACAGCACAGCCCTAAGGTGAGACACCGTCACAGTGGAGACAATCTTCTCTGCTGCCCTCGACTGTGCACTTTATGTGACGTTCCTTTGGGTCTCAGAGTAGGAGCCATGGCACGAGGAGCTGTGGCTCACCCATGGACAGAGCCCCTTTCTCCACCTACGGCTACCATTTTCCCTTCTATGGGGGCAGCCTGATTCCATCAAGACAGTGGAATTCCTAGGATGTGTCATATGATGTGTGACTGACTCTCTATATAGCCATATGTATATATTCTGATGAGAATGTCTATGTTCATGGGATTCTCATTAAATACCTTTGATAAAATTTATAAAAATGTGTACAAAATACACACACAAAAAAAACAGATGATGAATCATCTTGTCAACTAAGAAAAATAATTTCCACATTGGACGTCTCCATTTTGACAGGTATGTTTTAGTTGTAGCCTAAAAATTGATGAGAAAATTGGCCAGAAACCCATATTTAAGCAACACAGTCATAGATGCTGCCTGTGTAGGGTGGGAGTTGGCAGCTGAACCATGAAAATCCGTGAGTACTGATTTGGGAATAGATTGAAACATAACATGATCCTTTCAAATATTTGAGTTTGGGGAAAAGAGTCCAGAATTTGAATCATGAAATGTTTCTACTACGGATGGCTAACAAGAGTACGCCATAAACATTTCCTACCCATCTCTCTTTGCTTGGGTTCTATCCTGTTTGCAGTTTTCTAGATCATGTAAAGGATCTCGAGGTCTGAGTGGACCTCAGCCTGCATCAGAAACATGTGTCTGACATTCTGGATCCCTCTGAAATGGCAACAAATGAATAGGGTAGAATGAGAGAGAGTGGGCCCAGTTCAAAGGACTCTTCGGTTCTCAGATAACCAGAGGTGTTTATGCTACAACAGGTGAGCAGAGGGAGGAAGGATGAACTTCCAAGAGATCTGCACCAACAGGACAGAGCAGAGTCACTCATTGGTGCCTTGTATGACAGAGAGGCACTCTGCATGTGGCTCTTTGGGGAGAAGAAGTCATACTAGGGAATTCCAAATTGTCCTTATGGACACTCCAAATGAACTGGTCATGGTTTACCATTACGTTTACTGTCAAGAACTCAACTAGGTTTCCAAAGCAGTTGCCCCCAAACGAGCCTGATTTCACCAGGTGGATAATGCACGGACGGAGTTCAGTCAGCAGGGCTCAGAGACTTCCAGGGTTTTGCTTTGTGGCTGTCTCTCAATGCACCCTTCCCGTGGTGGGAAAGAACTGTGCACAACTTGCACACTGCCCACTGAGAGAATGGCTTGAAGAAAAGATGACCAGCCAGGAAAGCACTGTAGGGACTCATTTGCAGGGAGAAGAGTGGGATAAAAGAAGCTAAGGACCCTAAAAGACGTGCCTCTCTGAGGATTTCTGTGGGATTCAAGTGAAATGCATGCGTACACTTTCAGCCAGAAGATTCACCTGGGAGACCTGCCATATGCAATTATTGAGTACCCAGGGTTTCCTGTCGACACAGTCCTCATAGCCTGCACATTTCCTCCTGAACACACTCGACCGTCTCTAGATGACTTATAATAATGCTATTAAAAATGCCACGTAAATATCATCACCCTGTATCACTTCAGGAATAATGACCAACCGTGGATACGTGTTCAGATGAACGCAATTTTATCAGATATTTTTGATCTGAGCTTGGATGCGTCACCTGGAGCAGAAACATTGGATACAAAGGGTCCAATGTATTTTAATTCAGATCAGGCATTTTCCACACTAGTGATAATTTCCCGCTCACACAGATATGATAGAATTCTTCAAGCCTCATTCCCCTTCCCTGGAAAACTTGGGCGTCATAGAAACATGAGCACAGGCACGGGGCACAGCATTTTCAATTCTTAGAAGGCAACAGGTTAGGTATCCAATTATCTCCTCTTGTCAAGAAAAGAAAATGAAAACATTAAAAAAATAATAAATACCCAAGGTCAAGGTCACACTCTGAAAATGCTCCTCCCAACCTGCAGCCTAAAGACTCTTTGAGGACATCTCTCCCTGATGTCAGAGCCATGGAGGACCCAAGGGTTACAAGGAGACTGACCAAGTGCAGGGGCTCAAGATTGAGTGGCCTGATTATTGGAGTTTCTAGTGTCCCCCAGGTGTGGCCGATTATCCTGGGACAACATCCATTCTGAGGGACAGTTTTCTCCTTTAGAAGAGGTAGAGATCTGATGTCCAACCCCAACCCAGACCTGAATCCTTCAGGCGATCCTCTAGACAGATCCCAATCCAATCCTCCTGGAAATTACATTGGGACAGGACTGCAATCTTCTATCTGAGCGCCAATCCAATGGGTAAAGGAAGACCCAAGAGAAGAATGGAAGTTGTCAATGTTACAGTAAAAAAAGCACTCAACTCTCTGGCCTCAGCTCCATGCAGAAACCTGTCCACAGTCAATCCAAAAAAGCCCACAGCCCAGATGGACACTGGTTCTCCAGCCCCACAGGGTAGCCAGCACCATGGTGGCCGCCATCTTGGATTGGCCAATACGTATTGTGAATACTCACCATGACACTGTCCTTCAGCCCGGGTGCCTTTCAAAATGCCTTCATGGAAGGCTACTTGATGATCTTTTCCATGTCAGCACATTTCTCCCTAAAAAAAATAAAAGAGAAACATATTTCACCACTCCATGATTGCTTCAAAGCCGATATGCTGTTCCTTGTGAATTTTTCTTAGGGTTTGCTGAAGAGGGACTAGCTGGTCATTCTGGACTGGGACCTCAGTCCATCAAGGAACTTGAGAGAGGACAGAGCCATGCCTACTTTGTGGTCTTTGCTGCACAATATTGGGACACACGCACAGATTGCAAACACAACTTGAAGTCATTGCCACACAAGTGGCTCACCGTCACAATTTGGGCACTGTGAACGCATTCTTTAGAATATACCGTATATCTATGTTGTTTCCAGCCACTTTGAATGAGGAACTCATCATCTTCAGAAAACTAGCGAGAAGAGCCAATCCAATCCCAAGCCCTCACACATCCCCAGGTCTGATCCTGGACGGCAGAGAGGTCTCCCTAGGGTGGTGGATGGGAACGTGCCCACTCGCACACGGTCCCGCCCTCTGCAATCCATGGCACTGAAAATGCTGTCTGTTTGTCCAGCATCTGTCCCACAACTGTTGAGCACTTTCCTGGCCATCTCACCGGGGAATCTTCTCTGCACAGAGGATGCTTTTGCAATCCTAAAACCTTCTATGTCTAAACAGAGAATCCCAACAAGGATCTTGGAGTTTTCAAAATATCAAGCGACCTTTTCATCTAAATAAATATAAGAGCATTCTTAATATCTCTAGAAATTGCTTCTACCTCCATTTTATCAGATCAGAGATCCCACCTCTGTTCCTAACCACAGGATGGTGTTAAACTCCAAGTTATCAAGTTAAAAAAAAATGCCATATGGGTATTTCAGAAAAGTTCTATAAAAATTAGTGTGAGTTGGTTGGGTGCAGAGGCACATGCCGGAAATCCCAGCGACTTGGGAGTCTGAGGCAGGAGGATCACAAGTGTGAGGCCAGCCTCATCAATTTCACAAGGCTCTCGACCATTTGACATGACGGTGACTCAGACTGAGAAATAAACTAGGGCCGGGGACGGATCTCACTGATAGAGTAGCCCTGGTTCAATCTCAAGGACCAAAAAGGAAAGGAAAAAAAAAATGAGATTGGGCATGATTTGTGTTGGATGGATGAAAGCCTTAATTATTGTTTTAGGCTTGACTTTCTATTTCTTGGCATGCTTGATTTTGCTTCTAGCTTGGCCTAAGTACCCACGTTGGCTGGAAATGAAAACCACATTGGTGTGTGTGTCTCTTCTACTTTCAGATGGAATATTGCAAAAATTAAAACAAAATGTGCTCATTACAGCTTGGTGTCTAGCTGCACAGTCTACATAGACTCCATAGAAAGTACCGTGTTCTTGCACACGAGTTCTCTCTGGAAGGATTAGCCTCAAAGCATTCTCCCTGCACAACAGGAAATCTTCCACCTCTCCTACCTCAATCCCTCTCCATTGCTCATCAGGTTATTAGACTACTCTCACTGCAATTGGGTCTCATTTCCCTGATACATGAGCTCAAGTACTTCCTAAATACATGTGCATTTTTTTTTTCATTTTTAGTTGACACATAATAATTGCACATATTTGTGAGGTACACTGTGCTATTTTGACACATGTATACAGTTTTAAATAGTCCAATCTGGTAATTAGTCTACAAAACCTCCTATATTTATTATTTCCTAAAGATGAGAACATTCAAAATCCTCTGTTGTGGTTTGTTTCTTCTTAAAGGGTAATTCTTTGTGGGATTTCAGGGGTTGAATATGAAATGCACCCCATAATCCATGTATTGAACATTGGTCCCCAGTCTCTGGTGCTATGCAGAGATGGCGGAACCTTTAAGGGGCGGAGCCTAGTGAGAGGATGTTAGGTCATTGGGGGTGTGGCCTAGAAGGGCATTGTGGGATGCCGGCCCTTCCCTCCAGGGCCCTCTTTCCTTTTCCTCTTCTTCTCTCTCTCTCTCTTTCCTGTCCACCACAAGATAAGTAGCTGTCTCTACCACACACTCTCCACCATGATGTTCCACAACAAAAAAGAACCAAACAATGGTGCCAAGTGGTTAGCGACTGAAATCCCTGAAACCATGAATGAAAAGAACCCTCTTGTCCTTTTAAGTTGACTGTGTCGGGTATTTTGTCACAGCAATGGAAAACTGACTCACACATTCAATCTTCCAGAATGATTTCTATGTGTGGGGAAAACCCCAAACACCAGAGTCAGAGAATTTCTTCTTTGTCCTCATAGGTCAGACACTTGGGTGCTAAGTGTTCACGTCAACACTCCTTCATTCAAACAGTGTCACCTTCCTTTTGGTCTGCTACATGATTCAGGATGGAACACGCCGTGGCATTATACCATAAATACTGATTTTTTTTTTTTTGAGCTAAGTTGTTAGACTCCGTTAACAAAATGTTCCAAAGGCTGAAAAATTCTCTAGATAAAAAGACTTGTGGATTTTATTAAGCCATTTGGACTCGATAGCCTATTGTAGAACCCCCAGAGACAGATAGATTTGACCATATAATCGCTTACCTAAAAGTGCACATGAAATCGCACTTTCCAATCTCTTGTTTTCACACCAAATCCGTACTTTACCACACACATCCCATTTGCAATGTATTTAATAACAAAAAGCTTTGGATCTATGCACACAAGCACACTCTCAATCCAGCCTGCATCGTGTGCCATTGCACAACATTGTGCACTCGAGGGAGAAGGTGGAATTAATCCAATATTTACAAACTACGAATACATCAGCCAGTGTGACCGTCAGACGGTCCACAGATTCTCATGGCGTGTCCACATACGGGGAATGACCACGGTGGTACCCACCTACAGAGGACCTTCACGGGTGGAGGCCAGCGATGACGTGTTCCACCTACGATAAGGTTTCAAATAAGCCTCTCCATATAATTTCATCTTGACAGCCCCAGCACACGGGATTCACGGAGATGTGCACAGCCATTCCAACTCGCCCCCAGGAGCTGGTTAGGAAGACTCCTAGGACAGAGAGAGAAAGAAAAAAAATCAGTATTTTCACACAGGAGGACATGCATATAAAGGGGACTTTTCATATAACCCTACGGGTGCACCGTCCCTTATCCAAAATGTTGAGTATCTGCGTGCTTCCGGTTGCCTGGACTCTGTTTTAGGAAAATGGACATATACATCCTGAGATATCTTGGATTTGAGACATGCATCCGAAACCAAAATCAATTCATGTTCTCTGTGCACCTTCTACAGAAACCCGAAAGTTAATTTCAGGTAATATCTGCAATGATTTTGTGCATGAAAT
Source organism: Marmota monax (assembly GCF_021218885.2). NCBI lineage: Eukaryota > Metazoa > Chordata > Mammalia > Rodentia > Sciuridae > Marmota > Marmota monax. The sequence goes on along the minus strand of NW_026692492.1, from coordinate 1,154,504 downwards.
GGAGATTCTTGGTGTGCAATTATCCACTTGTGAAGTCGAGTCAGAGCTCAACGTTTTTGCATTCTGTAGCCTCTAAGATTTTGGATATTTGCAGTGGGATATTAAACCTACAGGACGATTTTTGCCATGATGGTATTGAGCCTCCGATGTCACCCGTGACGGACACCTACGTGAAGTCTGCCTGTGCACATGCCATCACACACCTGCACACACTGATGCACACCCACCCACACAGACAGGGGGATGCAAGGTTCTTTATAAAATACAAACGATGCAAAGTGCAGAATCCTTGACCTTCTTCCGATGGGTCACATTCAGCAACCTAGACCTGGGTTAGAAGGACCCATGGAACAAAATTATTCTAGCACCATCTTTATCAAAACAGAAAAAATAAATAAATTTTTAAAAAACGTCGATGAAAATAAATTTGAGTAGAAAAGCACAGAAGCCCATCAGTTTGTGAGGAGGCTCCTTCCTAACATGTGCATGAAGTCAGCGACGTGGTGAAAGGTCCTTATGCATTTAAAATACCAAACAGAAAAATCAAAGGGTGGTAAGTCAGACACCATCTGGAGGCACTGAGAAATGAATCCCTGGGGATCCATACATTTCCAGTAGGTCCCGATGGTACCCAAACACCACCCTGAGGGATCAACAAAGGTCCTGTGTCCCCTTAGGTGACAGGGGACACGCTGGTTCAATGATCAAAGGCGGCTTCTCCCCCGGTCTCTGTGGCTGGGCTGCGTGGCTGAGAAAACAGATGGCTGAGTTTTTAAAGGTCGTCCTTAGAGCACACGCTTTGATTTTTCTCGTTTTCTCAGTGACCATCTACGGAGCGTCTGGCGATTGCTACAGCGGAGGCCGGATGCCTCCCTTGGACCAGAGGAGAGGTGCCACATGCAGATGTTGCATTGAGGTCCACGGCTTCTGAGACCTCAAAACCAGAAGAGGGCGAGTCTAGCAGGAGAGAAAGGCAGGAGACGGGGCTGGGGACAGGTCAGGGGGCTCGCTGGGTGAAGACCAAGAGGTCAGAGAAAGCAAATGCGGCTCGTGGTTAGCACAGTGCAAAACTGTCCTAGGTGAAATATTCTCCATCAACAAGGAGAAATGGAAGATGGGTCAGAGATAAAAACGCAAGACCCCGGGGAATGTCAAATGCGTAGAAATAACTACTTGCCTCTCACAGCGACTTTACAAGCTTCACTTAGTTACTGTGCAAGCCTCCAGGAAGTAGAGTCCTCGATAGGAGGCTGAGGCAGGAGGATCACGAGTTCAAAGCCAGCCTCAGCCCAAGGGAGGCCCTGAGCAATTCAGTGAGACCCTCTCTCTAAATAAAATACAAAATAGGGCTGGGGACAGGGCTCAGGGGTCGAGGGCCCCTGAGTTCAATACTGAGTACCCATTATCCCCCCAAAAAATAAACAATTTGAATAATTCATGCAGAAGTTAGAGAAGAGTTTTTGAGAAATAGTGATTTGGTGAACTCAGGAAGTTGTGTCTAAATGTGTGACCATCAGGTTGGGACCAGGGGTAGGAAAAGGTGGAGGTTTGTTGATGATTTCTCAATGGCAAAGCAGCCTGATATTATCTATTATTTCAAAGGATGAAGGCAAGAATGGTTTTGAGGAATGACAGTCAAGAGCAGCCAAGGTCATCTGAAGGACAATGCCAAGAGAGCCTAAGAGATGCCACACAGATGTCGGAGGGAGGTGGAAAGTCACAAGTGGTCACATCAGGAGCAGAACAGAGAGAGAGGGTGTGAATCCAAGATGGCGGGCCCGGTGGAGAGGACACCATCTGTGAGAACTCAGTGTGCAGTGGACAGGGCTAGCCTGGCCCGGGAGGGGAGGAGGGTGCACTTGACTGTTGGACCCAACATAGAGAAAAGTCGGGACCAAGCTTTGTTGGACAGAGAGGGAGGAGGAGGAGGCCGGCACTGAGGTTGGAATGCAGGGTGCAGCCATCCTGGGGGACCGAGGAGGAGCAGAGGGTCACAGAAGCCAATTCCATGAGTAGAACCGAAGGAGACCAGAGGTGGGTGGGAGTCAAGGACCCAGAATGTCAGAAGTCTATGTGTAAACTATGCAGTGACACGTTGATGCAAAATATGTGCACAACTAAAAAACCATCACGCGATTTTAATGAGTTTATAATACGATGGTAATTTTATCACCCATGATATATCATATATATACAATATGAGAAAAAAATAATCCATATAAATAAAATAAAACATATTTAGTAGCAAATAGGTGTCTCTGTTTATGATATAAAACAAAAACTATATATTTTTATATTTTTCAGTGATAAAAAATACACATATTTATAAACTTATATTCTCACATTAGTCTATATTTCTACAATTGCAAGTGAATATTTATATAGCATATATTTAAATACTATCAGTGTACATAATATATATTATATTTCAAGTAAATAAATAAGGACATACATAGCACTATGTAGTTACTTATATATATATTTATAATATGATTAATTTAAACTATATAATATATTTTATTATAATGTAATATAATATAATATAAATTATATTAAACTACATAATATAAATTATTATAATATAATATAATATAAATTATATTAAACTACATAATATAAATTATTATAATATAATATAATATAAATTATATTAAACTATATAATATAAATTTATTATATTTATACTTATAAAGTATATACATGTATTTGTATGATAATATATATTATATAAGGATATATTTATATTCCTATTTAAATATAATTATAAATATTCATATACTTACGTAAGTATATATAACCATAAATATCCTGATTTATATTCATATATACATATAAGTACATATTTATATAGTTAGCAGTGTATATTTATGAACTTACATAAGTACATATTTATACACTTAGGCAAATATATTTATACGCTTAGAAGTATATATTTATACACTTAGAAGTATATATTTATACACTTAGAAGTACATATCTATACACTTATATATAAGGATATATTTACATACGTATATACAAGTGTATGAATATTTTACAATATCCATTCACATATTTTTATGTAGCCGTATTTATATAAGGATGTACATATTTCATGTATCTAGATATATACAAATAGTATATTTCTTTATCTCTAAACAGTGGGAGGAATTAAATAATATAAAGTTACTTGGACATAGATGTATCTAAATTGCAATCTATATCTGAAGGCGAGGAAGTCCACGTTTCTCAGTAAGAGTTCCGAGTTCCTGTCCAAAAGGTTCTGGGCTGGGACGTGAATGTATTCTGACAAGGGTGACCAGAATGTATGGAGATGGCTTGGTGCTCGTCACCTGACCACATTCAGAAGACACACACGTTCAGTTCTCAGAACAGGGAGGATTGAAAACCAGGAATCTCTCCAATTGGTCCAATTTCACAGCAGGTCCGAGGCTGACCTCCACGGCCTTCTGCACTCTTTCTGAACTTTGTAAACCTCACCCCAATTTCCTACAGATGTCCCCTGTCTTGGTGTTCAGCCAAGACATTGCTCGGCAGCCTCTGAAGGGGACGCACCCTCCCCATTCCCAACCTGTCGGCCACAGCTGCATCCACGGCTGGACCTCCAACTCTATCCACCATGAGTTTCCTGCCTTCCATCTCAACGGGCGCCGCTACCTGCTGCCTCCCCATTCACCAACATTGAATGGATGAATTCATCAATTTTTCATCAACAAATGAATTCCTAAAAAGCCTTATGATGCTCTCCCACCTCTGGGTGCTTCACCATTGGGTTCCGCCATCTTGAATGATGTGATTTCCATTCCATCGGCCAACGTCAGCGTCATGCATCCAACACCCACCATATGCATCATTCAACTCCACACCTGGTACCATCATGCATGTGCCCACTGCTTCTCCTTTGGACTTTGGGCAAGGTCCATCGGTCCCAAAGGCATAGCTAATAAGCCACCTCCTTTGGAAAAGCTCTGGAGATAGTCAGGCCCTCGGGGTGGGTCCCCGTGAGCACGTGGTCTGCAGATATTAAGTCTTGAAGGTCCATGGAAGTGGGTCAGCTCTGATGGGCTAGTGGCACGGTGGAAAAGTGAGCATGTGTCCCCTCCAAAATCATGTAAAAATTCGTTTTCTAGAAAGCCAACTGTGGCCAAAACCCAAATCCCTGGCCAAGGACCCCATCCATGAGACTCTACAACACCATCTTGAAACCACACCCCTGGATGCAACATCATGCAGAACCCTCAATGGTAGCCGGCCACCGTCCCCAGTCCTCATTTCCCAATGGACACAGAGGACATAACATGCTCCTGAAGTCTGTGTGTTTAGATTCCCAAGTCTTTGCAGGAGCTGCGTGTGTCCAGGAATGGCCAGACCTTGGTCTGGAATGGACAGAATCCTTGCACAAAGGAACAATCTGCCACCTCTAAGTGGCTTTAGTGTTTTGAATTAGGAGGCAGCCTTGGGAGGCTACAGCGGAATAAATATCACCCACACCGCCGATGAGTGTTACGATCATTGTTATTAATCTGTACATCCCTCTCCATCCATCGCACAGGGCAGAGGACCGATAAATATTCATGGATCGGTCATCTGAAAACATAAAGACGACCTATAAATCAATAAAGGAAACATGGCAAACGTTGAGATCCAGACGTGATTAAAGCCTCCTTCCCCCAAAGTCGGGACACAACAGGAAACATTCCTCGACAATTTCTGGAAACACACTAAAGGATCCACATGCACAGCAGTTCTCAAAGGGTGATCCCTGGACCCGACCCATAGAAATGACTTCCCTCAGGCAAAGGAACTGAACAGAGACTTCACCAAAGAGCAAAGGTGAATGGTCCAAAAACATATGAAAAATATTCCACAACTCTAGCAATTAGAGAAATTTGTCAACAGACGAATGCATTAAAAAAGAAAAACTGTGGTACATATATACAATGGAATATTACTCAGCCTTAAAGAAGAATGAAATTATGGTATCTGCAGGTAAATGGATGGATGTGGAGGATACAATACTAAGCAAAACAAAGCAATCCCCCCAAAACACAGGCTGAATATTTTCTGTGATATGTGGAAGATGCCAAAATTACCCTATAATGTGATGATCCTCATTTCCTCCTCTATGCCGCCACTTTGTTTCTCTATTTCAATTTCCCTCAACTCTCAGTTCTTGCTTCCTTTGTAACCATCCCATGAGCCCTGACTTTAAAGCCACATCCCCTACTAGGATTTCTCATGTTCCTCCAGTGTCAGGCACATTGGCTGAGCCACGTTGATGAAAGTCATGCTGTCACACACACATTGAGGACACTGGTTGAAAGTGACTTAATCCTACACAAGATCACGTACTTCATAAGGGAGCTGGCCGCCCGGTGCCCATCAGGTAAGGCGCCGCGGGCTGAATGTGTTCATCATTATGGCTGCATTTCAGAAAGTGCATCACACACCAGGAGACGTTCAAGAGAGTTGTATTGATCCACTTTAAAAGGGTTGAGTAATTTGATCATCGGTTGCTCTTAGAGTTTGGATATAAGGTGTCCCCATAAGCTCATGTGACACAGCGCAGTGATGTTCAGAGGAGAAATGATCAGATTATGAGAACTGTCATCCAATCAGTGGATTAATCCACTTGGTAGATTCATAATTTTAATGGACTCACTGGGTGGTGACTGCAGCAGGTGGGGTGTGGCTGGAGGAGGGGGTCCCTGGGCCGTGCCTTTGGGGTCTCTGTCCTGTCCCTGGTGAGCAGAGCTCTCTCTGCTCCCTGGTGCCCTGTCCTGAGCTGCTCTCCTCCTCCAGGCCCTGCCGCCATCTTGTTCTGCTTCCCTTGGGCCAGAGCCATGGAGTCGGCCACCAGGGACTGGACCTCGGACACCATGAGCCCCTGTTTTATGGTTTATGGATATCAGTGGGTCAGCGCGTGATACAATTAGAAAAATGAGAAATTATACCCCAATGATTGAAATGTATGAATTGCCAGGATCATTGTAATGTCATTTGTAGCTAATAAAAAAAATTAAATTAAAAAAAAAAATGGGAGACACCCCCCCCCACGTTCCCAGAAAGCACTCCCGACTGAGTGGGTGCCTCAGCACACCACAGTGAAGGTCCCCAGATCCTGATGCCTATGGACGAGGACCACCCCACACAACATGAAGCTCTGGGATCTCCACTTGCAAGTCGGATGTTTTCAAATCAAAATGAAATTATAAGCAAAATCCTGCAGGTGATGGTGAATGGAACCAAGAGCCACAAGCTGGGTGTGTCATCTTCTCTCCAGATCCTGGAGGTTACAAGTCCAAGGTCAAGGTGTCAGTAAGAGCAGTCTCCCTAGGACAGCTCTAGGGGACCACCCTTCCTGGTATCCTTCACCTCCAAGTGGTGGCCGCCATCTTGGAATTTCCATTCTGGGGGACACATCACTGTGCTCACTGCCTACATAGCCACGGGACCATCTGCATTCTGCATGTGACTGTGTCAACACTGAGTGTCTTTTTCTTAAAAGGACACTAGTCTCTGGGCACCATGGTGGGACACACCTGTCATCCCAGTGGCTTAGGAGGCTGAGGCCTGAGGATCGCGAGTTCAAAGCCAGCCTCAGCCAAAGGGAGGCCCTAAGCAACTCAGGGAGACCCTGTCTCTAAATAAACACGGTGTGGATTAATTGTTTACTAAATTGACTTCTCTTTTCCTCTTCCATTTAACAAGAGTCTAGCGCTATTTTTTTTTCTTTTTTAAAACTATTTATCGGTGAAGCAAAATGTGATTTCCAACCTTGTGCATCCATTGGCTTGAACATGTTAGCAGTACTATCCCTGTTTCCAAAGAATAAGCAAAGTTTTCAAAACGTACTCAAGACAAAGGAGAGCATTTACGTTTATGAGCGTTTTTTTGTGGAAATAACAGAGACTCGCTCTGCAAAATGTAAAAAGCAACGTGGATAGAAAAAGAGTAGCAGTCAGGATCCCAGTCCAGTTTGAGCAAATTAACTGCTTCTTTGTTAGTGTCTCTGCATCTGTTTAGGATTTTCAGAAAAACTGTGTATGGAGGACTACTTGGCTCTTCAAATGAAACGTGTCTTTTTCCAAGTTTGTCACCATGGGGCTAAAAATAATGAGATTCACGCCTCCCTACAGGAGCAAAAAATAAATGCAAAAAATGTGCATTTATTGGGGAAATGGAGAAAATAATACAAAAATCACTGATGCCCACGTCACCGACGGCAAAGGTCACGTCACCTTATAGTGGGGGGCTGCTTTGAATTCAGAGCCTCTCGGGTTCAAATAACAGGGCTTTAGAACACGCTTTGCACATGGCTCGATGTTGCCTTTGCTTCACAGGAAAATGTCTTTATTTTCTCGGAGAATCTAATTGGAATCCATCACCGTTAACGGTTCCCACCACATCACACCGTTTTCAAAGAGTCTGAGATTTGATTTTCTGTGCAGCTATTGGCTGCTGCTCCCAAGGATGCTCATAACCTCGGAGTGATTGACAGCTCACCTCCACGGCTCACAGGTGTGGGTCTGGAAGTCACACGCTGCCCTCATCCCAAGACGCTACTGTCCCATGTCCTCTGTTTCTACTTATTATGCCATCTGGCCCGATTTTAGATAAGCCAGTGACAGTCCGTGTGCATTTTCTTATCGACAATTTTGCGGGATTTATTTTTTATTTTATTTTATTTTTCTCTTTACGACTGGTGGGATGCATGGAGTCCCGTCTTTTCTTATTTCAAAAAGGAAATTCCGAAACGATGCCGTTGCTATCTCTCATTGCACCGTCTGCGAGATTGATCCGGCCATGCCACCGTATCTATGGTGCCTAAGAGAATCCCCCAAGACAGTGAAAGTCCCTGGGTCAAACCTGCAGGAAAGTCTCTGATTTTAAAACACAGATTTCTAATTTGAGTGCATCTGTCCTCCCAAGAGCTATCGGAAAATGTCCTGAGACCTTTTGGGTTGTCAAACCTGAGGACCGGGCTCCTAGGGGGCATCCAGAGGGTGGGTGCTAGAGAGGCTGCCTAGCACCGGTGACATGCAAGAGAGCCACCGACCAGCAAGCATGTCTCAAGGACTCGGGCACAGGACCCTCGATCTTGTTTTGGGAGGCAGATGCATTTCTGCTACACGTCTGAACAGGGCGAGCCACACTTTTAACATTATGCAGAACTGTACTGTTTTCAAGGCTGTCTAATGCACCGTTTCGTGATGATTGATTTAATCAATAATAGTTTAGTATCCGCGGTTTATGTTTAGAAGTTAGGGTTTCTGTGTCATCCCGATGGCCAGTGAGGCTGAGGCAGGAGGATGGCAAGTCGGAGGCCAGCCTCAGCAACATACCGAGGCCCTAAGCAGCTCAGGGAGACCCTGTCTCTAAATCAAATACAAAATAGGGCTGGGGAGCGGGCTCAGGGGTCCCTGAGTTTAATCCCTGGTACCAAAAAAAAGATGGGATTTGATCCCTGCCTGCTCTGTGCATATATAACCGCCATATGCATACATCACAGGGAGCCCGATGAGCAGGCACAACCAATATGCTACCTTAACTTTAAAACATGCAAAGTGGTGACATTGTCCAATGGGGCAGGGCCCACAGGACCTCGGTGCCGCCCACACAAGCTCTCTGCAAAGGTCCGAGTGTTTTAAACTGAAGCTTCCTGTCTTTAGAGAAACGGAAACATTGTTGCAAGAAGATCCTCAAAAAAAAAAAAAAATGAAAAGATAAAAACCGACTTAAGTTTCGTCACAGGGGTTCCCGGGATCATCCCCTCTGAATCCCACGGGCTTAAGTTTTCCAACCCTGAAATTTCTGCTGCTCATTTTAACTCTGCAGAAGCAAAGTCCCCGACGTAGGTGAGCCATGTCACCGGGTTAAAACGCTGACCTGGCTCCCATCCAGGGAAGAAAAGGTGCATTTCAAGGACATTTAGGAAGAAACCCCTTGAAAGTCAAGTAGGTGACCCAGAGTTGTGACCCACAGGGCACCCCCCAGGTGGGGGAGGGGGGAGCAGAAAGGCCCATCTGTCTGTCCAACAGGAGGCTGTTCTCCGGTGACTAGAAATCGTCTCAGGGACAATTGTGGCATGAAAAAAATTCCAGGTTTGGGGTGCAGGGGTACCAGGGGTTGAACTCAGGGGCGCTCGATCCCTGAGCCCCATCCCCAGCCCTATTTTGCATTTTATTTAGAGACAGGGTCTCATTGAGTTGCTTAGTGCTGAGGCTGGCCTCCGATTTGTGATCCTCCTTCCTCAGCCTCCAGAGCCACTGGGATTACAGGTGTGTGTCTGTGTGTTTTTTAATTTCTTAATTCTGATCTTTGTTTCTCTGTGGTCCACTAGTCTGATAGGAACCAATCATCCAAAAGAAGAAAAAAAAAAAAGACCCCACTGACCTATTGGAGAAGAGACAGATCTTATGCAAATCCCCTCGGTTTGGACAAAGAGCCAGAGTCCAATCTCTGCCCAGTGAATGCAAAGCTGCCTTCTCTCCCTCGGCACGAGGAAGACATCCTGTCCCCTTGAGCCTCTGAGATTGCTGGTTGGACCTCTGATCCAGTGGTAGTGGATCTTTCTTTCCTCTGAGGACCAGAACTGGAAGACAGACGTAGCACTCAGTCATTTTTGCAGAGATAAAAGGTATACAGCTGGCATCTCAGAGGAAGCCCCGCGCTGGGAGAGAAGCAAGTTCCCTGATAAAGTCTATGAGGGCTCTTAAGACGGTCGGAGAGAGAGCAGGGCGTTTTAAATAAGTGAAATTCATGAACATTTTCCAAGATGGTGAGATGCTGCAGGTCGGACTCCGGTCATCCTAGAGGCTCCGGAGGCTGAGGCAGGAGGATCGTGAGTTCAAAGCCAGCCTCCGCCAAAGCGAGGCCCTGAGCAACTCAGGGAGACCCTGTCTCTAAATAAAATACAAAATAGGGCTGGGGACGGGGCTCAGGGGTCGAGTACCTCTGGGTTCAATCCCCAGTACAAAAAAAAAAGAGAGAAGTGTCTTCCTGAGCCAACATGAGGAGAGTTGGGCCTCATTTTTCTTCTGGAAGGTCCAGGGTCTCTGGCCTGATTCCTTGGTCCTTGAAGCACCTTGAGTTGAGTCTAGGGCAGGGTGACAGAGATGGGGGGTTCCATTTCATTCTAGTACACATGGGTTTCCAGTTTCCCCAGGAGACGACCCTGCTAAGTGCAATACACCAGCCCCAAATCCCAAAGGCAGAATCTTCTCTCCGATACGGACCTCAGTTTCTCCATTCCTGATTGAACACAGGACCAGAGCAAGCCCACGTCCTGCCCCACCACAAGGCTGGGAGGTCACAGTGCACGTATGTGCTGGGTCCAAGTGCACCCTACGTCATGTCGACCCAGAGAGAACCGATCAAATCAATAAAGGCAGCCTTACACACCGGGATTAAAAATGGATGCAAATATAGGATCTTAGGAGAAAGGAGTTCCGCTAGCACCGTCGCAAGTCTACCCCTAGGACAGGTCAATCATGCGTTTCAGCAGAGCTGCTGCAAGAGTCCGGAGCTGCCGGACACGTGGGGATTGGCAGGAGTTGAAATGCTCCTGAATCCGGCTTGATCAGTGCACATGGTGTGCAACAGGAATAAATAGTAGCCAACTAAACACAAGTGAGGCCTCACGTTGAATATGCTCATGAGTACGTTGCGGGGCAGGTGCTCAGGAAACACACCAAGTCCCAGTTTTCTCCAAATGGAAGAGGCTTTGTTTAGCTGGTCAGCTGACCACAGCTCCCTGCAGGACCCCCAACTGTCTCTGCAAGGCACAGCCCCAAGCCTGAGCATTTTAGGATATTTCAAGGCAAAAACCCACACCCAGGTTGACGTAGCTGCCAAGAGGCAGGTGCAGAAGCTGGCCTGGGCAGGTAACGAGATAATGCAATGGGTCAGTTGGGATTTCCCAGGGGACTGTCCAGATTGGCATAGTAGTAAGCCAGCAAAAGGGAAGTGGATCAAAATTAGAGAATGGTTACTAACGTGCAGACAATCAGTCTCCGACATGGTGCACTGCCCGGGAAAAATGGAAAGCAAAGAGAACAATTCGACATTGTTTCAGAATCATTATTTGTGTCACCAAGGATGTTGAGTGAGCTAGGTGACTATTAGGGGGTGCACAGACGGGACTTTCCAAGAAGCATTTCCTACAGGAGATGGAGTCTCGGGGAAAAATGGAGGCTGTCTGGTCCTCGCCCATGACATATAGACCAGAAGTGGCGACCACACCCACACGCTGAAGTAGAGCCTGGTTTCCGGAACCATCCTTTCCTGCCCGCACTGACCAACCTGCAATCACTAGACTACAGACAGACCCTAGACCTGGACACGTCTGGACCCCCTTAAGTAGCAGAGGTCTCCGGGTCTCTCCCGCCCACAGAGCTCAGGGGACGATATGGAAATGGACGTCTCAGCCTCAGCCTGAACAGAAATCCTTTTAGATGTGCTATTGCAACTTTCTTCGCGTTTCATTTTTTTCCTTTCCATGAGAAAAGTTAACTGCGTACCGTGGAAAGATTTAGCAAAAGAACCGGAAGGTTCTTGACGGAGCTGGGCACCGTGACGCATTCCCGGACTCTCAGGGAGGCTGAGGCAGGAGGATCGCGAGTTCAAAGCCAGCCTCAGCCAAAGGGAGGCCCTAAGCAACTCAGGGAGACCCTGTCTCTAAATAAAATGCAAAATAGGACTGAGGAGGGGGCTCAGGAGTGGAGCACCCCGGAGTTCAATCCACAATATAAAAAGAAAACCCTGGATACACCCTCCCAGGGAGTCAGAGGCTCCACACAGTGAGCCGTTTGTATACCTGAATAGTAAGGCTAATGCACACGATGCAGCCTTCAAATGTCTGTGGTTATCCTCTAATAGATCCAAGCACCTCCGTTTTTAGTTGTTCATCCTTATGAAGCCCGGCCTTTTCTTATAGCACCTGAAGTGTGTCTGCAGGTTTGCGAAAAACCCTTTGTGTTTAAATCCATTTTTGAGGGTGGCAGTTGGGTTGGGGTGCATTTGCTAATATGTTCCTGGACACTCGGAAATTCCAGTTCTGTCCTTCCTCCTGACAAAGACTCTCCCACAAAAGTGAAATACAATAAAATAAAATAGAAGCTGTTCCACATTAATTGTCACCTGTGCAGCTTCAGTTGAGGAAAATGTTTGAACTTTTACGTCACACCTTTGGAAAGAAGGGACAATATCATAGCTCGATTCCTGTTAGGCACCTTTGATTTTATTTTTATATAACAATAAATATCCTATGGGAAAAAAGAAGACTTCAGGAAGGAGTTTTGCAATTGAAAATGGAGTTGTGCATGTACACACACACACACAGACACAGACACACACCCGTGTGTATAAACTGTTGAGATAGATGCTGAATTAATCTCCAGGATATATCAAGAACTCAAAAAACTCAACAGCAAAAAAAAAAAAAAAACCTCCAAATAACCCCATCAATAAATGAGCTAATGAGATAAAAAGATGATTCACAGAAAAAGGCATAGAATTGATCAATATATGAAAAAAATGTTCGACATCTGCAGCAATTAGACAAATAAAATCAACAGGACTCTAAGATTTTATCTCGTCCCAGTCACAATGGCAATCATCAAGAATACAGGCAATGATGAATGTAGGTGAGGACGTGGGGACAAGGCTCCCTCCCACGTTGCTGGTGGGACTGCAAATTGGGGCAGCCACTCTGGAAGGCAGGATGGAGATCCCTCAGAAAACTAGAAATGGAACCACCATGTGACCCAGCTATCCCACTCCTGGGCTGACACCCAAAGGACTTAAAATCTGCACACTACAGGGACACAGCCACATGCATGTTCGTTGCAGCTCAATTCACAACAGCTAAACTGTGGAACCAACCTAGATGCCCTTCAGTGGATGAATGGATAAAGAAACTGTGGTATGTCTACACAATGGAATATTACTCAGGCATAAAGAAGAATGAAATGATGGCATTGGCTGGTAAATGGATGGAGCTAGAGACTCTCATGCTAAGCAAAATATGCCGATCTCAAAAAAAGCCACAGGCTGAATATGTCCTCTGATATGCAGATGCTAATTCACAAATAGGGGAAGAAGGAAAGAAAGAAGTCCATTGGATTAGACAGAGAGGGAAGGGAGGGGGATGGGAATGGGATAGACAGTGGAATGAACTGGACATCGCTTTCCTATACTCCTATAGGAACACACACAACCAGTGAAAGTCCACATTGGGTCCAACCACAAAACTTGGAGGTTACACTCCATGTATATATAATAGGTCGAAATACACTCTACTGTCCTGAAAAAAATCTTTAAAAAGATACACGGTGAACATTCATAGAAATACACAATTTCTTTCTAACTGGTCTTTGACCAGCTTAAACCCCCAACGATATTTTTTTAATTGACATGTGGTAAGTGTCCACATATATGGGGTACAGTGGGCCATGGCAGTGCATGTACACACTACGGTGATCAGATGAGGATCATGGGAATTCCCAGGACCTCAGACCATTATGATCTGGGCTACAAACATTCAAAACCCTGACTTCTGACTATGTTAAAAAAAAAATACTAACAGTTAATAACCATAGTCACCCTACTGTGCTGTAGAACTTTGGAAGTTCTCCTTTCTATCCAACCACAGTTCTGGACAAATTTACTACCTCCTCTCCATCCCTCCCTACTCCCTACCCTCTATTCCACTCGAATCTTCTAGGAGATTGGTTTAGACAACATTCTTGTTCACTGTGACCAAAGGACCAAACAAGAACAAAGTAAAGGAGACGAGGTCTAGTCCCTGGTGGCCGACTCCATGGCTCTGGCCCAAGGGGAGCAGAACAAGATGGCGGCAGGGCCTGGAGGAGGAGAGCAGCTCAGGACAGGGCACCAGGGAGCAGAGAGAGCTCTGCTCACCAGGGACAGGACAGAGACCCCAAAGGCACAGCCCAGGGACCCCCTCCTCCAGCCACACCCCACCTGCCTACAGTCACCACCCAGTGAGTCCATCCAAGTGGATTAATCCACTGATTTGGCTACACCTCATAATCTATGCATCTCACCTCTGCCCCCCTGCATCATCTCTCACCTGAGTTCTGCAGACACCTCGCATCCACACCATCACACACACCAACTCTCCCTTCCGCTCAGGAGGGGGGCACTTGGATCTGCCCTTCGTACCTGGCTTCTTGAGTTTTTCTTTTTTTTCCAAAATCTGTGCTTAGGCTACAATGGATTCAGTTTCCCTCTGCTTCGTTTTACATTTGAGCCTTTATTTTAAAAGGCTCCTTGTCTCTCCGCACATTTAACTATTTTCTCCCAAAAATCTGTTCCGTTTTCTTATTCTGGGCAAGTGCTCCATCTTCTCCCTGGGTTTTTCTTTTCTGGTGAAGTTGGCGAGAAGTTCCATCCTCGGTCCCCACCGACTGGGTTCCATCTGGTCCCTCCAAACCCTCAAGAACTATACGCATACATAGTGCACGTCAGGTAAAACAGCAATATTAGTGATAGAAGGGAGGTCAATCCGTTAGAACAAGCCGACCAGGAAAAGAGAAGGAAATTTACTGGGAACAGAGCTTGATGGATTTATGTGCATGTACCCATAAGGTCTAAGGAATCCCACTAATAAGTACAATATAATGCCCTGATAAACCAATTAAAATGCAAATGTATGCATTTGCATTTTTGCATATATACGATATTACGTATGTATATATGTGTAATTCTGGTCTACGCCTCTCTAATTCAGGAGGCCAGGTAGCGCCATTCCTCCCTCCCTGGGGACCATGACAAGCTACACCATCTTGGCTTACCAAACCCAGCAGCCAGTATTGCTAAAGAGGTTAAAATCCAACCGTACGTCATTACTCTCTGAAAATGATGAGCACAACCCCTGCTAGGTGAGCTAATGTGACCTCCACCTCCAACTATTTAAAAAAAGATTTAGGAACTGGAAAAGGAGCCACCATCTTCCTGAATATTCAATATGGCGCAACATTCAATATGGCGCCCAAGAGATGAAACCCATATCCCCCTTCACATGCTCAATGGAAGATAAATCCTGACAAAACGTATTTGCTCTCAGACACAGTATTCTGATTTAAATTTTTTGTTTGTTTCTCTTTCTTTTTCTGATACAAAGAAGTGACCCAATGGCACTGGTACAGGGTTAAAAATGGACCAAACATAAGTAGTTTAGTCTCCTTCAAAACCTTACTGCTTGGTCTACAACGAATGGGGAATGAATGAATTACAGAAAATTCATTTTAACACGAACGTATCTGCTAAAGCCATTATCACAGGTCACCTCCCGTCCCAAGAGCATCTCTTTTCAGAGTGACATTCAAGTCAGGACGATGTCATAGGACGCTTTCCAAGATGATGTGACACTGGGGACCCTTTAAGAACAAACTCCTGATGGGGGAGCCCTTTCCACCAAACACTACCGTGTGTCTTCAAATTTCTTTTACGGAATCACCATGAAGAAATTTGTCCTGGGAGACGTTCCATCTCACCAACTTTAAGCAGTGGGATTTTCAAAAGCACAGGGACGGACCCGGTCACTCCTATACGGGCAGCGCTGGAGTCTGCTCCCTGGGCTGTCACTGGGTTGGAAACGATGCTCAGAAAAAAAGCCACAAATGCAAGAGTAGGAAGCTGTTTCCATACTGGGCAAATGGACCTCCTCCACTGGACTCCTCCTTGCCAGAGCCAGGCAGCTGCATCCCTACGTCCGCCATATTGAATTTCCATCTTGAGCAAGGCCCCAGAATGGACTCAGCCAGCAGACTCTGTCCAGCAGAGGGCCAGGGAGGCTTATCAGGACCAGCATCCCCTGCACACCAGGCCACTGAAGGCTTGCTGTGTCCACTCCTTCCTGGTCAGTCCTTCCTAATCTCTGGGGGCTCCTTAAACTTGAGTTGTAGCAACAAAGGGGTCCATCCATCCATCCATCCATCCATCCATCCATCCGTCCATCCAGGCAAGAAAGACACAGAATCTGAAACAAAGTCCCACCGACGTGGCCCGTTCTAATGGGTTCACTGTCCACCAAGGACCTTAGGAAGGGCCCTAGGGTGCTGACCACTACCACCAATCACAGCCTTCAGCTTCCTGGACTGAATCTCCTGTGGACCATTGCAGGTCACTACTGAGGAACACCACGCACCGCCCATACACGGGTCCTTTAGCAAAGTGCATGACAATCTCCCTCTTGGCACCAGCTATATATTATGTGTATATTATATGTACATATCAGGGGGCTGGGTTGTGGCTCGGCGGTAGAGCGCTCGCCTGGCAGGTGCGAGGCCCTGGGTTCGATCCTCAGCACCACATAAAAATAAATAAATGAAATAAAGGTATTGTGCTCAACTACAACTAAAAAATAAATATTAAAATATATATATATATATATATATATAAAATATATTATATATAAATTATATATCTATATGTTATAAATATCTATAAATATATATCTATATATTATATATAAATATAGATATATATAATATATGTATATAGAGCGATATGTATATATACACACATAGATATATCCTATGGGCATATTTTATTGCATATTTATATACATTTCTCTAATTGCATCCACATATTATGTATACTCAGATTTCACTACATACTTATATAAATCCCTCTAATTGTATCAATCTGCATATTATATATACTCAGATTTTATTTCTTATATAAATTTTCTAACTCTATACATCTGCATACTATATGTATACCCATTTGATTACACATTTATTCCAAATTTGTTGTTTTTCTATATTATGAATATGTACACACGATAATAGTGATATGAATCCTAATGTTTTATATTTATAGGCGATTATCCAGGATATGATGCTTGCATAAGACACTTTATGTCTAGATAAGTTCTGTTTGACATAATGCACTATAATTAAATACAATGCATGTGCGTGACGGTATTTAAGTCTTACTGCATGTGCTGGACATTTACATATAGTCGTGTTTCTAAAGGAAATGTACATTTAAATATCCAAATATATATAAACTAGACTATGATATGGAGGCTTTGCAAACAATTTGGATGCACAGCTACTTATGAAAAAAGGCAAAGTTCTGCCTTCAATCCTGCAAAAATAAGTCGATTGATAATAAACGCTGCCATCAAGTTTGTAAATCGTGTGTCCATAGTTATAGGGATAAATATGTAACATGCATGCACAGTATAAATGGGGTTTTCTTCGCTGATTTTGTATTTTGTATAAAAATATACTAATGGAAAAGTATTTAGGGGTGGTTTTATATGAGCATAGCATGCATCACACAGATTGAGGTTTAAATGCCGTGCGCCGTGTGCCTCGGTTTCCGGACACTCTGTATTCAACCAGTTTCTGTGATGGACTCTCTGGACTTTGCAGATAAGATCTGGTGATGCCAGAAACCGCCCTTAGGTCTCCCTCCGTGGCCCTGACCTGAGTCACCCCTTCCCACAGACCAGCACGTTGAGGTTTCAGAAACCCAAGCCTCTGTCACATGGGAACTTGGCATCAGATTCTCAGGACCATGCACACAGTGTGACAGGGACAGCTTGTGACAGGACAGCTTCAGGTGCTGCTACGGGGCGAGGGGGGGGGGGCTTTTGCATGCACCCGGGGGGGGGGGGTGCCAGGAGCCCAGGCTGAATCCGAATGCAAAGCCCATCTGCAGGAAGAGGGGACCCAAGGACATCAGGGGTCTGTTGTAAGCTTCTCAACTTGGGATCCTTCAAATTCCTCTGGGTTCACTGTCAGGGACACGGGGTTCCCTGAGCTGATGCGGTCCCTGTGCTCGGGTTTTAGCACCCAAGAAAACAGGATTCCAGGTCAAAGACAAGGGGCTGGCGTGGTGACTCAGGGGTACAGCACTTGCCTGGCACGTGGGAGGCACCGGGTTCGATTCTCAGCACCGCATACAAATAAATGAATGAAATAAAGGTCCAGCAACATCTAAAAAAATTATAAAAAAAAATCTAAAAAATATATTCAAGGAGAATGCTCAAAGGAGAGGCAGCGTTATATATGCGTACACGTCCCTAAGCCCTCGCACTCTGTTTAGGGCTCATAATCAGTGAATGGAGATCTCACTGCTAAATCTGCTAAATGAGGACCACACCTGTCAATCATACACAACCTACGGGAGACATCTCTGAGTATCACACTTTTGGTGGATAAAGATGAAAAAATGATTAATGAAATATCCCTTTTTTTTTCCCCCCTTCTGATACACACTCAGAGTTTACCTGATGTGATGCAATGGTGGAAAAAAAATATTTCATGCAAGAAATACCTTCTAACTCTTCCACAGATGCACACAGGTGTGTAGATCAACCCGCACGTATGTCATGCCAACCTGAGCACACGCGTTGATGTCGCGTGTGCGGAGCTGACTTATTTAGGAAAGCAATGCTCAGTGACACGTCTTATTTGTGCCAAAAAATAAATAAATGAGCAGATAAATAAAGTCTGTTTTTTCTGAGTTAGCGGCTGCATTCCGAGTTCTGCCCTGTTTAAGGAGCAAAAATCTGGCATTAGCACACGCCCCGCAGTGGGAACATCAAGAAATGTGATATGCACCTTGGAACCCGGGGGACCAAGTGTTGACGGTGTTGAAATGTTAGACAAGGACCCGTTTCCTCGGGCCAGCATTGCAATACACAGAGGGCCCTGTCTGCACTTTGCAGAGCGGAACTTGGAGTCAGCCTGACTGTTCCTACCGGTGCCAATCATGGATCCCTGAATTCTGATCCCTCCTGTACACGTTCCAAAAACCCATCAAGGGGAGGCAACTCTCAACCAGCCTCATTTCTTTGCAGTCTCAAAATGACGGGCTCTGATTTCAGGCCCCAGAATGGAGCTCTGTGTTGCAAATGTGGGCCCCTCCCCCGCACCGGGACAGCAAGCACCAAACAGAGGCCAGAGAGCAGCAGGGTCCAGGGGTCCTGTAGCCACACACCCCCAAAAATGGTGCTCAGATATGGTGCCGAGTCACTATTTAAAAAAAAAAAAATGCATTTTAAATAAAGCAACCCAGAGAACATTCTGGGTCGTTGCTCCCCATTTTTAAAGAGCATTGGAACCATTTCATTAGCAAAACCCCAAAAAAGACACACTGGAGTCCTTGAATTGGAATCCTCCACCCAGGGAGATCCCAGAGATGCATTGTACAGTTTCACCTGCTGAAATTATAGAACCATCAGGAATAAATTAAAGAAAACCACAGATGGATCTATAAGCACATAGACAGACAGATCCCTACCTAGATGGATAGTAGATAGGTCTATAGAGATCAATCTTTAAATAGATAGTAGATAGATGTATAGATACATAGATAGGTAGATCCATACCTAGATAGTAGATAGATCAGTGGACAGATCGATCTATAAATAGATAGTAGTAGATCTATAGATAAATATATAGATAGATCCCTACCTAGATAAGTAGTAGATAGATCTATAAATAGATAATAGATCTATAGAGATCAATGTATAAATAGATAGCAGATAGATCTATAGACAAATATATAGGTATAGAACTATATAGAGATCTACAGGTAAGATATATAGATACCTAGAGCTGTAGATAGATGCATGGATTCATAGATAGATCCATACATAGAAATTTAGATCTATACACACATTGATCTATAGATCGATGGATCAATAGATAGATATTTTTTAAATGTTGCTGAGTCTCATTTTCTCCCCTTCATACACTATTTCTGGGAGGAAGAGTAGCCTAATATCTGCTCAGATGCAAGGAGGTCCAGTCTAGAAGCATTGGACCAATCAACACCCATGGACAGGTGTGCCTCTGCCCAGCCCAGGTGTGCGGCCCACACACCCCGACAGGTGAGCTCACCACAGAATGCCTCAACTCAGAAAAGACAGCCCCATCCATTGGTGGGTTGATTTTAGCAGAGCTGTTTGGTCCTTTAGAGAGTCATTTAATTTATTCAATGTGACCCTCTGCAAAAGGAAACCCTTCCTATCCATGGATCCAAGTATTTCTTCAAAACTGTCAGTTGCAAAAATTTAGAGGATTACTGTTAGCGTCTTCCCCGCAGCCAATTCAAGGCATGAACTAATTCTCCACTGGCCAAATCTGCCCCCACGAAAAAGAAAGGAAACAGATTCAAAAAAGAAAGGAAACAGATTCAAACTACACTGAAGGTTGTTTTTCCCACTTGGTATGATGATATATACATATTGTCCAAAGGAAAATGTGTTTCAGAAAGAAGACCCTCTGGCTTGTATACTAAAATGTCCTAATAAATAGACAGACAGACAGACAGATCTATATGCCTAATTGACACTTGAGTTTCATATACTGAAATGAACTCTCCTTGTGTTGGGCAAAAAGATTTTTTTTTTTTTCTATCTGGATAAGTTGCCTTCAGTGTAAGAGTCTTGTCATTAGAAAACAATAAATTCAGACAACAAGTTGGATGAGTGCATATTTATGTCCCCAACCATCCAAGAAGGGTTTCCAATGGAGAGGACCAATTAAAAGAGAAGGATGTGAAACTGAGGTCCTCTGCATGTTTGTTTTCCTGAGAACCTTTCTCCTCGGGGTCCAGGGATAAAAGCACAAGATTGTAAGGAGTTCTTAAAGGCACGGCTGTGTGCCAGTCCACAAGGCCCTCCCGTCATTGTGCACGGGTCATCAATGAGTTTTCTGCAGATTACTACAAAGAAAAAAGAAAAAAAAAAATGAGTAAAACCTAAACTGAGAAATAAAGAGGAAAAAAAAAAAAAACCCACATGCTGATCATCCTCTGCCCACATCTCAGATCAAAAACTAGGAGCTTGCAAACACACTCAAGTCGATTTGCTTTCACTTTTCTAAAAACACCAAGAAATCTGCCGCCTCTCCCTGAGGTAGCAATCCCAGAGTTACCACAAATCTCTGCCCTGCTGACAGGTCTGGGGAGGAAGGAGCAGGTGTCCTGGCTTCAGGGCCAACGGGGCATATGCAACAATATTCTATGAAAAATACAAAGGAGAGCCACGATTTCTCCACCCAAGAATCGTCTATCCAAGCACCTTCCAGATAGCATCTGAGCCCAGCCATTATGACCAAAATGCAATTACCTTTCAACCCATACTCAAAAAAAATCATTTCTAGCTTCCAAAAAAAAAAAAAAAAAAATCCAAGCTCTGATTTTAATCCAGTGATTTAAAACTGATGAAGTAATTTTCCACTTGCTACAATTGGCCCTGATTATATTCTTGCATGTTGGAGACGAGACTGTTACTTACACACACACACACACACACACACACACAGCCTGCATTTCTTTTGAGTGACAGAACACTGAGTAGATGCGTATTTGCAGAAGCCCCTGGGAAATTCTTAGGTCCTGAATTGCAGGAGCAAGAAAAAAAAAATCTTCTATTTTCTTTTTTTTTTAAATAAAGCATTCATGCAACCCTGTACGTGAGCACCCCCACAGCCCCACACGCCACCCCCGGTTCTATTCCATGCACCCGGGAAAAATCTACGCTCGGGATTTAGAGGATTACTGTTAGCGTCTTCCCCGCAGCCAATTCAAGGCATGAACTAATTCTCCACTGGCCAAATCTGCCCCCACGAAAATGCAGATCTGTTCGCCATCTGATGGTCGCAGCTGGCTGTGCCAATCTCCAGGAAAACGCGATCCCGTCTCGATTCAGACCATGCGGCTCGCTCCCTCTCTCTGCAAGGCCCAGGAGCTGGGCGGTGTGCGTGCGCGCAGTGTGGCCCAGGGGGGTCTGCACGACCCTCTCCCTTTCCCCCCGCAGGACGCCCACCCAAATGGCTCCTTGTGCTTCCTGAAGGTAACGAGGTCTCTCTAAACTTTTTTCTTTTCCTTTTTTTGTCTCTTGTCTCTTTGCAGTTCCCCCCGCCCCCCCCCCCAAAAAAAAGAAAGAAAAATCACAGTAATGGCTGATCGTGCGCGCCCTGCCCCGCGGTTGGACAACCCGGGGGCACCTCCTTCCCGGCCTCGGAACACGGTGAGCAGGGGGACCCTGTCCAAAGCCCAGGATGGACACCCTGACGACCCTTTCCGCACAACTGACCGAATGCACAAAAATAAGAAGAAGACTGTCACATCAAATCGTCCAAAGCAGAGTCCACACCACCACCTTGTGGAGTCTGGCGGCAAGAGCAGCACCTGCCAAGTTCTCGAGCCCCCTCCCCAGGCAGCCCTCGCCCCCCCCCCCACCCAGGTCTTAAGTTGGGTTCAGATGACAGATGGGGATCCTCTGTCCCCGCGCACCCCGGGCTCCGCGAGCGCTGGGTATCAGTCTCCCCTTGCGCGCCCGCCCGGCGCCGGCGCAGGCTGCAGAGCAGGGCGCACGGCGGGGGCCCGACCTGCCTCCGCCGCCGCCGGACCCCGAACGCGCAGCCTCCCCGGCCCCCTCCCCGGCCTTCCCGAGGACAGCAGCGCCGCGGCGGGTCCCAAAATAAATGAAAAAAGAGTCGCACACCCGCGGGGCCAGGCGTAGGAAGAGGCCGGAGGAAAAGACCGGCCTCCAAAAAAACAAAAAAAAATAGCGTTTGGGGAAGGGAAAGAGGGGAGTCAAGGACGTCCTCGGGCGCCCCTCGCCCTGCAAACGAGGCATCCGTCCCCAGGGTGGTCCCGGCCAGGCCTCGGGGCGGGGGGTTCGCAGGGAAGAAAGGGCGCAGTGTCTGGCGCCGGGATCGCGCGCCCGGGCCCAGGGCTGCGCGGGGCACTGGGCCCACGGGGCCGGGGAGGGGGCGTGCGCAAAGCCGGGGGTGGGGGGCCCGGGGACCCGAGCCTACCGGATCTCGCGGAGGCCACCGAGCTGGGACCGGCTGCGGGCGGGGAGGGAGCCGAGCCGGGCTGCGCTTCGGCGGCTGGAGTGGCCCCGGGAGCGGGGGGGGAGGCGACCGGTGTCCAACTGGAGAGGGGCGCAGCCTCCGGGTGGGGGGCGCCGCGCCGGCGGGGACCTGGGCCTCCCTTCCCACGGCGGGGCCCCCACCCCCGCATCATCTGCAGCCGAGCGACACCTCCCTCCCCCGCCTCCCGCCCCAGCCCCCGCCCGCGCTTCCGCAGGTCGGGCCCCGCGAGTGCGGGCGCAGGCTCAGCGCGCCGCGGCCTCGGCCTGGCGGGGGAAGCCTGCGGGACCCGCCTCTCCGGGTGGTCCCTCCTCGGCCCGCGCCCACCCCCGCCGCCGTGTCCACCAGGATCTTCGCCACCAGCAGCGGGGGCCCAGCTGCGCGGGAATTGGGGCTGGGGGGAGGCCTGGGGGGGGGGGGGGAGGCCGGGAGGCCAGGTGGGGGCGACATGAAGCACGGGACAGCGCGTTGCGACGGAGGGGGGGGGGGGTTGTTGGTTGTGTTGTCCGAGGCCAAGGAGGGGGTCCGCCTATGGAGACCCCCTCCCCGTCTCCGCCTTGGGGACTGGCGGATCGTGCGCCCTGCCAAGTGGTGGCGGAGCTGCTGGGTGCACACGGACGGTGGCCCCAGCTCCCTGGAGACCCCGGCGCCGACACCCTCCGCTTCCAACTTTTCTCCTCTTTCAGAGCATCTCCGCGAGGCTGCTGAGCGCGGTAGCTGCATTACCCCCACCCCCCCCCCCAAAAAAAAAAAAAAAAGAAAAAAGAAAAGAAAAGAAGAAAAAAGGGGAGGGGGATCCAGGCCAGATTCCAGGGCTCGCAAAGAAGCCACCTGCCCCCAATCCCCTCGACACCCTCCCATGACTTGCTTCTCCCCGCCACCCCCGGCGCGCGCGCACCCACACCCACTGCAAGGTTTGCCCCCCGGTTTTGCAAAAAAAAAAAAAACAAAACAAAACACAGCGCTGAGCCACCCTGGGCTCTCCAGCCGGGGTCTCCAGCGCGCCCCGGGATGGCTGCCCAGCCAGGTCCGGATCAATCACGTGCGTTACTCCGTGCACCACACCAGCCGGCATCTTAACCGAGGCCAGCAGAGGAGAGGAGAGAGGGAGGGGGGAGAGATGGCTTCATGCAAACCCAGCCAAGCCTGATTTTCCTGCTTCTGTCTAGTTAACCCCCCCCCATCCCCGAACCCCGCGCCAAAAGCACCCCAGGCGGTGGTAGCTGATAGTTTTCTTCAAGAAAGAGAAAGGCCCGATCCGTGGTGGCTCA
Organism: Marmota monax; assembly: GCF_021218885.2. Classification (NCBI taxonomy): domain Eukaryota; kingdom Metazoa; phylum Chordata; class Mammalia; order Rodentia; family Sciuridae; genus Marmota; species Marmota monax. The sequence goes on along the minus strand of NW_026692492.1, from coordinate 1,130,359 downwards.
CAGTTTGCAAGAGAAGCCTCAGCCTTCTCCTCCAGTCCTGGCTTGCAGAGAACTGGCGCTGGGCTCTGGTCCTCGCTTCTGTACTGCAGACACACACACACACACACACACACACACGCACACGCGTGTGTTTATTTGTATGTCAGGCTTTTGCTACTTTGTAAACACATCACACAACACCCCCCCCCCCGCAACCAGAGCCCTTCCAAGAGCTGATGGCAGCAAAATGCATCCCAACAATCGTGGTCCAAAAAAAAAAAAAAAAAAAAAATACACATTTTCTTTTTTTTTTTCTGTCCAGTCCCCCATAAATGCCAATATTTCTATGGAGACGCTGCCTGCCTGCAGCCTTCCCATGAGAAGCTGTTCATACATGTCCACACACACCCACCCACACCTAAGGAATGGAGCGACAGAGGGGGACACACTCCTGTCCCAATTCTCCTCCCAATCCAGGAAAGGGAAGGGAACAAATAAAAATGCCCAGTTAAAGGACGCGGAGATGTCCGCAGAGAGCCTCCCCACACCACCACCACCACCACCACCACCACCTTCCTGTGGCAGGAGAAGAGACGCCAGTTGAAATGTTCCAATGCCAATCCCGACACAGAGAGAGAAAGGCTCATGACCACCGAGAGAGACATCTTAGAAGGGCGCCTACCTGGGGCTCAGGGAGCCGCATTGGCTGATAAGGGTTCTCCTTGCACATCCAGATTTTTCCAGGGAGCAAGGCGTCTGATTCAGGAGGCGGTAGGCAGCCAGGGCAGCTGCTCCACCTGCTCATCCAAAGGAATGCGAGGGCCACGGGCAGCACCCTGGGAGGAGATTCAGTCGCTTGGGTGGTCCATCGTCCTCCTCCGTGGCCAGGGAGAAGAAAGCATCCGAGTCCAGGCAGCAGGCGGGCGGAGAGCCGGGGCTGAATCCAGACTCTGTGCTGAGAGCCAGAGATGGGCAAGAGAAGCGGCTCTGCGAGAGAAAGAGAGACTGAGCTGAGAGGTCCCGCTGTCTGCAGCCCTCTCCTCCAGCCATTGGACCAGGCTGAATGAAATTTACAAACGCCCCAGCCAATAGATGCGCGCAGTTGCCTCCATCACTAGAGAGACACAGCCACCCTGCTACAACCTCACGCAAAGAGCAGCTTAATCCCAGTGCAAACCAGCTGTGACAGAGAGAGCCCCAGCCCCGGGGTGGCAGACAGGTGGGCACAGACCAGGCACACAGCAAGCCACCCAGCAAAGCGTCCAGCCAGCCCGGGGGGGCTACTGGGCAACCTCCAAATACCCTCTGCACTGGGCATCTTGAACTGTTTGAGGTCAGGGTCTCCGGCTGTCCTGGTGGTCACAGGGTCACTCACGGGTGCTTAACCACTGGGCCACATCCTCAGCCCCCTTTTTAAAATCTATTCATTCATTTATTTATTTTTTTAATTTTTGAGACAGGGTCTCACTAAGTTGCAAAGGGTCTTGCTAAATTGCGGAGGCTGGCCTCCAACTTGAGATCCTCCTGCCTCGGCCTCCCAAGCCTCGGGGAAGACAGGCAAGTCTGGCGTGCTGGTTAGTTTGAAACATGGCCCAGTTCACTTTCAAGGTCTAAAGAGTTCATCCTTTTCAGCCGATCTCCAGTTGGGAGAGAGAATAATGAATTTCAAGTCGGGACACGGGAAATTGACGATCAATGGACACTATGTGAAGTGGGTTTAGGAGCTGTTGAAGCAGACGTTATCCGATTTGGGGTAATGAACGTAGGTGCTTCAGCTGGATTGCTGGGGTCCAAGTTGCCGATAACCTTCAAGGTGTATTTAAACGATTTCCGGCTCTCTTCCTTCCTGCATCTGCAAGTAATGAAGGGGGTGACGTGAATCTCGCAGCCAGGTGGTGATAATTAGCTGAGTGTATACTTAACAGGATGTGGCAAGTCTTAATAAAGGTCAGATAGTCTTATTTTTTTTTTTTTTTTGACACTGCAGTAATTCATTTATAGAAGGAAAATATACAACTGCCTCTTCCCGGTTGCCTCTGCTGAGAACAGAGAATTGAAGCATCCAGTCTGCAGAAATGAATTGATATAATGGTATCATGTGGGGTGGGGGGGGGGGTCCCTGCAAATTCTTGCAAGAGGGACTCCTGGGTCGCAGGGCCCACCATATTGTAAGGTTCGTGTCCAGGGCTCTATCCTTGCTGGGTCAGTCTCCTTGGAAAGCTGGTCACCTTCTGTGGATCTTAGGGGAAAGATCTTTACAGAGATCCCATGTGGCTCCCCTGTGGTTTGGACCTGAAATGTCCTCAGGAGGCCCCTATGTTAACTGGTTGGTTTCCACCTCGGAGCTCTTTGGAGGTGGGGCCTGGTGGGAGGAGCTTAGGTCTTTGGGGGTGTGGCCTTTGGAGAGGACTGTAGGATCCTCTTTTTCTCTTCTGCTTCCTGGCCACAAGGGAGGTCTCCGTGGTTAGCAGCCCTGGTGGTTCTGCCCCATGACACACTTCCAGCCACGATGAGCTCCTTCCCCACAGCCTCAAAAGCAAGGGGGGCCAAGGGACTGAAACCTCAGCAATTGTGATTCATGGTCGACCTTTCTTCTTTATCAGTTGATGGTCTCAGGTAACTCATTACAGTGTCGGAAAGCTGGCTCATACAATATAAAAACCTTCTTCACCAAAAACAAGAATATAAATGTAGATACCTATCCAATAATGGAAAAACAAATAATGCACATAAATATTTATAAATATATGCCTATTACAAATGTATATGCATATATGAATACGTACAAATATCGCATATTGCTTTTCTGTATAACACAAACATATGCATATTTGACTATGTACATCTATTGCATATTGCTTTTTCTATTATTAGATATTTAAACTCATCTCTCTTCTCATATTGGATAGATAGTCAAGGTACACTGACGTGGTAATGTTACATCAATAAATAAATCCATTATAAATGTATTATTACGTAAGAAGTGCGGCTTTTCCTGCAAAGCAATGACATACACAGATAACGAATACAGACCCACAGATGTAGACACTGATGTCTAAATCCTGCAGTTGAGCAGCATAACCTCAACTCAAGCAGGACAATTTATATATAATAGGCAAGAAAGTCAGTGACTTTGCAAGAATGTATTAATTCACTGACTGACTTAGAAATTCCTTCAGTACTTTGTAAACTCTTGCACAGTCTTGAGAACTGAAAATATATCTGTGACCTAAACTTTTTTTTTATCCCCAATTGTTTTTGCATTCTGGTACCAAGGATTGCAGCCAGGGGTGTTTCACCATTGAGTCACATGCCCGGGAACCCCTTTTTATTTTTATTTTATTTTTTTTTATTTTGAGACAGGGTCTTGCTAAGTTGTGAAGGCTGGCCTCCAACTTGGGATCCTCCTGCCCCAGCCTCCTGAATGGAAACCGGGCCTCCAGAGCTGACCAATAGCATTCGTGCACAGCCACAGCAGATTAGCCTAAATCTGGACCCAGAGCAGAGACCCCGGGGCTGAATCAACCCCTAGCCTGGCGTGCTCAGGTGGGGGAAACCCGCTATGGGGTCCTCTCTTGAAACTCAAGAGCTCTGTTCCGGTGTCTTTCTTGGATAAATCCTCCTCTTGCAGGAACACCACCTGGTCAGTGGTGTTCCTTCTGCAAATTCACAAGAATCCAGTAAGAAGAAATGGACGCTGAGCCCCTCCCCCCCCAACACTTCCCGGCTGCAGAGACCCCACCTCCCAGCAGAATCAGAGCCCAGTTCCATCTCAAAACCTCAGTTTAGCTTGGGATGGGGGCGTGTGCCTCTCATTCCAGTGGCTAGAGCCTCAGGCAGGAGGATCTCAAGTTCAAGGCCAGCCTCAGCATCTCAGTGAGACCCTGTCTCTAAGTAAAATAGAAAGGGCTGGAGATGTGGCTCTGAGGTTAAGCACGACAGGGTTCAATCCCTGGTATCAAAAAGAAAAGGGGAAAGACTTAAGATTTGCAGAACAAAATGGCGGCAGGGCCTGGAGGAGGAGAGCAGCTCAGGACAGGGCACCAGGGAGCAGAGAGAGCTCTGCTCACCAGGGACAGGACAGAGACCCCAAAGGCACAGCCCAGGGACCCCCTCCTCCAGCCACACCCCACCTGCTGCAGTCACCACCAATTAATCCATTCAAGTGGATTAATCCACTTATTAGGTGGAGGCTCTCATAACCAGGTCTTTTCACCTCTGAACTTTCTTGCATTGTCTCCCACAGGAGGTTTGGGGGTCCATCTCACATCTAAACCGTAATCCCGGTTTTAAGAAAGCATACAGCAGGTGGATAATGAACCCGGCACCGTGAAAAGGTATCAGGATCTCAAGATGTTCAGGAGGTCATGGGTGATATATGGGTTCACTGTGCCCTTAAAGGTAGAAATGATTAAGGAGAATTTTCAGAGGAAGATTGCGTTTAGAAGGAAAGGGACGGAAGATAGATATTGTTCAACCTAAGATCTAGATGGGTGTTTGGAAACCGGGGGAGTTGAGCCTGGGAGAAGGGGTGAGTATTTTTACAAAGGTCGGATTATGTGGAGTATCGAAGGCTTGCTGGAGAGGTAGAATTTTTCCAGTTAGCCGTTGAGGAGCTAATAGCATATTTTATGTAGGTGGGAAAAGGAGGAAAAAATCAGATTTATATTTTAGGACGTTTGCTTTGGTGATGATATGGAGAGTGAGCTGGAGGGAGGGAGGGAATGAGAACAGAGAAAATAAATATTCCTGAGACATTGAAGGATGGATGCCCTAGAGAAATGAATTCCTGAAGGAGAGAGCGAGTGAGAGAGAGCGAGAGCGAGAGCGAGAGAGAGAGAGAGAGAAGAAGAGGAGGAGGGGGGAGAAAAAGAAAAAGAAGGAAGAACAGGAGGTGGTGGAAGAGGTGAAGGAGGAGGAAGAGATGGAGTAGGAAAGGTGAGGGAGGTGTTGGTGGAAGAGGTGAAGGAGGTGGTGGAGTAGAAAGAGGTGGAGAGGATAGTAGAGGAGAAGGAGGAGGTGCTGGAGGAGGAGGTGGAGAAGGTGGAAGAGAAGAGGGTGTTCATGGAGGAGATGGTGGAGGAGATGGCGGAGGAGGAGAAGGAGATGAAGGAGGTGGTGGTGTTAGTGCAGGAGGTGGAGGAGGTGGTGGATGTGGAGGAGGTGGAGGAGGAGATGCTGGAGGTGAAGGAGGTGTTGGTGGAAGAGGTGGAGAAGGTGGAGGAGGTGGTGGAGGTGGAGGAGGTAGAGGTTGAGGAGGAGAAGGTGGTGAATGTGGAGGTGGAGATGGTGGAGGTGGAGGAGGAGAAGGTTTTGGTGGAGAAGATGGAGGAGATGGAGGACATGGAGAAGGTAGAGGAGGTGGTGAAGGTGAAAGATGTGGAGGAGGTGGAGGTGAAAGGTGGTGGAGGTGGAGGAGGAGAGGATGGAAATGGAGGAGGAGTTGGTGGAATAGGTTGAGGAGGTGGTGAATGTGGAGGAGGAGATGGTGATGGTGGAGGAGGTGGAGGAGATGGAGGAGGTGGAGGAGGTGGTGGAGGTGAAAGATGTGGAGGTGGAGGAGAGGGTGGAGGTGGAGGAGGAGTTGGTGGAGGTGGAGAAGGAGATGGTGGGGGTGGAGGAGGAGGTGGTGGAGGAGATGGAGAAGGAGATAGTGGAGGAGCTTTAGGAGGTAATGGAAGAGATGCAGGTGGAGGAGGAGATGGTGGAGGTGGAGGAGGAGAAGGTGTTGGTGGAGGAGGTGGAGGAGGTGGAGAAGGTAGAGGAGGTGGTGAATGTGGAGGAGGAGATGGTGTTGGTGGAGGAGGTGGAGGAGGTGGAGGAGGTGGTGGAGGTGAAAGAGGTGGAGGAGGTGGAGGAGGAGTTGGTGGATGAGGTGGTGGAGGTAAAGGAGGAGATGGTGGAGGAGGAGATGGTGGAGGAGATGGAGAAGGAGATAGTGGGGGAGCTTTAGGAGGTAATGGAAGAGATGCAGGTGGAGGAGGAGATGGTGGAGGTGGAGGAGGAGAAGGTGTTGGTGGAGGAGGTGGTGGAGGTGAAAAAGGTGGAGGAGGTGGAGAAGGAGATGATGGAGGTTGAGAAGGAGATGGTGGAGGAGGAGGAGATGTTGGTGGAGGAGATTGAGAAGGAGATAGTGGAGGAGCTTGAGGAGGTAGTGGAAGAGGTGCAGGTGGAGGAGGAGATGATGGAGGAGGAGGAGGAGATGGTGGAGGAGGAGGAGGTGTTGGTGGAAGAGGTGGAGGAGGAGATCATGGAGGAGCTTGAGGAGGTAGTGGAAGAGATGCAGGTGGAGGAAGAGATGATGGAGGTGGAAGAGGAGAAGGTGTTGGTGGAGAAGGTGGAGGAGGTGGTGGAGGTGAAAGAGGTGAAGGAGGGGAGAAGGAGATGGTGGGGGTGGAGGAGGAGATGGTGGAGGAGGAGGTGTTGGTGGAGGAGATGGAGCAGGAGATGGTGGAGGAGCTTGAGGAGGTAGTGGAAGAGGTGCAGGTGGAGGAGGAGATGGTGGAGGAGGAGATGGAGGAGTAGGAGTTGGGAAGGGGAAGAAGAAGAACTAGGAAGGAGGGTCATAAAGAAGAGAAATAAAGAGAGAAACAAGAGAAGAGAGGGAGCCCGGCGTGGGCAAGGGGTCATTTCTGAGTACACTCATGGGGGCCCCTTGGGAGGGATAGTTGGATTCGTGGGTAAATCAGAGCTTGACGTGGTCGGTCGGTGGTTGGTGGCTGGTTGGGTATCAGAGACCTTTCCTGGGGCTTGTGACCTGAGAGGAGGGGACACATCATCCCATTTTTATCACTGCCTGAGTGACCCTTATGATGTAGGGTCAGGCGGAGACGAAGGTCACACAAAGACTCAAAGCACTAAGGCTCGGAGGAGGAGCTACTGATGAATGAGACGGTTTGTTGCAGGAGAAGATGAGAAACGTGATCAATCACCTGGGCTACACTCCTACCCTCCCGGGCGGTACCGTCTTACCACGTCCATCAACCAGGTTATGATTTGGACCCGGAACTGTCCCTCCAAGGCTCCTGTGTTGCAGTCTTGCTCCGCGTGCAGGGGTGAGGCTCATCGGAGGTGATGGGATCCTGAGGGGCCTCACCTCATCAGTGGACGGATCCATCGATGGCTGGATGGACGAGGGGGAGATGGGACCTTCGCTGGAACTGTGTGCCCTTGGAGCAGGACTTGTGGGAACAGTCCCGTCCTCTGTGTCCATGACGTGAGAAGTTGCCTCTGAACACCCTCCTACTATACTCTGCAGCAACAGGACCTAAGCTGTGGACTGTGAGCCCAGGTAAACCTTTTGTCTCTATAAGTTGATTATCTCAGGTATGCGTAACACAGCCACAGGAAGCAATAGATTGGGGAAGCCAGCTACAGAGATACGCAGCACGTGCTCCTACGGGATTGGCTCGTGCCCGAGTTAAAAAGGAAAAGAAATCTGATTGAGGACACAGGACTCATTCGTAGTGGTCTGTCCTTATTTTGCAATCGCTAGAAATGAGTAGAAATATAAAAATGCGTGATCTAGGGAGGCTTAAATGTAGACGTAGTCCTTGGGGGGAAAAAACAATCTCCGCCGCGTGCTGATGATAAATATCTTCGGGAGTCACCCTTACACGAGACCTGAAAGTTCTGAGCATGCAGTTTAGTAAATTTGAGAAGAAATCGGAACAGAAATAACCTTGAACGTATGATCTCTGCCTCATATTTACCCGTTTACCCATCTTCTCTGTCGACCCCATGCAGCCGACATGACCAGGGCGTATGACATTCTCAGTTTATCAGAAAATATTTAAATGGTTCTGTTCCCGCCTTGGATTTCGCAAGGAGATGAAGATATCGGATAATTAATAATAACACGGATCGAATAAGAGAAATAAACCGGAGTCTCCGCGTATTTGCTCTCTTAAGGTTGAGCAAATTTCATTCTATCTTATTTTATACCCCAAAGTGGCTAAATAAACCTTTTTTTTTTTTTTTCCCTTTCAATGATCCAAAGCAAACGTGGAACCGGTCGAGGTTGAATGATCATGAATTTCAAATGAGTGTCAATCACTTAAATGAGGTTTTTCGCAAACTCTTTTAACGGACGTCCTTTTTTTTATATGTGCAAATAGGGACTCAGAAGGGAGGTAGAAATGGTCTTCTCTGTTCCCACGAGTTTTGTAACGAGAGCATTTTGTAAAGCTATTTAAACCTTTAGGGAAATAGGTTAAAATGTATATTTTCCAATAGGGAGGCTGTGGAATCCCCTGATTCCTCTACGGTCATCCGAGAAATGGGTAAAATGGTCCCCGTCGGGGCAGGAATCCTATCTTGGAGATATCAATCGATGGGTGACAGACACAAACGTACTTATAGATTGATAAGTGATTAGGTAGAATCGATGGGTGGATTGGAATATTATACACCTGTGGCAGATGAACAGTCAGTGGAAAGATGGATAGATGGATGGACGAACGGACACAAGAGATACACAGAAATTGGTAGATGAATGATTGGCAGATACAGAAATCCATAGGCAGATGGACGATTCCCTATAGAGACGGGAATGATGGCTCTAAACCCATCGACGGAGATCTACGGGGAAAAATCTGTGATCTTCTCTCATCGTCTCCTCTTACGGGATATTTCAGGAAATGTATATTTAAAAAAAGAAAGTTTAGCAAAATAGGTTCAGCTTCAATAGATGTGCCTTGTGGGTTAAATCTCTCTTTTCCTAATGAGCCACATCAGCTCAGCTGGGAGGGACGGTTCCCCTCTGGTCAGAGGAACACCTCCTTATCCATAGTTTAGGTCAAATACCTGTGGCCAGCGTGCGTTCTGTACGGGACAGTAGAAAGTCCACATGATCTTCTTCTTTCCCTGCAACTGCACAAAAATGACTATGAAGTTTCTGGGGTTCCTTCCTCTAATCGCAGGGGTGTCATCTGAAAGCCTATTTAAAAAAAATAGTGATATACATATATAATGGAATATTACTCAGTCATGAAGAAGAATGAAATGATGGCATTTGCTAGAAAATGGGCGGAGCTGGGGAGTATCAGGCTAAGTGAAATAAGATAATCCCCAAACACCAAAGGCCAAATGTCTTCTCTGATAAGCAGATTCTAATTTACAATAAATGGGGTGGGGGCCAGGGAAGAATAGAGGTACTTTGGATTAGGCAGAGGGGACTGAAGGGAAGGGAGGGGGAATGGGGGTAGGAAGGATACTAAGATGAGTCCAAGTGCATTCTAGTGCCGTGTAGAACTCATTAGAACAAATTTTAAACTATTTTCTTAAAAAATGCAAAGTCACAGGCTGCCTCTCCGAAGGTATGCAGTCGGCGTTTAATAGTTATCTGGTGACGCCTTCCGAGTCTGTAAGTTTGGGGGGCATCCCCCGCAGGACAGTTTGGGGCAGCCTCTCCGGCATCTGGTGACGTCGCTGCCCAATGAAATTGGGAGAGGCTGCGCCCCCACGACGGGACTTTGATCCCGTGGTCATGTTGAGTGGCCCAAGGTGGAGCCCCTGTGCCAGTGTGCACTGTAGATAACCAGCCCTTGAAAACCTGGGGCATAAGGCCACTGAGGATGGCACTGAGACCCCGCTGTGCCGTGATGCGCTCCTCTCAACTTGCTTGGGTGGATCTGCAACGACCCTGTTTCCAAAGACGGCTGGATTCACAGATGCTGGGCGTCAGGACATGGCCATGTCTTTGGCGGGGAATCGTTGGACGTCTTGGGACTTTAGACAGCTTCTCCGATCCCCTGTTACCCTGTCCTTGACACCTCTTGGGTACCTCTTTATCCTGGAGCCGATCCGCCCTCGGGTTTTCTTAAACTTCAGTGGGTTCCAATTGGTTTATGAATCTTGCACAGGAAGCGCCCTGAACAATACGGAAGGGGTCCGAATTTCTCGAATGCCTCTTGCAGAATTTAAGCAGTGGTTAGGACTGAGACTTTGTCACCGGAAACTCATGCAAGAATAATAAATGGGAGAAATAGAGCGAATGACTTAGAGCCACGCGATTAGCTGATAAGTTGATCACGATGGAAATGCAGGTCTCACAGTTAGCCTTGAATTTTGCAGGAAAAAATAGAAAATGCGTACGGCTGGGGCTTTCTACTTAATTGGATACTTAATGGCAAAGGATGTTGAGCATCATCGATCTGACGCCCAGTCACCACTGAAGTAAAATCACTAACAGACCACGATCGCTTCGTTGAAGACACGACAGAATCATCGACTGTTGTTTCAAGACGGGGAGGGAATCTCGTACCCAGAAGATCATTTCACCCTGACGGTGTCAGTCAGCTTTGCGTGACTATAACGAATACCAGAGAAGATCAAGTTATAAAGTAAAAAGGTCGGTTTGGGGCTCACAGTTTCAGAGGTTCCAGTTGAGGCACTCTTGGTGCCTTTGTGTGTTATGGACTCCTACGTGGACCACATGAAGGACATTAGGTCAAAATCCAGCAAGGCAGCCGGGGTATAGGGGTGCATCCCTGTAATCTCCGCTACTTGGTGAACTGAGGCATGAGATAAGCAACTTAGCAAGACTCTTTATCAAAAAAAAATATTTTAAGAAGGACTAGAAATCAAGCTCAATATTAAAGTGCTTTTCTAACGTGTGCAAGGCCCAGGGTTCAGAATAAATGAATAAAATATAAAAACGAGGGACTCGGGTGCGGATCTTGCTTAATATCTCTAAAATGTCCACGTCGGGTGGCGGATTCTCGCGACGACACAATATTGATAGAAAGATGCTACCCATCAGCCGCCCTGAGAGATCTGTAGGCAGCCCCCGTCTCGACTATGCACACAATTTTTTTTTCTCTTTTATTCTAAAGCCGTTCTCAAGATAAAGCTTGTTAAAACAGAGAGTTTTTCAAAAGGCAAAAAATAGAATAATTGTCAAACTGACCTTTGCAAAATGATGATGGGAGGTGGCTCTTGCATACAGATTTTGAAACTAGGAAAGCCGACTTTTTATCTTTCTTCACCAACATGAAGCAAGAAATCGTGACAGAGTCCAATGTCCAGATGCGCTAAACAAACTGTCACGGTAACGGCGGGGGCTGGCTTGGTCTCTGAGCCTTCTGTGGGAGGGGGCTGCAGAAAACCCAATCTGGAAATTTGCACCTGCAAAAATATACAAAATATGCAAAATACGTTATATATTGTATATAAAGATCAGCTATAATAGGTTAGAAATCTTATTTTATTTTGTTTTTGCATGCCAGGGATTGAACTCAGGGGCACTCGACCCCTGAGCCCCGTCCCCAGCCCTATTTTGCATTTTATTTAGAGTCAGGGTCTCACTGAGTTGCTTAGGGCCTCGCTTTGGCAGAGGCTGGCTTTGAACTCACGATCCTCCTGCCTCAGCCTCCCCAGCTGCTGGGATGACAGGTGTGTGCCCCACTGCGTCCACGTTGCATATTCTTTTTTATATAATATTTTGTTTTATAATGTAAGTGTGCAAAGTTGTTATTTATGAACATGTATTGAATGTGGATTCTTCTCCAGAAGAGCTTTCAAATGAGAGGTTCCAGCCCTCGGTGGTGACTGATTGCAGCTCATGAAAATGTTTGAAGCAGAGAACCCAAATGCTATGGTTCAGGTCTTGAGTGTCCCCAACGGCCCAGGTATTAAAGGCTTAGTCCCAAGTCTGGGGTGCTATTGGGAGACAGTGGAGTCGTTAAGAAGTGGAGGCCATGGGTGGAGGTTAGCTCCCGGAGGGTGTGCCTTCCCAAGAGATAACGGCCTCCATTCCTTCCTGTTCGTCTTTACATCCCAGATACCATGAGATGAGCTATTTTTCCCCAAAGTCAACAGACCCAACCGGCCATGAGCTGAGCCTCCTGGAACCATCAGCCTCCATCAGCCTCCACCAACCTTTCCTTCTTCCAAACTGATCGACTGAGGTATTTTGTCAGAGCAACGTAAAGCTGACTCATGCACCCACTCGAGTCTCCTCCCAATCCTGAGTGAGGACTCCTGGGTGCTATTTGAAAACGCTTATGGCGGCCCAGGGCTTCAAAGCCCTGAGAAGAGCATATTTTACCTTTCAATTTTTAGGACCTCGGAAACGGCCCTCGGAAACTTTCCTTGGTGGTATCCCACTGGACATTTTGGGTTTCCTTGATAGGACCCTTCCTGAATGCCTTCCAGAATGGTCACAGCTCTCTTTTATCCACACTAGAAATGCCAGGAGGCTTCCTGCGAGACAAGTGCCCCAGGGCTCACCCCCAGGGACCCACTTCCTTCCAGCAGGTCCCACCTCACAGTCGAGAACTCATCCATGAGTGGATTAATCCACTTCTGAGATCCGAGGCCTCAGGATCCCATCACTTCCCCAAACCCAGGCAACCAACCCACCCAAGAAGCCAATCTTGATGTCACCTCCACTGAGCCCCAAGTGGCCCTCAAGAAAGGTCTCATTCCACCTCCATCTTGCTCACAAAGCACCGGAACGTTCCGACAGCTCTTCATCCATCTGCTTCCAATGGTGGAGCTGTGGGTGTGTGTGTGTGTGTGTGTGTGTGGGTGTGGGTGTGGGTGTGAGTGTGGGTGTGAGCGACTTGTGCACCAAACTACGGCGACGGCTCTTTCCCTAATAACTCGGATTTGAACGGTTGGTTTCAGATTCTCAGCAGGACGTGAAAGTGGATTGCACCATTCCCGCCCGCCATGTTGTTTTTCCCAGATCAATGGAACCAACCACCCTGGACTGAATCTTCAGAAACGGAGTCAGACCCGCCTTTCCTCCTCCTCTACTTTGTCCTTTTCTAGTATTTTCGTCACATGGATGAGACGGGGGCTGACCCCAATATGGGCGATCAGCCCAGGCAGGCTGGCCAGTACCCCCCAAATGAAGCCAACCCAAGTCTACACCAGGAATGGTGGGTATCCATCATCCTAAGTTGTCTCCTGTGGTGTAGACCTCGCTGGAATCGACCCAAAACGAGATTGAGTGACGTCCGTCCTGGTCTTCGGTCCTGGGGAATAATCGTGAAAATGGTGGGAATCAAAATGGAACCCTGGAAAGATCACACATGGGACCGGGCGGGTAGGAAGGAAGGGTTGGGTGATGATTTGGATCTCAATTTTCGCTCCAAAGATCTTGTGTTGGATGAAGGCTGGTCCCCAAAGCAGAGAGGTCCCGAGGTGGGGATTCGGGGAAGTGATTCGTTGGATCCTAAAGGTGTTGACCTCACAAGTGGATTAATCCATTGAGAGCTGAGTGGACCAATTGCTGGAAGTGAGCCATGGTAGGAGAAAACTGGTCCCTCAGGACATGTCCTTGAGGACCATGTATTGTGCCTGGTCCCTGCCTCCTTCCCTCCATCCGTCTGTCTGTCTCTGCTTCTGTCTCTCTGCCCCTTGAACAGCCCGCACCTGACGGCGTCCCCAGGACTGGAGGCAGCAGGTGCAATATTTCAGGAGAGTCTCTGTCGCAGGAATTGTTTATGGTGTGGACAGTGAACCTCCTCATGTTTGCAACCTGCCAGGCCCTGGCTGCTCCTCATGGGGACTTTAAATCAGGTACAGGCACAGTACGGCACTGCAGTGTCCCTGGGTCCCTTCCTCTGCCTGACACCTGCCTCTTACCTGGGGTGGCTCCTTCCTCACCCCCAGCCTCTCCTGGGACCCCCTCTTGTGCCCACCGGGCTCGGGAAGGGACACTCATCCTCTGTGGCTGTCCAGTCTCTTTTTAAGGACGCGGCCATCTCCTGGAAAGACATCAAGGTGCCTTCCCACGGGGGGGAAGCCAGGCTGACTCCCTGCCCCTTGCAAAGCTTCCACAAGCTCAGGATGTGCAGGGCGCAGGGGACCCGAGGGCCACTTGCTGCCCAGAATGCTGGCCGTGTCATTGCTACCAAAGGGCTGAGGCTGGGAGCGTGGACTCGGTGCTGATAGAAATTGTAAGTGGGCAAAGTGTGGCTCCTTTGGGACCGCAGCACCCAGACTGTGCCGCTAGGCTAGAGGGCAGAGATGGTTACAGAGAAAAAAAAAAACAAAAAAAAAAACGTTTGGCTCCTGCAGGCACCGTGTCCCCGGAGGATGGGCCCCTTCTGGTGGCAGTGGACGGTTCCCTTGCAGATTGGGTTGAGGAGCACTGAGGAGGGACAGAGTCATCCAAAGAATCAGTTCCCTATTTTGTCCTTTATTTAGAGACCGGGTCTCACTGAGTTGCTTACAGCCTCACTTTGGGGGGAGGCTGGCTTTGAACTCGTGATCCTCCTGCCTCAGCCTCCCCAGTCATGTGGAGTGAGGCAGTTGGTTCTGAAGCTCAGGGAGGAAAATGGAAGGGGGACTTGTCACATAGAGGGACAGAGATGCCCACCCACATGTCAATGTTTTCAACAAGAGGAAGAAAACGGCGATTGGTCTCTCCATAACAAGGACGAGACAAGCAAGACTTAGCGAGTCGGTGACGCAGGGCTTAGATTTCATCATTAGCCAAGCGATGGGCCACCTCTAAAGATCATGATTTTTCCGACCAAGGAGCAGAGAAAGCTAAAAACATAAGCCAAAGACCGAGGCTGAGTCTCACGTCTCGGAGCCAAGATAATGAGGAATGAGAAGTCGGGATGATAAACACTGAGATTAAGCTATTAGATGTGACTTGTTCATGGAGTAATGCCATCCGCAAGGGGGAGAAAAGGACTGTCACAGCCCAAAATGAATAGGCAGCCAGGCGCCGGGCGGCACACCTACAATCCCAGCAGCTCGGGAGGGAGGCTGAGGCAGGAGGATGGCAAGTTGGAGGCCAGCCTCAGCCACTTAGGAAGGCCCTGAGAAACTGAGCGAGACTCTGACTCAAAATTTAAAAAACTAAATAAATAGAAAGGGCTGGGGATGTGGCTCAGTCATTAGGCACCCCGTGGTTCAATCCCCAGGATGAAAGAAATAAATAGGAAAATAATAAAAACCAGCACAATTATACTTTTTATTTTTGTACCTTTTTATGTGCGAACAAATACATGTAGAAAACATCTGTGGTGAGAATAATCAACCAGGGAGGCCCAACCAAGAAAAAATACATTTAAGAGACTCCCTGGAGGCCGGACGGAATGAACCAAGGGACAAATTATCGAAGGTCTTTGGGATAAGATAAAATTGCATGCTAGGGTCTATGTGCACACTTAAGAATTTATTTAGATATTGTATTATACGTATCTATAGATCTATTTACCTACTGGATTTATTATATAAAATATATTTACACATCATATATTTATACAACATAAATATCATCCATTTTTATACATTTTATATATAAATAATATAAATAGAATATCATTTAAATTGATGTTATTAAATATCATAATATGACAAGTGGGAAATCGTGGTGAATTCGGTGAATTAAATATCACAATATAAATAGAATATCATCTAAAGATTCGTTATACTTAATATACAAAAAATATTTATTAGACACATTTACTAGATATAATACATATTATATGAAATAAAATATACATTACATATAACATATAGAAATATGAAAGATAAATGAATATATATTATCTGAATATATACTATGTATGATTCTAAAACTTTATATTTATATATTCACATATTATATTTATCAAGTAACTAGAGATATATTTTATTCCTATATAAAAAACACATAAATACATGTAAAAATCATATAATATGAATTATGTTATATTATATATTTACATATAATGTATTTATATTAATATAATATAAATTTTATTATATTATAGATTCATATTTATTATATAAATATTTATGAAATAAATATAAAATAAATAATAAATATAAATAAATTATAAAATAAATAAATATAAATAAATTATAAAATAAATATGATTCATATTTATTTCATAAACATTTATACAACATAAATATATGTTATATTATATAAAGATATAATATTTGTGAAATATAAGTATATGTTATATTACATAAATATGTAATATTTATGCAATATTATATATCATGTCATATTATATAAATATATAATATTTTAAAATATAAATATATTATATAAATATAGAATATTTCTAAAATATAAATACATCATGTCATATTATATAAGTATAGAATATTTCTAAAATATTTAAGAATTATATAATATATATTTATTATATAAATATGTAATATATAACACATATTTATATATATTTTAAATGTACATATTTATGTAAGTATTTATATATTTTTTTTCTAACTTGGCACTTTTGGTTATTTTCACCCCAACCCTGCGGCGGCTCAGTGAATCCCGTGTTTGGATTGTGAGGAGGTGAATCAGTTCCCACCAGCAAATGGCTTGTGTCCAGGGTGGGTCGCTCCTGAGCAGGGAGCGGGTTTTGGGGGGTCATGTGGATGACCATGACCTCACCTCCCTTTGGCCTCAGGGGGACGGCCCTTTGCCGGGCTCAGTACCGACTTGCAGCCCTGAGCTCCTTCGTGTCCAACAGGTTTCCCGGTCACGGACCTTAAGAGGAAGACGTGTCCCCATGTGCCTGGGGGTGACTTTGAGTTGTGCGCAGTTGGGTTTTTCCGTAGACCTGGGTGGGTTTTAGATTGATGGATGGATTGGTTTCTCTCTCTGGAAGCATTGACTCTTTCTGTCCATCATTGTCCAGCGTCTGAACCCCACCTGTCCCCGGGGAAAGGCAGAGAGAAGGGAACTATAGAAAAATCTGCAAACACCCCAAAAACCACAAGGCGGTGAACTTCACCTGAATGTTGGTCCATCTGCTGGGACATGAGTTCGAGGTCCCGGGCGCAGACTTTGGGACTTTCAATGCCGATTCGTGGGCAAGAATTGATTATTATTATAAGAGACATTGTCACATACCTAATGAAAAAACAGAGACAGGGGATTGCTCGATTGGTTTGTGGCTAAATCAGAGAACTCACCAGTTTGGAGTTCTGTTTTCTCTCTTGTTTTCTATTTTTATTTATTTTTTTTCCCTGCAGGTGGGTGGGTGATCCTAATGGGTCCGCGACTCCGTGACACCCTATTTGTGTCGTTAGATCTTGAAATGGAGCCAGCAATCGGGTCTCAATTTGCTGCAAGAATCAAGACCCGCTTCAACGGGTTCCATTTTTTTTTTTTCCTTTTAAACAACTTGCAAAAATCCCTGGTCTGGCATCAGGATAGAATAAGTTTTGATTTGTTGATAATAGAAGAAAAAAAAAAAGAAGAATCCTTCATGGTGTTTCCTGGGAAACTCAAGATACAAAAGACTCCGGGAAGAAGTCGATTTAAAAATGTTTATTTTTGCACATCGCCACCTGAGCTCTTCCCCCCCCCCCCGGGGACTCATGCATGCAATTCTCCCCCCTGCAGATCAGAGGAGAAGAAATGACCCATGGAGTCCTTCATTGAAATGAGTTCCATTCTGCAGGCGCAGTGGACACCGGATGAGGCTGGCCTCCAACTGACAATCCTCCTGTCTCAGCCTCCTGAGCTGAGGACAGGGGAGTCCCAAATATTTACCATGTTGCAAAAAAAGCATTTGCAAGACTCTCTCTTTAGAGGTCTGAAGTCCTGGGGGGCAGATTTTCATGGAGGAGACTGCGTAGGATCCTGTCAATCATCACCAGAGCAGGGATGGGGAAGGTCCTTCTGCAATCCCCGGTTTGGGGGGTCCCCCCACGTCCTTGCATGATCAGCTTTACCTGCACCGACTCCCTTTGCTATCCGACGTTCCCCACATCTTCCCCCAAACCATTCCCCCCAATGTGTATTTGCACCCCGGGAAGGAGGGCCGATATACATGGATGTTTTTGAAAATCGCCCCACGGATTGCAAAGATCATCTTATTTCAGTGGAAATGATCAAACCCACGTGGTTTCCTCTTTAATCGCTTCACGCAGAACCTCTAAGGGGGCTTCCGTCACTGGTTTTCAGCTTTTAATTGAATTTTCATGGTTCCTTTTATTAGGAGACGGAGTTACACGGGAAGCTGCTGATTTTAATGCAATTATCATTACATCCTGAGACGAAATGATGCTGTCGAGGAAGAGCAGCAACGGGGTCACCTTTGTAGCCTGTAAAAGCACCTTTTTTAAAATTTTTCTTTTTTTTTCCCCCTCTATGTCTTTCTTGAATCTCACCGAGCACAGCAAACGTGAGCCGGGGTCGTCCTCCAGGTCAGGAGTCAATTTGTGATTTTAAGTTGCCAACAGCGATTCCGGGAGTGGGATTGCAGGATCTTTTTAAGAACACAAAAGTCAGAAATAGACTTTATTTTACATATTCATCTGTTTAAATCGCTCGAGATTTCTTTTTTTTTCCTCCCAGTACTGGGGACTGAATGTAGGGGGGCTCTACCCCTGAGCCCCATCCCCAGCCATTCTTAATTTCTTTGTGTGTGTGTGTGTGTGTCTGTGTTGGTAAGTTGCTGAGGCTGGCCTCCATGTGATCCTCCTGCCTCAGCCTCCAAAGGGAGGCTGTTGAGAACAGATCTATCTTACTTTGTTTTGCTGACTATGTAACGTTGTTTTGCTGAACCAGAGAAGAGCATCTTTTTTATTTC
The DNA here is from genome assembly GCF_021218885.2 of Marmota monax. Taxonomy (NCBI): domain Eukaryota; kingdom Metazoa; phylum Chordata; class Mammalia; order Rodentia; family Sciuridae; genus Marmota; species Marmota monax. The sequence continues at coordinate 1,111,871 of NW_026692492.1, read as the reverse complement.
CCCCTCCCCAATATTTAGTTGAGATTCCATGTCACCCCAGTCAGAATGGCACTTATGAAGAATACAAGTGACAATAAAGGCTGGTGAGGTTGTGGGGACAAGGCTCACTCCTATGTTGCTGCTGGGACTGCAAATTGGTGCAACCACTATGGAAAGCAGGATGGAGACTCCTCAGAAAAGTTGGAAGGGAACCACCATGTGACCCAGCTATCCCACTCCTGGGTCTATACCGAAAGGACTTAAATCAGCACACTACAGTGACACAGCCACATCAGTGTTTATAGCAGCTCAATTCACAACAGCCAAGCTATGGAACCAACCTAGATGTCCTTCAACAGAGGAACGGATAAAGAGACTGTGGTATATCTACACAATGGAATATTACTCAGCCATAAAGAAGAATGAAATGATGGCATTTGCAGGTAAATGGATGGAATTGGACCATATCATGCCAAATGAAGTCAGCCAATCCCCCCAAAACCAAAGGCCAAATGTTCTCTCTGATATGCAGATGCTAATTCATAATTTGGGGGGGGGCACTAGGGAAGAATCAAGGTGCTTTGGATTAGGCAGAGGGGATTGAAGGAGGGTAGGGGTGTGGGGTAGGGAGGACAGGAGAATAAATGGGACATTATGACCCTGTGTGCATATATGACCACAGGACCAGGGGGTGATTTCACACCATGTACAACCAGAAAAATGAGAAATTACATCCCATTTTTCCGTGACATATCAAGGTGCACAAATGCTGTCACACAGAACTCGTTAGAACAAATTTTTAAAAATCAAAAATAAACAGATGTTCGTTAGCTCTGCACCCGTTTATGAGGGGGACGTCCAGGATCCAGAGTCTGCAGCTGAGCTCACCGCACCCCGCTTCTCAACAGGCACGGCCCAAAGCTGCGATCCGACCCGCGAAAAGTGCACACGGTGGGTAAAAATAGGGGGATCATTCTCACGGGGCACGTGATTTGGTTACAAGGCCAAAGTGACCTGGGAAATCAGAGGATTTTGCAGGTTCCAGAAGGTGTCCCCTTCAATGACGGATTTCAAGTCAAACCTGCTTTCTAAGAATGGTAGGAAGGCAAGCAGGTGACCAGGGCATCCCATACAAGGTCCCCCAGTCCTGCCCCTGGAAGGCACTTCAGTGCACCACCCGCCCCGCGGAGCTCGGGACGGGACATTCCCTCTCCTGAATTTCCAGGTGACAGAGCGGCCGGCCAACCTCTGGCTTCATACCTGAGGTTCCTGCCCAGATCCTCCGAGGTCACCACAGATGACAGTGGCCGGCTGCTGTGCACAGGCTCTCGCTGAGTTGCTGAAGTCCTCACTCAGTCGCTGAGGCTGGCCTCCAACTTCCGATCCTCCTTCCTCAGCCTCCCCAGGGGCTGAGATCACACCCCTGCACCTGGCTGTATTTTTTTATTCCTTTTCCTTCTTAGACCCAATATGGACTTGTCTTTAAAAGGGAGAAGAGTTCTTTTAAGACCGAGGACTTTGAGTTTCTGACCTTCCCTGGGTCGTGTGACAGGATGGGATATGACATCTTTCTCTCCCCGAGATCTCCCTGATTCTACGCTCTGGACACTCACCCCCAATCCTCGGCCGGGTATTGATCTCGGAAGTGAGTACATTGATTTCTCTCTCTGTCCCTGTCATAGAACAATGCCAAAGGCTTTGAATAAATGAGCCAGGTGGCCTTTGGGTGAACTAATGGAGGTCGCCCGGCGGTGACCATATTGAGACATCACGGAGACGGACAGGAGCAGTCATTAGCACTGCCTGCTGGCCCCCAAGAGTGGACACCCGATGGACATTGGGTGAGCTCCTTGCATCTAAAGGAATCCAACTAGAAAGGGGTGCACTGGCCGCCCCCCCGGGGTAGGTGGCCCCCAGCGGTGACTTTGAGCCCTGGTTCTCTCTGGCTGACTCGCTCACGCTTGCAACCCGTTCTGCTTGGAAATCTTTTAAAAAATTAATAATGGTCCCTCTGTTTGCAGGGATCCATTATTGATACGGAACGTTGGGTGAACATTCGGTATTGATTTCCGTGGACCCGATGACAGCGGCTTTTTCTCCTGCAAAGTTTCTAGGTCTGTGGAATCCACCAACTGCAGGAAAAAAAAAATATTTTAAAAAATAAAATAGATATATATGCATATTTATAGGTATGTAGAGCTTCTATTAAATATGCACAGGGATTTTTTTTTTCTTATCATCATTCCCTAAATAATGAAAATATAGCAGCTATTTATGCAGCGTTTGCAGCGTTAGGTGAGCTGATGGATCACAGAATAATTGCCTATTTGGGAAAAATATCACTAGATCTTTGGGGAGGGCACCTCATATCTAAACCATAACTCGGGGGTGTCTTGAGCATGGTCCCGCGATTTCTCAGGCCTATAAATAGCCTCTCACCTCAGAGACAGAGGAAGCCATGTCAGGCTCTTCGCTTGATTAATCCAGGCCCACCCAGGAAGATGTCCCCTGTGGCTAAATCAGGGTCTACTGACGTGGGACACTAATTTCAGGGAGGGAAATTGTGCGTCTTTTCATTTTCTCAGTTAGACGTGGGATCTGGCCAAGAGGAAGGAGCCGGATAGGGAAGGAACCACTGGTCAGTGGGTATTGAAGACTGGCTGGACGAGATGCTGATAAAATTCACACCAATAAAATATATTGATCGTTTCTGCACAAAACAGTGGACACATGGATTTAGGTGGGTCCCAATCAGGACGGGCTCCCATTTATTTATAGTCACTGTCTGGATTTGCCTGGATTCCTTTCTTTTTCATTTTTTTTTTTTGGGGGGGAGGGGGAGGGAGACAGGAGATGCACTTAAATTAACCTAAAATCATATGAAAATCATTCTAAAAATCATATATATACAAATGCAAACAGATATTTGTGCTTTTTTTGTGTAAATTCCTACATAAGTATAGATAAAGGAATTTTTGATCTACAAATGCATAAGGTTTTTATATGGAAATACATAAATATACAAGTATTAATATAAATGCACATATATAGATTGCATATATATGCATGTATCTGTATTTATAAAAACGTGTAATATCTGCATATTTGCATATAGAAATACACAATAATAAATTTATATATAAATATATGCATATGTGTATTCATGTATTTATATATAGATGTATTTTGATTAAATGTATCTCAATTAATGCATAAATACATATGTGTGTATATAGGTAATATCTACATAGAAATATATAAATGCATGTAGGTGCTGTATATTTATTCGTATTTACGTAGGATTCATATTTCAACCGATGTCTTTTCCCAACATATACAGACTCAAAAACACCCAGGATCACAGCCATTGGTTTTAATATCATAAATCAGGTAACAAAATTCTCATTTTCATGCCTCAGTGTCACTAACATTTACATGAGATACAAGGAAATATTGATCTAGCACCTCAACCTGAAATGGTTGTCTTGGAGGTGAAAAGGGATGATGGACAGATGCCAATTACTTAGATCCATTACATACTAAATTCTGATTATTTTAAAACCTTGCTATATTCTTGTTTTAAAGTGGTGGTGGTCTTCAGGAATATTCTGTGGGATATATATACGTACACTATTTATTTTTGTTGGGGGTACGGGTACCTTAACCACTGAGCCGCATCCCCACACATTTCTTTTCTTTTTGATTTTGAGACAAAGTCTCTCAAAGTTGCTCAGGGCCTTGCTCTATGGCGGAGGCTGGCCTCCAACTTGCTATCCTCCTGCCTTAGCCTCCCGAGCTGCTGAGTTTGCGGGCAGGTGTGACCCTGCTGGCCCCACGTTCGCGTTTCTCGGGGCGATTTTGCATCAGAGGTTCTATCTGCCACATTTTTTAAGAAATGACGGAGACAGTTAAAATTACAAAAAAAAAAAAATTGGTAAAATACCTATGGGTCTCTGTGGCTATTGGCGCCCCACGTTCACAGTTAGCGGGGACAGAAGGTGAGCGGCTTTATCTGGAGCAGATCAACATTTTGATTCTAAAGTGTTCAGCCAGACCCGACGGCAATCGCCTAAAGCCGTGGATGTTGCGGCTCCTGGTGGCATGGGGTGAGTTATGAAGCTGTCCCCGGGTCCGTCCCCTCCCCAGCCCTGCACTGGGGTCCCAGGGGACGCCGTTTCCAAACCTTGGACCCCAGCCTCCTGTGCCCCCGTGACCGTCTCATGGGGACGGCTGCGTGTTGATGCTGAATACGGGCATGAAAATAAATGCCACCAGGTCACCTCATGTCAACGCAGCCTGGCTGTCACCGCGCGAGAGATTCTGGTTTGTGACCTAAATGTGGGAATGTGGAATGGGAGTGGACCTAGGTTTCCTCTTCAGCTCCGACAGTCTCCTGGGCCCCCGGCCACTGTTTCTGGGCTCAGGGCCACTCCCGTTAGTCCTTTCCTGAGGCGCCCATCTCTTTTGGCCGGAAACAGAGCCCCAGAGGGACACACCTGTCCGTCAGGCTCAGGCTGAATTTCTGGAGCAGTAACAAGGTGGGAGGATACGTGGGAGAACTTACACTTTGGATTGCTCAGGTTTCCGTTGCTGTAACAAAATGCTTGAGGTCATTGGCTTCCAAGGAGGGTTGGGCAAGGGAGCAGCCTTAGTAAGGAAAAGCAAAGTGGGACCCCCAGAGCTCAGCGCCCCTCTGACTTTGAGAAGGTGCAATGGGAACACGGGGCCAGGGGCTCAGGGTCCTGTGGCCAAGGGCGGCCAGCAGAAGAGTCCTGCATCTCCCGGGGATGGTCCTGTCTTTGCAGTCCCCCGAGGCTCGGTCTTTGGGCTAGATGAGCCAAAGGGGAGCGGGACCACCTGTGCAGAGAGACACGCGTTGAGACTGGGAGGTGAACTTCCTGCAGATGTGTCCATAAGAAGCATTTGTTGTTAATGGTCAGTGTAGTAGACATTGTTGCATAGTATTCCAGGGTCAGGGGTCACAAGGGGCTGTCCCCAGTCACTCAGCACAGGGCTGAGACCCACTGGGTGGGGGTCCTCCTGGTTATGTTTTGCTTTTTGTTATCATTGAGATACTTTGGGTTATAGAGAGGTGTAGACTGATAGTGGATTAATCCACTTGGATGGACTCACTGGGTGGTGACTGCAGCAGGTGGGGTGTGGCTGGAGGAGGGGGTCCCTGGGCTGTGCCTTTGGGGTCTCTGTCCTGTCCCTGGTGAGCAGAGCTCTCTCTGCCCCCTGGTGCCCTGTCCTGAGCTGCTCTCCTCCTCCAGGCCCTGCCGCCATCTTGTTCTGCTCCCCTTGGGCCAGAGCCATGGAGTCGGCCACCAGGGACTGGACCTCGGACACCAGGAGCCTCAAGTCAACTTCTCCTCCTCTGAAATTGTTCTTGTCAGTTGTTTTGATCATAATGACAAGGAAAAAAAACTAATTAAAACACTTTTTTGTTCCCCCTTTTCCCAAGATGAGAAATCCATGTCGAATGGAAACTTTGTCTCCTGCCCATTGTAACATTGTGTCCACCAGAAGGAATGAGTCCAAAAGGAAGAGGAGAATCGATTTCTACTCTGGGACAAGTGGGGACGTGCCTATCTCCTGGGGACGTTGATGCTGGTTACTGAACTTCCCGTGGGCTGGCCAATAGGGTCCACTGTGACCTGAGGCTCAGTTTCCAGGTTTCCATCCTAAACTCATTTCTCATCACTAACCTCGAGAAATGAGGTTAAATATACTATTATGTATATTTAAATCATCATTACATGTAATAATTTAAATATACATAACAATATAATTATATATAGTGATTTAAATAAAGTATCTATACTAATTTAAGTATAAATATAGGCTAATAATATATATACTAAATTTTAAAATAATATAAATCTATGTGTTTATATGATATATAAATATATATATATAATTTATATAATATATATATATATAATTTATATAATATATAAATATTCATGTAGACGTATTTTTAAAATTTCTTCTTTGGAAATAATATGATTGTGCCGGGCTCCAGAGTGCATTCCTTAGATTCAGCAGCTCAGGAGGCTGAGGAAGGAGGATTGAAGTTCAAGGCCAGCCTCAGCCACTTTGCAAGACCCTGAGTAACTTAGCAAGACCCTGTCTCAAAATGAAAAATTAACGTGCTCCAGATGTGGCTCAGTGGTTAAGCCCCCTGGGGTCCATCCCTGCTCTGATAATGATGATGATGATGATAATAATAATAATAATAATAATAATAATAATAATAATAAGTGAATTGTAATCATGTCCCAATTCCATGACCAAAGCCAGTTCCGTGTTTTGAAGGATGGTTCCAACTTCCTGCATGATAAGCCGCGAAGTCAGGCCAATTGAATTCTGCAAAAAAAAAAAAAAAAAATCTCTGCAAATAATTTGGAATCTCAAGATGGTCGGGAAGAGGCTTTGCTGGAATCCCGAGGTGAAGCCTTCAAGTCCAGGTCCCTCTGTGACGGGAAGGCCATCTGTCCGTCATTGCAGTGTCCGCCCTGGGGTCCCTGTCTTTGCAAGGGGAGCCCCCTTCAGTAAGTGTCGAGTGTCTTCAGACGCGTTCTGCACAAGTGCAGCCCCACGGCTCCGGGCAGCTCAGGATTTGCCGGCAACTTGGAGGATACTTTAAGAGTCTCCTAATCCTGGACAGAGTTTTCGGAATCAGCACAGACACTTAGGGTCCTGCAAACCTCTGGGGACCCGTGGCGGATTTTAATGCAACCTGCAAAAGATCTGGTTCTCACCTCAAGGATGCATGAGGGTTTTTAAGGTGTTTTCAAGATGGTCTGCTCCCTTTGAGTGACACCTGACATTTTCTTACTTGCACAATCAACTCATGATGAGTCTTTTCCACCGTCTCGTGAGAGGCACAGAAAGCCACGCTGACGTTCAAACGCTTCCTCGAGACCCAAGAGGATGAGGAAAGGGGCCTGCTTGCAGAATTCAAGGCGGCTTCTGTGCAATGTTAAGCTAAAGGCTCGATGGTTTTGAAGAATAAGGCTCAAAGTGACCTTGTAATTAAGGAAATGCAACATCCTATTTAAAAAAAAAAAAAATGCTATGGAATAGTTGGGTTGATTGGCACCTGCCTAATCGCAGACACATCAATCGGGGGACATTGGCCAATGGTTCAAAATTTCAATAAGAGCCAGGCGTGATGGTGCAAGTCTGTACTCTCAGCAGTTTGGAGGCTGAGGCAGGAGGATCGAAAGTCGAAGGCCAGCCTGGGTAACTTAGTGAGGCCCTGTCTCAAAAATACTAAAAAAAGGAGGAGGCTTAGGGCTTACCTACCCCTGGTTTCCAACCCCAGTACAAGAAAAAAAAAAATTGCACTAAGTTTGCACAAGAATCTGCAGTGTTTTACAGCTCAGTAGAGCGAGGCTGGGGCACAGTGTTGCACTGCATATTCCAACCTACGTCCGTCCGAGCAAGGATTTGGAATGTTTGTAGTGCAAAGAGAGGCTCCCTCTGGGGCAGGATGGACAAGAGCAGCCCCGTCCTTGCACGGAATTCACACTCACCAAACGCCACACAGCAAGCAGCTGTGTCCCTCAACAATCAAACTCAAAAGGCACTTGATTGACAGCTGCCCCTCCCCCCTCACCATGAGCCTTGCTGCAACAAGAGGCAGGTTCTCAGGCCACCTGGGTGGCCAAGGGGGACCCGGCGGCGGGCGGGCGGGTGACTTGGGGCTCTGAGTCCTTTCTCCAGGAGGCCCAAGCTTCCAAGTAAAGGGGTCAGAGCCACCTGTCCCGGGGCCGGGCATGGTCAGGCAGGGACTGTCCAACCCCAGAGCGGCCCTCAGCCCACAGAAGGCACCGCGCCCTGTGCACAGCTCAGTGTGTTGCCAGGAAGCGAGTCGCTCCCTATTAATTCCATCCCTTCCCCTGGTTATTTTTCACGCGGTGGAAACGAGGCTAAAAATAACCCGCAGAATTACATAAGTCCCTTTTGCAAAAATGCAAGGGCTCCCCTCCCCTTGAGGGAGGGATCCCACCCCCAGCACCACCCTCCTCCAGGAGCAAGGGACATCAAGGTCATGGGACGGTGTCTGTGGGTCAGGTTCCTGGCCGCGAGGCTCCCCCCAGGCGGCTCCTGGCTCCCTGCAAGCCCAGCCCTGGCTGAGGTGGGCACAGGAGGGGGCCCATATCTAGGGCTGCAAACCGTCGGAGGTCTGAGATTTTTCCTGCATTTTGGACAACCCCAATTCTGCAGGAAAGAGACAAGATTTAGAAACGGCCAAGAGTAAAAGAGACAGAGGGAAAGTGGTAATTGCTTTTCTGGGTCAAGACAGTTTGTGGACAAACAAAAGACAATGAACAAAGAGCCACCAGCTGATAGGGAGGCTGGGTCTTGGATGGAAGAGAATCTTTTTTTTTTCTCTTTTTTTGGGGGGTACCAGGGATTGAACTCAGGGGTGCCTGACCCCTGAGCCCCGTCCCCAGCCCTATTTTGTGTTTTATTTAGAGACAGGGTCTCACTGAGTTGCTTGCGGCCTCCCTTTGGTAGAGGCTGGCTTTGAACTCATGATCCTCCTGCCTCAGCCTCCAGAGCAGCTGGGATGACAGGTGTGTGCCACGGTGCCCCGTGGGAATGTCTTTTAAACCCTGAATAAAATGCTCAAATGGATGCAGGATTTCCACCCGTGGATAGCTGCTTTACGATGACGAGGTTTGCTCCACGTTATTTATCACTGAAATTGTGTGACTCGCTGGAATCTATTCAGCAGGAGGGGACTCAGATGGAAAAAGGGCGGGTCCAACGGCTCAAATCTGTCTTTTCTAATAGTTTTAGTCCGTTTTTCACTGTTGTGATACAAAGAATTAACAAGAACAATTTTAAGGAGGAAGAGTTGATTTGGGGACTCCTGGTGTCCGAGGTCCAGTCCCTGGTGGCCGACTCCGTGGCTCTGGCCCAAGGGGAGCAGAACAAGATGGCGGCAGGGCCTGGAGGAGGAGAGCAGCTCAGGACAGGGCACCAGGGAGCAGAGAGAGCTCTGCTCACCAGGGACAGGACAGAGACCCCAAAGGCACAGCCCAGGGACCCCCTCCTCCAGCCACACCCCACCTGCTGCAGTCACCACCCAGTGAGTCCATCCAAGTGGATTAATCCACTATCAGTCTACACCTCTCATAACCCAATCATTTCACTGTGAAGCGCAGGCGGCGTGAGACCCTCAATGATTTCTCTTTGTCACGGAGACACTTCAATATTCCATTTTGATTGATGGATCTAAACTTGTCCTTTCAGTGCGTAGATGATCATCAAATTTTCTCCCAGTGAATTTGCAAAGCCACGGCTTCCGACATGAGTTCCTCCCTGAATTCAATCTTCTGCTCAGTTGCTAGTGAACTTCTAGAGTTTCACAAGCGAACAATTTCCTATGCCCAATGCCATACGAAATCGAACGTCGTTGTCAGGGGTGCACTGGGAGGTTGCCTATGTTGGATATTTTCAAGGATTTGAAGGCACTTTCCATTCTTCCGTTTCCCCCCAGTTCCCGTCTACTCTCTTCACAGGAGACGGAGCATCTGGGCTGCCTTTTATTCTGTCACAACAATGCTATTTTTTTGTTGTTGTTGTTATTTTTGTTTTTGTACTTTTTTTTTCTTTTTCTCTTAGGAATATTGACAGATCGTCTCTGGGAAATCGTTTGTTTTGGTCGGAAATGATTTTACTTGTGTTCATTTCCTTCCTGGATTGTCAAAAGGCTTTCATTTAAAGTGGGTTCCGCTGCCTGGAGTCTGCTCTTGTTTCGTGACACAGATATTTTGCTTTTCTGCCAACATTTCTTTTAGAGGAAACAGTGTTTTCCTGTAATCCTGCAACTCCTCGATAGAAGGCATGTTTTTTTGTCTCCTTGAAGGGAAAATAGGTCTCTTCACACAGCCGAGAAGATCCCCAGGTTATAAAACCCCTTCAGCTTTACCCACATACTCTTTCTATTTTTTTTAAGGATTTTTTTTTAAAGGAGAATAATCGCAAAAAGTTGGCAGATAGCAAAGAAGATAAAATTTTAATCAAATCTTTGGGCGCTTAGAGAGCGGAATAAGATACAAATCATTTAAAGCTTTATTTCGATAAATTTAGAAGTAAATGCCCTCTTTAGAGATCAATCACATTAATTTTTTTTTTTTTTTATGTTTGACAAACTAGAAGCGTGTTTGACACAAAAGGCGTCACCACTTAGCCCAAAGGTCTTTTGAGAACTAATTCCAGTGACTCAGGAGGCTGAGGCAGGAGGATCGCAAGTTCGAAGGCAGCCTCTGCAGCTGAGCCAGACCCTTTCTCAGGGTGCAAAATAATTAGGTTATTGACAAAACATCCATGAATTCACGGAAAGGCAAGAAGTCTCACCGTGGACATTTTTGCAGGCACGAGAAGCAGATGCAGATTTGACCGAGCTCTGGAGATAGAGGCTCATTCGATGTGATGACCCATCCGTGTCGTTCTAACACTCTGTGAAAGTGGCACTGTCATGCGGCTTAGCCGTCTACACCTGCAATTATCTTACCGCAGAAGAAACAGGCACAGTTAGGCACACATGGAATCATGGTCCATTTCTTGTGGTACAGAAGGGTGTTAGAGGGGTTCAGATACACGTGTTCATCTGTACCCCGTGAATATTAATTAAGAAAGTCCAGAAAAAAGCTGTTCATAAGTTTTAAATGGCGTTGGATGCCTAGTAGGGTGAAAAGATCTTGCAGTATCCCGTTCTGTCCTGCCTAGAACGCGAATCATGCCTTTGGCCAATGTTTCCGCCCTGTATATGCTACCTCCCTGGTATCGTTGGTATCCCATCAACTGTTATGGGGTGGATTAGGACGTTCCCAATTTCCTTTTGACTTCTGCCTTCGCTGGATACATGGTCATCGTCCTTACTGACCTTCCCCAAGAGCACGGAAGACAGACACTTAAATCTTCTGAGTTTTCTGCAAGTTCTTTCTGTCTCCAATATTGGAGCATCCACAGAGGCAAAGAGCAAGGGTCTCCCTCAGGTTCACGCCAGGGTCTACCCATAATCTCAAGTCCACACACCTCAGCAGGCGAAGAGGATACTTTAATGCTTCTTTTTTTTTTGTTGGAGGGATCAAGGGGGAATGTTTGAGCTCAGCAGTCCTCAAAATATCTGGTCTCGCCAGGCGCGGAGGGGCACATCTGTCATCCCAGCTGCTCGGGAGGCTGAGGCAGGAGGATCGCGAGTTCAAAGCCAGCCTCAGCCAAAGCGAGACCATAAGCAACTCAGGGAGACCCTGTCTCTAAATAAAATGCAAAATAGGGCTGGGGACAGGGCTCAGGGGTCGAGAGCACTGAGTTCAATCCCAGGTATGAACAAAAATTTGGTCTCTTACAGAAGATGAGCAGGACTGTGGTTTATAACAATGTATTATGCATTATATATATTTTATTTTATTTTTTTTTACTTTATTAAAATACTGAGTTTTATTTCACATGTATATTTTTGTCTCCCCACCATTTCCATGTCTGACCACCACTACTACTATGTCCTATCATAACATTCCATACATACTTAGAAACCAAGCAAAGGGTGGAGTTCCATCTTTAAAAACTAAACAGGCATTTTGGACAACACATTCTTGGCAATAGAACCTTGACAACATTTATCAAACACGGTAGGGAAAGTTCTCACGTTGCATTATAAAAAGGACAGCCAGATATCAACTGTTACAGAAATGAAATAAGACGGAAATTTTTAACAAACTGTTTAAACTATTTTCTTAAAGAGACTTCCTCCACTGCCAGAGATCTTGAACAGCCTCCTGGTCAGTCATCCGGAAGCAATTCTTCACATAATTGACGAACTTGGCTTCCACTTTGGGAAGAGAACCACCTTTTTCTATACTTGCTTGCATTTTTGCTTTAATGTCTTCTACAGAACTAGGTCCTTTTGATGTTTTAGGAGTTTTTTCCTGTTTTTTGAAGGATTCTTGACCTTTTGATCTTGGTGTTGTTGGTTTTGAGTCTTTTCCATTCTGGTTCGATTTTTGTGCATTTTTGGCTGGAGTATCTCGTATAGATTTCTTCACTGGAGCTTTTTCTTCAGTTTCCTCATCATCAAAATCATCATCACCATCATCTTCATCATCATCAACATCTTCATCAGCAGCAAGTTTTACTTTTTTCTGGGGAACCTTGCTACCACCTCCAGGGGCAGATCGCTTTCCAGATACACTTAAGAGTTTCACATCCTCCTCCTCTTCATCTTCTGACTCAGCATCTTCCTCCACAGCTACTAAGTGCTGGCCACTAATATGCACAGGCCCTGAACTGCACTTCAACCTTAAGACCACAGGTGGTGTGATTTCAAAGCCCCCAAGGGAAACCGTTGGCTGTACTGACATTTTCAATGTTGCCAGTGTTACTTTAATTGGACTGCCTTCATAATTCATTGCCTCTGCTTCAACAATGTGCAATTCATCCTTTGCACCAGCCCCTAAACTGACCGTTCTTAATGATAACTGGTGCTCATTTTCATCATTATCCACCTTAAAGTGATAATCTTTGTCAGCTTTTAGCTCACAACCGAAAAGGTAGTTCTGGGGCCTCAGGGGGCTCATGTCCATATCCATCGAATCTTCCATGGGGTGGTAGCACGCACTTAGGTGGGAGAGAAGGCGGACGGAAAACAGGTGGCTGCTCTAAAGAGACGCGCAGGACGGAATCACGCCAGGCTATATATATTTTAAAAAAGAGAGAAAAGGGAGATTTGTAGGCTCCAAATCCAATTACATTATAAAAGGTTCAGGTGATGAAAATACTAATTGATTTTATTATATACCTGTGTCTGATCCTGATCCCGTATCCCATAGATACACACAATTATGTGCTGAATAAAGGTGAATTTCAAAAATGGCAGAGAAACTTGAGAACATTTCGAATGCCACTTACATTTAGAAATAAAAACCGTGTCATAGCATTTAGTTAATAGTACATCAAATAGCATTTGTCATATTGAATTTATCTATAAGGTAACACAATATTAAAAGTAATTGCATGTTAATATCATTTCATTCAAGTAAGCATATCCTGTGAGTATGTGTTTATTATTATATCAGATTTATGGAGAATATGACCCATCAGCTCTTGGCATGTTAGTATAAAGCATTTCATTCAAATAACCTTGGAATACTCATATTTATTTATTACAACATGAAATTTACATATGACAGATCAATCCTGTGTACGGTAATATAAAGCATTTCATTAAAACAACCGAATCATAGAACTGTTTTTATGAAAAGCAACTATTTGAAACATTTTTTTTTATTAAAATAGCTAATATACATACGTTTCTATGAAATGACGGGCACAACGGCACTTTGCACTCTGACAGCTCTTTCTGGTGTCGGAGGGTCCCGTCCTGCGGTGATGCCAATCTCTGCCGAGATCCTAATTAGAGGCACCTGGGGTCCCTTATCTGATTCTGCCTCCCATTCGGGATCTTCTCTTCTGTCCTGCGGCTTCTGGGACATTTTGCATTCGCTCCAGGAGGGGAGGAGGGGGGCGAGCGGGCCTCGGGGTCTGGGGACAATGAGGAGAAGCTTTGTAACCCTGGGTCCTTGGCTGACTGCAATCATGGTGCGGAGGAAGGTTGACCAGTTGCCTGCAAATCCTGGAACCTCCTCATAGCACAGTCTGTTAGGAATCCGCCAATGGATTAATCCACCAGTGGATTAATCCACCACTCAGCCATGTCCCCAGCCCCTTTTTATTGTTTATTTTGACACAGGATCTCCCTAAGTTGCTCAGGGCCTGGCTCAGTGGTTGAGGCTGGCCTTCAACTTGTCATCCTCCTGCCTCAGCCTCCCGAGTCTCTGGGATTACAGGTGTGCGCCATCACACCCGGTAAAATGTCCTTTTATGATCACAAAGACACACAAAGGAATGGACAAAGGACTAACTAAATGCCTGTTATTAAAATGGCCCCAGGTTCTGTCCACTGATTCCCAATCCCTGGGATCCCTGTGCTCAGGGCTCTGCCTGCGACCCCCCGGCAGAGGGAGGGCTGTGGACCCCCTGGTTGCAGTGGCCAGGGCTGGGGATGGGAGCCCCAGGGGGCAAAGCCCTCTTGAGGTGGGGTCTGGGTAGGAGGAGGGCCCAGGTAGGAGCGGTTTCTTGCACCTGCGTGTCTCTCGGGTGTGGAGGCTCAAAAAGAAGGAGTCGGTAGAATGTGGGTCAGTGATTCCCTGAGGCTCCCGAGGAGGTGGGGAGCAGGGAGGGAGGGAGGTGAGCCGGGGGGTCCCTGGAAATCAGGAGGGAGGTTCCTCAGAAAAGTTGGAATGGACCCACCATGTGACCCAGCTATCCCACTCCTCTGTCTATACCCAAAGGACTTAAAATCAGCACACGACAGGGACACAGCCACATGAATGTTTATAGCAGCTCAGTTCACAATAGCTAAGCTATGGAACCAACCTCTGTGCCCTTCAGTGGATGAATGGATAAAGAAAATGTGGTATGTCTACACACAGTGGAATATTACTCAGCCATGAAGAAGAATGCAATGATGGCATTGGCTGGTAAATGAATGGAGCTGGATGATATCATACTAAGTGAAATGAGTCAATCTCAAAAAAACCAAAGGCCAAATATTCTCTCTGATGTGCAGATGATAATCACAACAGTTAAAACAGGTGCAGGTGGGTCAGGGAAACCCGTCTCAGATAAAGAAGGTGAGAGAACACCTGGGTGGTTTCTCCAAAGACAGGCTTTGCTCACACAAGGTGCCCCAGCTCCGTGTTTCTCCAGGTAGGTTTTATGCAACGTGCTCTTGAAAGTAACGTTTTTAGAATTTTTTTTTAGTTGTACATGGACACAATATCTTTATTTTATGTGTTTATTTCTATGTGGTGCTGAGGACCCAACCCAGTGCCTCATGTGTGTGACGCAAGCACTCCAGCCCTGAGCCACAATCCCAGCTCACTCCAGCCCTGAGCCACAATCCCAGCTCACTCCAGCCCTGAGCCACAATCCCAGCTCACTCCAGCCCTGAGCCACAATCCCAGCTCACTCCAGCCCTGAGCCACAATCCCAGCTCCGATACTAACTTTATTGGGCTGCTTAGTGCTTAATAAATACCATTTGGTCTTTCTATTTTTGCATCTCCAACAATAGAACCGAGGGGTCCTTGATCCCTGAGCCCCGTCCCCAGCCCTATTTTGCATTTTATTTAGAGACAGGGTCTCCCTGAGTTGCTTAGGGCCTCACTTTGGCTGAGGCTGGCCTCCAACTTATGATCCTCTTGCCTCAGCCTCCTGTATTGCTGAGATTACCAGCGTGCACCACTGCAAAACTCGTCATCATGGTTGCAGAAAACACACCTTAACATGATAAATATTGTATATTGTAAAGATTTGAATTCCCCTCAAGGTAACTGAATGCAAATCCATTCAAAATATCAAAGTTGTTCATTGAAATGTCTCAAAATTCATTTGCAGGAATTTGCTTTGTAGAGGAGAAAAAAAAAATGATGAATGTGAACTGACTTTTCAAGGTACGTATGTGCACACGACACTGTCCATATGCATATGTTCATCTAAAGGGGAATAATTTTTAAAAAATACAAATATAAGTAAATAACAAAAAAATCAACAGAGTAGACGGAAGGGCACAGGGAGACAGAGAGGAGAGGAGAAAACGAGGAAGAATTGGGAACTGAATCCAAGTAAATTATACTCCATGCCTTTATGATTCTGTCAAAATGAGTCCTAAAATAAAAAATACAGGTGGGCACAGTGGCACGTGCCTGTGATCCCAGCGACTGAGGAGGCTGAGGCAGGAGGATTGCAGGTTAGAGGCCAGCCTCAGAAAATTAGTGAGGCCTTAAGCACGGAGGGGAACTGGGCTTAGCTATTCTAAGCTCGGAAAACAGGTCAAGGTGCCACATCTACAGCGCGATCCGATTTTCCTTTAAAAGCACACATGTCCACAAGAGCGTGTTCGTGCGCTAAATGAAATTTTGGCAGCTGATATACGAAAACGGTAGAAATTATTCCATCTGAGTCACTTCAAAGAGCTTCCGTGTTAATTGCTGAGTGCTGATGGCTGTGTCTTGGGTTTCCTTTCTGAGCCACAGCTCAGAAATACTCGAATACTCACAGCTTAAAAATACTCGAAAAAGCAAAGAGAACGTGGTTCAGGCATCTCCTGGTTCTGCAGAGGAGTCAGATCAGGTAGGAATCGTGGAAGGAAGGACGTGTGATCCGGCCCGTGGGTCTCCTCCTGGGGTAATCCAGCGTCCAGGGCGTCCCAGGGAAGGAGCCGGGTGAGGAATGAGGGGACCACAGGAGGAGGTGCAGAGAAATTCACCCCGACTAGTAGATGACAACACTGTTTTAATCTGATTTTTCACTGCTATCAAGTGGATTAATCCACTATTAGGTTACACCAGGGAGCAGAGAGAGCTCTGCTCACCAGGGACAGGATAGAGACCCCACAGGCACAGCCCAGGGACCCCCTCCTCCAGCCACACCCCACCTGCTGCAGTCACCACCCAGTGAGTCCATTCAAGTGGATTAATCCACTTTTAGTCTACACCTCTCCATAACCCAATTATGTCCACCTCTGAACCTTTGCATTTGAGCCAGACCCTTGTGTGTGACCCTGTGACCGTCCTGACCTGCGGACGCCCGGGTAATGAATCTGTGTGGCTTTAGGCCAATCCACTCTAGGGGCTCTGTCACCAGGAAAATGGGGAGACAAATAGAGTTTAATTCTCTGATGAATTGCTTCTGTCCCCTTCTGGGAAAACGCCCGATTCTATAAAGGAGCCAAAGTTTAGAAAATCAGCCTCGATACGTCCTGGTTGTTTCGCCCTTTTTTAGATAAATGGGACCGGACATGTGCTGGCTAGGGCTGCTCATCAGGAATTCCCCGGAGTCAGCAGGTAGGGGCACTTGCTGTCCTTGACGGTGCCTTGAATCAAACCAGATTCTTAATTGAGAACAAAATATCTTAATTCCAAAAGGGCCTCAGGGGCTGGGGGCTCTCTGGGGTGGGCTGTGCTGTGCGCTGCAGGAGGTGGAGCAGCCTCTCTGGGCCCCACACACCAGGAGCCAGGAGCAGCCCCACCCAGGGTGTGAGAGCCCCCTGGACAGACAGGATGGGTAGATGGCAGAGAGATAGATGGACAGGATGGATAGATAGATGGAAGATAGATAGATGATAGACAGAATAGGTAGATGACAGATAGATAGATGGATACATAGACAGGATCAGTAGATGATAGATAGATAGATAGATAGATAGACAGATGGATGGATAGATAGATGATGGATCTTTAGAAGAGATCATGGTGGAGTGGTAGTTAAGAAATAAACCATAGATGTTTGAGACAGACAGATGATTGATACATAGGTGGATTGATCATTGATCATTGATCATCGGATTGATCAGTTTTCCATCCAATGACCCCATCACCATCTTGAGTGCCATCTCTGTTCTTTATAACTGTCTCCTATTACCTACTTATAAAAATATGAAAATATGGGACTCATAGCTTTATTAATTTTTTAACAAAAAAAGGGGTGACCGTCTGTGTTTCTGCCGATGCATGCTGACAGGGACCACTGTTGTGTGGTCCAATATGAACCATGATAGCAACAGGCTTGGTTGGATTTACTTCTACTTTTGACTCATTCACTGCTTCTTACAGGATTGGTCTTGAATCTGTGCTGTGTCCTGACTTTTATAAATGACTTTTATGTGGAAAATCCGCTGTACTTTTCTTCCATCTTGAATCAAATTTCTGCTTCTAATTTGTTCAATGTCAAAACGAACTTAGCCTCTTATTCGAGGCCAACACAGCTTTGGTTTGCAATTAAGAGTGAGGGTACCATGAGCCTCGACATCCAGCACAATTTTGTGACCATCCTTGGTGACGTCCTTTTGAGTATTCAGCATGGAATCTGGGTCCTTAGCTGAAGGATGGAGATGCAAGTGTCCCATCCGTCACGGATACAACATTGCAAGGTGCATCGGCAACCAAGCTATTCCTCATTGTCACAGATTCTTGGTTGCAATGTCAATGAGGAAAATTAAAACCACGTGCATGATGCACACATGCTCCACGGGGACAGGAAGATGCAGCCTGAGAGGTCGGAGCTCCTTACACTACGAGGTAAGCACCCCATCGCACGCTCACCAAGAAATACACCCCAAAGAAATTCATGACTCCCCAGGTCTTTAAATTCATGCAACTGGAAATATGATTTGGGGACTAATAGTATCGTAATTGGCAAGGAACTTGGAGGACACAATAAATGTCAGCAGCCAACCCAGGATTATTATGCAACGTGCATTTGCAAAAAAAAAAAATCACGTACCCAATGGTATGAGTATTTGGGAAGAAATGGGACGCTATTCTCTGAAATGTTGCAGCCATTTCCGATCCTGAAATATGCACCTTCTTCCCTAATTTCAGCTTTATTTTTAAGAATTGCAAAAAGTTGGAAATCTCCAAAGATTTTCATCGTCGCTTTGCAATTTCTGATTTTTATCTGATCAAAAATTCCTGATTGTCTTAGGTTTACTCTGTGTTTCTTTATAAAGCAGCAGGGAGAAAATTGTATTCTTCACTGTTTTCTATCTAGAGAGTCTGAACTAGGGGAACAATGGGCGTGCTTTTAGACATTTAATTAGCGTTTCTTTCGAGGATAGTTGTTAAGCGAGGAGACCAACTTATGATTCGACGGGGAGCCATTTCTTTTTGCAAAGTGAGGGAGAATAGACCCAGTGGACAGAGGGCGCTGATTTGATGTCCACAGTTAGCAAAGGTTCACGTTTGGCTCCAGGAAACAAGAGTCATTTTTTCTCTTTGTTGAAGCAAAAATACATGGAGCTTTGCAGACTTTTCCAAATCGACTAAGGGCACCTCCCTGATATGCAATGCATGGCAGGAATGTCACTCGGATCCCTCGACCTGGTCGAGGTCCGTGAAGCTGTTGACTTGGAATTGGAGGCTGGAGGCCAGGTCTCTGGGGCTGGTGCTCAGGGGATAAGGAAGCATCAGGGGGAATTGGTAGCAGGTGGGAGCCCCCAAATCAGGTCCCAGGGCACAGATGGTGCTCTTCTTCCAATGTGTGCATCTCCCCAAATTCAAATGGTGAAATCTTTTATAAAAAGAGACCCCAGAGCCAGGTGCGGTGGGGCTCACCTGTAATCCCAGCTCCTGGGGAGGCTGAGCCAGGAGGATTGCCAACCAGACAATGATAACAAAGAGCCAGAGAGCCCCCTGCCCTTCCACCATGGAGGACCCAGGAGAAGGCACCCTCTGTGAGCACCAGCTGACCCACATCTGCCCCGTCTGGACCCTGGGCTGCAGCCACAGAGCTAAGAGCTGTCGAGGTCTGGATTCTGTGCGCCCCAGGGCTGGGGTGTTTTGTTACAGCAGCTCAGGGAGACTAATACCGTGATCACCAGCCGTCTCACCGTGCAGTGATCCAGGCTGTGTACTGCATCATGGGACCCTGGGAAAATCCACACACGTGGACGAAGGCTTGTGCATTGTCATTGCATTTGACCTTGGTTTGAGGTCCCCTGCAGAATCCAATGGACGTCCACATGGAGCTGCATCACACCTGGTCCAAGAGTCAGAGATGCCGGAGGAGGAGGAGGAGGAGGATGCAGAAATTAAAACCTCAGGGCACGGAGCCCAGAGAGGGTGTGCAGCAGTGCCCCGACCTGTGCCTGGACCGTGGCTTCCCTTCTGCCCTCTTCAGCCCCCAGAAGTCCTTCCCCTGGGGTCCCCCCTCCAGAGGAGCCCAGAGGAAAGGGCGAGGACTCCTCGAAGCAGTTGGAATCCAGCACAGAGGAGCCGGCGGGTTCCAAAGCCGCGTACCCTCCGCCTCACTGTGTGGCTCCTTCCTGATTTTCCTGAGATCATTTTGCATTTGATGGTGGGATCTCAACCCTGGCGACGGGAGATTCAGAACTAATCACAGAGCTTCCTTGGTCTCCGATGACGCCGTTTCCACACACAGACTGTGTGCACTCACCGTAATACACACATTATCCCATATCACCATACATGATCATGTAATAGATATGACATAAAAATAAATCATATAGAAATATTGTGTATGAAATACTGCGTGATCTTTTATGAATTATATGTCAATAACAATGCACATATCATTTAACTTAATTAATATTAGGTATTATTTCATGTACAGTAGTTATGTTTATAATGATATATTTCAAAATACATTATTACAGATCAGAATATATATATGATTTATGATCTTTTGTTACAAAGGATTAATATACCTCATAATATGATAATATATGATATGCCATTATATATTTAAAAATTATTATATATTATTATATGTTGTCTAAGATTCGAATTATATGATGTTCGATTTCATTAACAATAGCATGCATCACTGCACGTACATTGTAATGTACTTTATAATATAATAATACACTTCATGATACAATAATATACTTTATAATAATATACTTTAAATATGGTAATATGCTTTATGATATAATAATATACTTTAAATATGGTAATATGCTTTATGATATAATAATATACTTTAAATATGGTAATATGCTTTATGATATAATAATATACTTTAAATATGGTAATATGCTTTATGATATAATAATATACTTTAAATATAGTACTATGCTTTATGATATAATAATATACTTTAAATATGGTAATATGCTTTATGATATAATAATATACTTTAAATATGGTAATATGCTTTATGATATAATAATATACTTTAAATATGGTAATATGCTTTATGATACAATAATATACTTTAAATATGGTAATATGCCTTATGATATAATAATATACTTTAAATATAGTAATATGCCTTATGATATAATAATATACTTTAAATATAGTAATATGCCTTATGATATAATAATATACTTTAAATATAATAATATGCCTTATAATATAATAATATACTTTAAATATAATAATATGCTTTATAATATAATAATATACTTTATAATATAATGATTCTATTATAGTGGTTTTATTATCACGATATCACATACATCATCATATTATATAGTATATACATCATTATATCATTATATTATAAAGCATATTATTATTAAATGATATCATTGAATTAAATTATATGTCATCATATATACGTACAATTATATGTAATAACATAATCATCTTATTACATATGCATATTGGTGATAATTTATAATACTCTTATTACAAATGCATATTGGTGATGATCTATAATATTCTTATTACAAATGCATATTTCTGATGATTTATAATGTTCTATCACACTGTATACTTGTGATAATTTATGATATTCCTATTACCAATGTGTTTTTATAATAATAAAATATGCAATATCACATGATACACGTGTGCCTATGGAATACCCAAATAAGCATCCCATGGTGAGATCCCACTTTTCTGACCTCCGACTCCCGTCTGAGCCTCTACCCTCATTACAACTCCTGTCGTCCCTGAACTGGTGACAAGTCCCCGTCTGCAGGACCTCACGTGTGCAGACTGGCACCAGAAAGAGCTATGGAGACAGAACGTCACCCTCTCTCTGCAGAAGCCTTGGAGTCAAAATGCTGTGGTCATCAACTTGCCCTCCGAGGTCTCCCCTGGACACCTCTGGGGGACGGTCCCTCTGCCCCTCCCTCTGGGACCTGCCCACCTGGTTCCAAAGACCAGATCCTAAGACACGCGCTTCCCCGGGTCTGAGAAGTGTCTGGTCCTGGGAACGGACCTGATTCTCCCATCAGGTCAGTGGACAGCGTCCTTGTCCCTCCCCTTCGTGGACAGAGAAGCCGCCTTGGTGAGCCGGTGGCCAGGGGCTGGTCATCACTCTGGGTGTTGAGTGGCGAGCATCATTAGAGTCCTGAATTAAGGATAAGACTAATGACTTAATTTCGACCTTGTCAGCCTGACCCATTTGAGGAGACGTGGATGTGGTGTCCAGCGGGGAAAGATTTCCGCATCACTTATCGATAGGACCGTCACCAGGGAAGGAGGGGGCTATCTGTCAGCGTGATTGTTCCTGAAATCCCAGATGGTGCTCTTCTGTGACTTCAGGGCACCATCTATGATTCCCTTTTAAATTTCCCTGTTTATTTTTCCTTCTTTTCTTTTTTTTTAAGGGTGCAATGATGTGGTGCATTGTGCATTCGGTCAAGGATCTTGCAAGTACAATGACCTTGTGAGGCTGTACTCTGTTCCCTCTGCATTACAAAAAGCTTGGGTCCCTTGCTGTGTGCAACACAACGTTTCTCTTCCATAAAACATGCTTTAAAATGTTAACTTGTAGCCAGCCACAGTGGCAAATGCCTATAATCCCCGGGGCTCGGGAGGCCGAGGGAGGAGGCTGGCAAGTTGGAGGCCAGCCTCAGCAACTTAGCCAAGCCCTACGCAACTCAGGGAGACCCTGTCCTTATTTATTTATTTTTTAAAAATATTTATTTCTTAGTTGTAGTTGGACTCAACACCTTTATTTTACTTATTTTATTTTTATGTGGTGCTGAGGGTCGAACCCAGGACCTCACCTTTGCTAGGTGAGCCCTCTACGGCTGAGCCCCAAGCCCAGTCTGAGACCCTGTCTTTAAATAGAATATTTTTTAAAAAAGGGCTGAGGATGTGGCTCGGTGGTTAAGCACCCCTGGGTTCAATCCCTGGTTAAAAAAGAAAAAAAAAAGTTAACTTGTGTCTATAAACGTATTTTTTCCTCATTAGATTTCTTCTCAATGTCTATTTCTAAATATTATGTCCATATAAATGGGCTTAAACTCATTTTAAAGAAGAAAGCAAATCATTTTGGAGAAATGAAGACACATTATGGTAATTCACTGTGTACACCCATTGATAAAAGTCTCAGGATAAAATTCAGTTTTAACGCCTTTTCCCCAGCTTCATCTCGAAAGTAGGAGAGAGGACACCTTCGGAATTTTTCTAGAGTCTGATTTTTTTTTTTTTTTCTTCAAAGCCGAATGTCGTGATGTCTTTATCAACCCTCTGGTTGAATGGGGAAAAAAATGTTTTATGCTCAATTAGTGTTATTCCATTAGTCAAAAATTTTATTATGTTTGTGCATCTCTCACCATCATCAACAGAAAATTGATCAGAAGGCTTTGTACCACGCATGGATCGGAACAATTAAAAATAGGAATTAAGACGTTGCTAGGGAATTTTCAGAGTGATTTACTTACCGTCTGGTCTTAATTATAACTATGATAATAAACTGATGAGTGACTTCAGGAACATACTGAGAATATATTGAATATATTGAGAAACATACTTTGGATACCGACCACTCATCTATCTCTATCTCTCTCTCTCTCTCTCTCTCTCTCTCTCTCTCTCTCTCTCTCTCTTTGGCTGGGTGGGTACCAAGGATTGAACCCAGAGCTCCACTTCTGAGCCACATCCCCAGCTTTTTTTATACCCTTTATTTTGAGACACGGGCTCCTGAGTTGCTCAGGGCCTCACTAAGTTTTTGAGGCTGGCCTCCAACTTACCAGCCTCCTGCCTCAGCCTCCCGAGTCACTGGGAGTACAGTTGTGCACCACCTTGCCCGCTGATTTGTGGTACTTGGTGACAGTTTGTCACCAGATAGTACCACTGGTCCCTGTCTCTGAGATTCATTGAATATTTTAAAATATGTTTTTCGTTGTAGATGGACCCAAGACCTTTATTTTGTTTATTTTTATGTGGTGCCGAGGATCAAACCCAGGGCCTCGCACATGCTAGGCATGAGCTGTGCCACTGAGCTACAGCCCCGGCCCGTGAACATTTAATATCCTTACACACTGAGCCTCACCCCCAGTCCTTTTTACTATTATTTTTATAGGGTCTCGCTAAATTTTGTTGCTTACGTGTTTACGGCAGAGCGTCTTCAATCTCTATGACGCCATGAAGAAACTTAGCAGTATTATAAATAAGGCTCTCCCATGCCAAGTCCTTTGATATCAAAGTTATAGAATTTATTATTATTATTATTATTATTATTATTATTATTATTATTATTTGCTTGAAGTCCCAACAATAAAAATCTCTCATTGGAGTTAAAGCTGAACTGAGTGGATTGCACTGTTTTGCATGCATAAAATGTCAGTTTTGATTCTAAATCAAAGTCAAGGAGTCAACACGTTAGTGGACATGAAATTATTAGCATGCGGGAGCACAGCCTTGTTTCGGATGCAAAGCAAGACGTGAAGCTGGAAAATCAAATGATTTACTGTCACGCGCTCTCTGGGAAAGGAGTGGAACGGAGACACTTGTGAACATGATTGAGCAAAGTTGAAGTGACTTCCAAGAAAGAGCTATGGTGCCCTCCGCTCTCTCAGAAAACCTGCATCTGTGAGGACTGCAGGAGTAACGTTGGATGGAAAAACACCAACGATATTTGCCTTCAATATAATAGAATTCTTCAGCTGCGTGCGGTGGCCCACGCCTGTCATCCCAGTGGTTTGGGAGGCTGAGGCAGGAGGATCGTGAGATCAAAGCCAGCCTCTGCAAGTTAGGGATGCTCAAGCAAGTTAGCGAGAACCTGTCTCAAAAGAAGAAGGACTGAGGATGTGGCACCTGTGGGCTCTATCAACAGAGATCTTTGTTTAATAAAAATACAACCAAATGTTCGAAACTCTCAACTCTTAGCTGTTGTTTAGCACAGGAGGCCAATTAGCAGTAAGAGGCCATCTTTGCAAGGGGCTGGCTATCGATGTGCCAATCAGCTTCTTCAAGAGAGTTTTTAGCTTTGGGCAAAAGCCATATGGCAGATACAAATGGCAGAGAAATCATTGATATGTATTTAGGGCTTTGCAAAAGGCGGTTTACTTGAAAGATCCTTGTAATTATTTTTGGGATTTCTCAGGGATTTATTTTTCTACCTCTCTTCTAAACAGAGAAGAGAGAATTGCTTCTTTCATGAGATCCACCTCTGCCAAATAACTCCTGAATAACACATGCATGATTCTCTGACATGAAATGCATTGAAGTTCACTATTTTTAAATGATTTGAATAATTTGCAAAGTCTGTTGCATGAATTGACCGTGCACAACTATAATATAGAACTGGGGGTTTGATACCTCTTTGTGGGGAGCATGGAATTGCCATGTGGTTTGAAATAAGATCGAATCTCCCATCCATCAATTCTAATTGAAGGGGAGAAGCTGTTTTTCCTCTAAATGCCAACATTTTCCAACTCTCTGGCAGATGAAGGTGAAAGAGATCCTCTCATTCTGTCAGTTTTCTCAGACTGGAATAGTACGCAAATATGTACCAAGACAAGTCCCACGTAGGAGAAGCTCTTGCACACAATCAGCAGCAAATGGGTGGTGCTTGCACTTTTTAATACACAGAGAACCCACTTTTGTACATTTGCAATGTCCGGTAGGTCTCTCAGATCCAAAAGGAGTTCATTCCGAGACCCAAGATGGATGGATGACCGGATCTTTGGGATACTGCCAAAAATCCCACCCAGCTTCAAGGCAGGATGAACCATGGACTCCCTTCTTGGTTGCCCCCATTTTCATTTCTAGCA
Source organism: Marmota monax (assembly GCF_021218885.2). Classification (NCBI taxonomy): domain Eukaryota; kingdom Metazoa; phylum Chordata; class Mammalia; order Rodentia; family Sciuridae; genus Marmota; species Marmota monax. The sequence continues at coordinate 1,086,332 of NW_026692492.1, read as the reverse complement.
AAGCCAGAGGACCGGCCACTGAGCTGTAAGGCAGAGAGACCGTGGACCTTGGTCAGCAGCCTGCCGAGGGTCAAGGGTTCCAACCCGACGCTGCTTATTCTGTGTACCATCGGTCCCAGGGAAGAAAGGCAGACATCAATGCAGCTTTCTCCCTTCACCAGCGACAAAAGGAACGTCACCTCCATGTGACCTCCTGGTAGCAAGAGAAAATTCTAAACATTTCCTTTGGCACTTAGTTTTATTTTAAAAAAGCATCCACCGCCTGTGTCCTCTGAGATCTCCCAACACTGTACTCGCATCGCGGATCTGTCCTTTGTATGTTTTCTTCACGGCCTCGGCCGATAATCTAGACACATTCTTTGAAAATTGTAAACTCAGGGACCTTCCTGATCCTTTGACTTGTTTTGATTGGAGGTGAAAACTTTATTTTGGAGAACATCTGCTCTGCTTGAGTGATTTTTTTTTTTTTTACCATGGAGCATTGCAAGCCATGGGAGAGATGGATGGTGGGTAAACAGGATAAATGAATGGATGAATAAGTGGATGGACCAAGAGATGACGGATCAATCAATGGATCAGTTGTTCATTAGACAGAATTGATGGATGGGAGATAGATAAATGCATGGATAGATATAGAGGTCGATAAATAAGTCATATAAATAGATGGACAGATGAAAGATAGAAGATAGAGAAAGAGATAGATAGATGGATAGAAGAGGTGATTGGAAGATGATGGATAGATAAATAGATAATATAAATAGATGGAGAATAGAGATAGAGATAAATAGATAGGATGGATTCATGGGAGGGACAGATGGATGGATGGATGGATGGATGGATGGATGGTAGATGGATGGACAGATGGATGGACAGACAGATGGATGGATGGACGTATGGATGGATGGATGGACGGATGGATGGATAGACAGATGGATGGATGGACAGATGGATGGATGGACAGATGGATGGATGGATGGATGGATGGATGGACAGATGGATGGATTGATGGAAGGACAGATGGATGGATGGATGGATGGACAGACGGATGGATGGATGGATGGACAGATGGATGGATTGATGGAAGGACAGATGGATGGATGGATGGATGGATGGATGGACAGATGGATGGATTGATGGAAGGACAGATGGATGGATGGATGGATGGACAGACGGATGGATGGATGGATGGACAGATGGATGGATGGATGGAAGGACAGATGGATGGATGGATGGATGGATGGATGGATGGATGGATGGACAGACGGATGGATGGATAGACAGGTGGATGGATGGATGCATAGATGGATGGATGGATGGATGGACAGACGGATGGATGGATGGATGGATGGATGGATGGATGGATGGACAGACAGATGGATGGATGGATGGATGGATGGATGGATAGACGGATGGATGGATAGACAGACAGATGGATGGATGCATGGATGGATGGATGGATAGATGGATGGATGTGTGGATGGATGGACAGACAGATGGATGGATGGATGGGTGGATGGATGGACAGATGGATGGATGGATGGATGGATGGATGGACGGATGGATGGATGGATGGATGGATGGGTGGATGGATGGATAGACAGATGGATGGATGGATGGATGGATGGATGGATGGATGGATGGACAGACAGATGGATGCATGCATGGATGGATAGATAGATTGATTGGATAGCTAGATGATAGTATAAATGGATGAATGGATGGTTGGTAGGTAGTATAAATGGATCGACAGGTTGACAGATTTTAGATAACTCAGATGATGGATGGAGAGACAGCATAAATGAATGGTTGAGAGACAGACGGATATCGCCCACCTAATAAATGCTGAAGAATATTATATTTTAAGAATTTTATTTGACAGTTTTAGGACTTGGGTTCTCCATTGCTGAAGACCATCCACCCCCGTCCCTACCCCGACTCCAACTTCCCTGGGTGTCTCACTCTCGGTAACTTGCTTTGTACTTTTCTTACCTAAAATAGAGTCCATTTCTCACAAAACCCAACAGAACAAAACCGCTTAGCTACACATTATCTCTCGGCAAGTCTCCTAAGCAATAAAGTCCACGAGCACTAAAAGGCAATCATTTTCTAAAATATTTTTATTGGTACCTAATAATTACCCAGAAGAATGGTATTTTCGTACATACACCTGGAAAAAGAGCTGATCCCAGGAGGTGGACATCTTGCTGCTGCAAGTTTACGGGTGGGAAGACCAAGGTCAGGGTAGGATGGATGCAAGGTCATTGGAGAAGGGCTATGTACCCCAAAGTACAGCTGCTCCCATTAGGGATCCAGCACTTCTGATGGGTACTTTACCAAGATGGCACGATGGAATTGTGTCAATGGTTTATTGGAAAAGGAGAGTAGAAAAAGTTGATTGAACTAGTTTACCAGGAAGAAGACAGTGAAATGTAGCATGAAGATTTATTGGCACAGGATATAGATAGGTAGGAAAATATTTTACGGGTGATAGAATTAACACATGGATGGATGGAAGAATAGACGGATGGATGGATGGATGATGAATGGATGGATGGATAGACAGACGGATGGATGGATGGATGGATGGATAAGAGTACAAATGGATGGAGTATGAATAGATGAATGGATGGAGAAGAGGATGGATGGATAGATAAGATTATGAATGGATGGATGGATGGATGGATGGATAAGAGGATGAGTGGATAAGAAGATGGATGGATACATAGGAGAATGGATGCACGGATAAGAGAATGGATGGATGGATGGATAAGAGGATGAATGGATGGATGGATGGATGGATAAGAGAATGGATGGATGGATGGATAAGAGGATGAATGGATGGATGGATGGATAAGAGGATGGATGGATAAGAAGATGGATGGATAGATAGGAGAATGGATGTATGGATAAGAGAATGGATGGATGGATGGATGGATGGATAAGAGGATGAATGAATGGATGAATAAACGGATGAATAAGAGTATGGATGGATGGATGGATGATATATGGGTGGATTAGAGGATGGACAGTTGGGTGGATTGTTGAATGAGTGGTTGGATGGATGGACACTTGGATACATGGATAGGTTGATGCTCTGGGAAATGCAGCCTTCCCTTAAGTAAAAGGAGGTACCTGAATGTCAAAACCCTCCAAGTGGATTGGGTGTACTTGCCCCTGCCTCCGGCCCCTTTGGAGCGTCACAGACGTATGGCATTTGTAGACATTCCCCCAAGTCGCGGAGTGATGTATCTCACAGCGTTTAATTCTGGAAATGCCAAGTTTATTTGTTTCCAAATGTCACTTTTTCAGTGACCCCGTTGGAAAATAAATCTGAAAACACAAACAAGCCGATATTTATCACAATCCTCATTTTTCTAAGTGAATTGATAAACGAGGTCTAGCTTAGGTGAACACCTGAGAGATGTTTCTAAAAAAGAAGACGCCGGATATTTGTGTACAGTACATGGCGTTGGCATTCAGAGGCATTTTGAAGATTCAAGGTCGTTCTCTTTTTTGAACAATCGATGCAATCCATTTCAGGAATCGTTGCAGCTCGATTCAGTGAATACTGTTTTTTTTAATATTGAAAGATCACGATTTCAGACTCTTCCGGAATGATTTGGAGGAATAAAAGAAAATGCAAAAAACAAAAACAAAAAAACTCACACAGCTGTTGGAATTTGGAGCTAAGAGTATGGATGGCATTTTTGGCCGTCATATCCCAACCAGAAGATATTCCTATGTCCACATTGTGGAGGAAGTGGTTTCTTAGGACAGGACGGGGCAGTGAGCAATCCGATAAATGAGATATATATAGACAGAGAGAAAGAAAAATAGCTATTAAGAGAGAGCTCTGCTCACCAGGGACAGGATAGAGACCCCAAAGGCACAGCCCAGGGACCCCCTCCTCCAGCCACACCCCACCTGCTGCAGTCACCACCCAGTGAGTCCATCCAAGTGGATTAATCCACTGATTGTGTTAAGGCTCTCATAACCCAATTATTTCACCTCTAATAAACGTCCCTGATCTATCTCACACCTGAGCTTTTGGGGGGACACCTCATGGCTAAACCATAGCGGTCAGAATCGAAGACGTGGCGGTCTAGGAACCTGGGTGTGCCATGCCGTTCCAGGTACATTGATGAGGTTTTGTTCAAACTGAGCTGGACTTCCGTTTGGTGCTGGGTCTGAGTACCCACCATATTCTGCTATTTTATAAACCAAGAAGGTGGACAGAGAACTTTCCCTTCGATCAGTCCTATGAGGCACTGGGTTCGAATCTTGGCACCACATCAATCAATCGATCAATCAATTAATCGGTTTTGCTCCCAAAGGAGAGCCAAGAAAGTAATGCAGGGTCTGACTTTTATTCGAAGCCCATATTAAGTTCCTAAATCTCTCTGGTCTCCTGGTTGCCAATGTCCACAAGGTTGAGCATTTTATTTCTGTCCAGCCACCTGGGCTCAGCGTCATGGAGAGGCTGGAATGCCACTATTTTGAAGCAGGTGGAGGTGCATCGGAGCTCGTAGGGAAGGGTCTGGAGGGGGAGAAACGGCCGATGGTCTACACGGTTGTCGACGGGTGAGTTGGCAACCGCTGTGGGGTGTGAGGCACAAGACGGGGTCACCAAGGACTTGCTGAGTAGCCCCATGGGACATGGCCCTGGAGAGTGGGGAGACTCGTGGGTTTGCTTTCATTGGAGCCAAAAATCATGTTCATCTTGGAGGCAAAGGACCGTCAGTAAACCTAAGGCAGGTGTCTGTATACCAAGTGTATACAGAAGGAAAATCATATGTGTCCAAAGTTTAAAGACACTTGGGGTTTCTTTCCTAAGTCAGGGACCGCACCATGTCATCAAGAATAGGACCTAAACTTTAAACTGCAAATATTAAGATGAAGGCCTTGCGTTTCTTTTTCTTTTTTTTAATATTTATTTATCTGTTCTAATCTGTTGTCCAGGACAGCAGAATGCATTTCGATTCATGGTACACAAGTGGAGCTCAATTTGTCATGTTTCTGGTTGTACACAAAGAGTCACACCCTCTGTGTCTGTCCTCATACATGTACGTAGGGTGATGATGTCCACGTCATTCCACCATCTTTCCTACTCCTCGTCCATTTCCCTTCCCAACCCACCCCTTTGTCTTAACCAAGGTTCTTCCATTCCTCCCATGCTTCCTCCCCCCCCCCATAATCAATCAACATTCCCTTATTAGACAGAACATTCAGCCTTTGATTTGGGGGGGCATTGGCTGATTTCATTTAGCAAGATATTCTTCAATTCCATCCATTTACCTGCAAATGCCGTCATTCCATTCTTCTTCATGGCTGAGTAATATTCCATTGTATAGATATATCTACCACATTTTCTTTATCAATTCATCTGTTGAAGGACACCTAGGTCGATTCCACAGCTTGGCTATTGTGAGTTGAGCTGCTGTCAACATGGATGTGGCTGTGCCCCTGTAGTTTGCTGATTTTAAGTCCTTTGGGTATAGACCAAGGAGTGGGATACCTGGGTCAAATGGAGGTTCCGTTCCAATTTTTCTTGGGTATCTCTGTGCTCTTCTCCATGTTGGCTGCACCAATTTGCAGTCCCCCAGCAACACAAGAGTCTGTAAAACGAAGGCTTTGTTTGGCTGTAGTTTTCCTTCAACCCCAGCTACTTAAACTCCTAGAACAACGGCTTCAAATTAAAAAGCAAAAAGTACCCACCTATGTCACTGTTACTTATGAGATACCCCTTGTTCTCAGTCCAGAGAATCAAGTGTTGAATGTTTTCCTCTGAAATGCAAAAAAAAATTCACCCAAATAGGGAAAGGGGGTGGGAGGAAAGGAAAAAGAAGAGAGTGGATTGAAATCTGACCCGATTTTGCCGAGGGCCTATAGGATGATTGCCCTGTGAGTCTCGTTGCCAAGTGTGTGCACTGCACAAAACTCTTTTTTAAAAAAAAAAATCTGTAAATCAATAGCATCAGTGGAGTGAATGGTCGGAAACCCAGGGAGGGAGGGAGGAGGAGACAGAAAGGGTTGAACCGGAGCCAATTACAACCCGTGCTTGGATAATTGGGTCCAATTGAACCTGAGTGTTTTACATATAACAAAACGAGCTGATTAAAAAATGCAAAAAGTAGTAGAAATCAGTGATCAAGGACGGTGACGGTAGCTGCGTCTCTGCACAGCTCTCAGGGAGGAGGACCAGCCACTGTGTGCAATAATAGAACGTCGTTTTGACGAGGTGATCTAAACAGGCGCCGAGTGTTTACCCTGCACATTACATCAGCACCCTGTGGCCTTTGCAAATGTCCCCGACGATGAGGGCTGGGGACATGGGGGTGTGAGTCCCTTATCCCGGGGGCTGCAGCCCACTGAACCGCGTTCAATTCTTCTGAAATCGCTAACGACTCTTGGTGAGTTTCCAGATAAATAAACTCCCGGGTTCCCCTCTAACGACTTGGCAGCTGCACCCTGGAGATGGAGCGTCTATGAAGTCTGTGCAGAATGAAAAGGTAAAAGAAAAGAGAAAAAAAGAAAATAAAGACCCCTTTGGTTTGGTTTCAACGCACCGTGGACTTGGATTCTCGGTTCAGGGTTAGAAAAGGGTGGAGAGGTTCTGTGCCCAAGTCACCGTCCTGCGGGGACATCTCGGGGGGCCGTGTGGGAAGTGACGGGCAGGATTCCTGTGCTCCGCGGCTGGGTTGGGTTGGGCTGGTTTGACCAAAAAAAAAATTAAAAAAAAAATCCCACACTAAGGAAACACCACCGAGTGGCCTTGCAGATACTTTTATAATGAGACGGTCACGGGATAGACCTTGGGGTGAACTGGAACTCTGCACCTCTTGCAGCGTGAAGGACCTTTCTCAGTTTGTAGCATTAATTGCATATTATTATTATTATTATTATTATTACTATTTTCAGCTTTGAGGTTTGCAATCACCAGTTTATGTAACGGCACCTGCATGTGGCGCATAATTCTCTTTAAAAATGCTACTTAGTATCCTCCCAGGACAATGTATCAAATTTGTCTACTTAAGTTTTTTTTTTTTTTTTTTTTGCAGAAATTTGTAGCAGGTTTTTTTTTTTTTTTTAGTAGCAAAATGAAACACCAAGGACCCAAGTCTTCTCCATGCATACTCTGTCCCCACCCATGCACCGTGTCCCCCACTGTGGACATCCTGCCCCAGACGTGGACCTTGGTGACAATCAGCAGAACTCCTGGCCCCGGGGATCGTCCCCCACCAAGTCCAGGGTCGGCATGATGACTCTCAACAGCTCACCTTGGGGGTCATCAGCCTCGTGCATTCGATGGGTTTGGACAAATGGACGTCAGTGACCACGACGCCATCGTACACCGTTGGGTCCCACTTTGCCTTGGACACCGCTGGGATCCTTTTTTTGCAAAACAAATGACACTTTACGCTAAATGCCACTTGACTGGATTCGTCTGTGCTGCACCCACGCATCCTGACCTCCCCTTCGGAGCGCCCCGCACACACTGTGACTCAGAGCTGTCCCTCGCCCCGGCTGGCGTTTGGCTCGGGTGGGCATTTGGGGCTTTGGCGGTGCTAATGGGTGGGCGGTGCTGATTGCAGACTCCTCAAGTGGCTGCTGCTTGCAGGGTTTCATGGAGAACCTGCGGAAACGGGGAGGACGTACCTGCGTCTCCTGCAAGTTCATACCCGGGAGCCCTCACCCCGCACCGCAGAGCGGACCCCTATTTGGAGACAAGACCTGTAAAGAGGAGGTTCAAGTAGAGTGAGGTTCCCAGGGCGACCTGACCCCAGGACCTTGGGACGTGCCTGTGTGTGGAGACGGGTCTTTGCAGAGGGGATGGAGGCGCAGTGAGGTCCCCAGGGTGGCCCTGACCCAGCAGATCTGGGGTCCTTGTAAGAAGAGGAGACAGACGCCCACAGAGGGACGCCCCTGGGTGGACACAGGGAGAAGACGGCGTCTGCAAGCCCTGGAGGAGGCAGCCCCAGGGGTACTTAACCACTGAGCCACACCCCCACCCCTTTTACTTTCTTATTTTGAGACCGAGTCTTGCTAAGTTGCTTAGGACCTCACCCATTGCTGAGGCTGACCTCCAACTTGTGGTCCTCCTGCCTCGGCCTCCCAAGCGCCTGGGGTCGCAGGCATGCGCCTGGTGGCACCCAGCGGGGATGTTGATTGAGTTATTTAACATGTGCTAATTGCCTCTTAAATCTTGGTTTCCTGCTTCACCTTCTGAAGTGGTGAGTTCGCTGTTTTTGCAGGATTCCTGTGCTAAGATCGTCTTGCAGGGGTTTTTCCCACAACTCACCACGGATTAAAAAATTCATATCGTTGCTTTGATGTTTGATAATAGCAGCAACGCACTGAATCCGCTGTGGGAAAGGAAGTCAGTGATTTTAGTGGCTGTTGGGCAGCTGTCGAACCCGCTCCCCGATGGCCGGCCGCAAGGCTAATGCAATCGTTCTAGTGCACGACCCGTCCACCTGTGTTTCCCCGTCATAAAGGAGACCTGGCCAGTGCCCTGCGGTGGACACCCATTTGCATCACCCTGAAGAACAAGGGTCATGGGAAACTGCACAATGACCAGACACCGTGTAGCTGTGACTCATCTGCATCCAGTAGTCGCTATGAAGTGGCGGGCGTCTGGGATTGGAAGCCGAGTTCGAATCCTGTCTGATGCATTCCGTACGGGATTCAGCGCGACGACTGTCCATCTGTCATCGACTCTCCGGGTGACAGTCTCAGTCAGCCAGGGTCCCAAAGACCTCCGAATGCATGCATTCAGAGTCACCGTCCACGGGCTGACATCTACGGAAATACGGAGGCCCAATAAGGAGGCCGAAGCCTTTACCCAGCAATGGACCAGATAAGCTAAAAAAAAAAAAATTAAAAAAAAATAAATAAAAGGACTTTGTGGATCCCTATAGCTGTGATTCATTGCGAGGACGCATAAATCTGTGCTTTTCCAAGTTTCAACTCTATGTTCTCCGCTTGATTTACCAAACCTGCTAATAAATCCACTTCACCTTCTCATTTAGAGACCATTATTCTCCGTGTCGGCTCCGGCTAAGTGTCAGGATTTATCATCGGGGGCTGTGTGTGTGTGTGGGGGGGAAATACTTGTGCAAAGCCCGGGCATGGCACCCATAAATCTTGTGGAAGGAAAACAAGCCTCTTATTTACAAATCGTCACCTGTCCCTGACGTACACGGGGGAGATTTAGCGACCGTGACCCCCAGTGTGTGCGACGGTGACCGGCTTCATCCATCACTCCCTCATCGGAGCCTCCCTCCGCACGTTGAAATTTCCCAGTGTTACTTAAGGGGGAAAAAAAGAAATCACGACCTAAAGAGGAAGATGGTTTCCAACAGACGTGCAAAGGGATTTCCGCTCGAGGGAGCAGATGCAGCCTCCTCCTCAGAGTCCAGCCAATTCCTTGATTTTATTTATTTTATTTTATTTCATTATTTTTTTACGGGGTATGTGCACAAGGGCTGCTGGAAATGGGGCTGTCCAGTGGCAGCTCAGATTTGCTCCCGGAGATTTGGCTTTGGTGCAGAATGAGTCCCCTTTGCTAGACACTGAGTCCCAGCCTCCCCACCCACAGAGCCCCAGACCAAAGAATTCCAATATGGAAGCCAGTGGTTTTTTTTTGCATTGAAGAATCTCTTGCCCCCAAGGGCTGAAGAAGGGCCACCCGAGAGTCCCCATTATTTCTAACAAGATGACCCGAGCCTGCTCCCGTTGACGTCACCTGCATGAAAAGATAGGCACCGTCCCCCATAAAATATCACTCGGGGAGGCTGAGGCAGGAGGATGGCAAGTTTGAGGCCAGCCTCGGCAACTTACCGACTTGCCCTGAGCAACGTGGATTCTAAGTGGATATATATTGACTCATGATTATTTTTTCATATGGAGGATCCTCGGCCACCACCGTCTCAGCGTCTGCAGGCACCGGAGGACGCCTTCTGTTTGCTCCAAGACAGAAGTCACAGGGGACCCTGAGGTGCGTAAAGACGTCAAGTCGATGCAGTGTATTGGCATTTCTGTTTGGGGCTTGAGTGACGACGCTAAGTGCAGCCTTGGAACCTCCTCTGGGTATCCGTGAGCGTCTTGAGATGAAGAGGAGCCTGTAACCAGACACCCCAACGTCCCTCGTCCATCAGGACTTGGAACCGTCCCCAAGAAACGCTTTAAGAGTCACGGGATGGTCCCAAAGGACCTCAGAGCGCTCTGGGGACAGAGCAGAACGTTTTCCATTAGTTGTGCGTGAGGACGGAGGTCGCTGTGGATGATGCTCATCTTAATGGGGCTTAAAATATTCAACATGTGGGGATTGCTGCACGCTGGGGCCCTGCAGATGGATCCGGGGCCGTTAGCGCCTGTCTTTGGTGGTTAATTTAGATGCAATGGAAATTTTCCGCGTGCCTTGCTACTGGGAGATGCACGGTCTCTCCACGGAGCGCCCTCCAGCTCCCTCTGATGGTGAAATGCACAGATTCTAGGGGACTCTAAGAGTCCCACGTAGCAGGCACTTAGGACTCGGGGACACCCCCTTTGAAGGAACTTTTGGCCCCACCTGACCCTGACACAGGGTCTTTCCAAATTGCCCAGGGCGACTTGGTAAGCTGCCGAGGCTGGCCTCAAACTTGCGGTCCTCCGGCCTCAGCCTCCCCGAGTGACATTTCCTCCTTTTAAGTGCCATTTAGTCATTTTGGGTCCTGTTTCCTAAGTAGGCGTTTTAACTGACTCATTCATTGGATGCACAGACGAGTGTGTTCACAAACACAGACACGGAAGTACCCGAGTGTGTGCATGGCTGCCTGCGTGGACGCAGATACTCCTACACGCTCCCCCCCCCCCCACCCCGTGCAGCTGCGAATATACGTTCATTCCTGGATTCTTGATATCAATCATGACCATTTGGGTTAAAATAAGTCGCAAATTGTCCCCGTACAGACTTGACATCCCGTGGGTGGTATTCCTTTCTTCTTGGAAATAACAATCTTTTTTTTTTTTTTTTTGCGCTCAACGTGTGCGTTGTTTTTAAAACAATTCATTCTCTTTTGTGCCTCCATAACAATTCTTCTCCATCCCAGGGGAACCGGCGGTCCAACCGGTGCTGAGTTCCACGTTAGCGAAAGCTTTGTTTATTCACATTTGGGCTCTTAATCTGTCTAGATTTTAATGGAGGTTTTTTTTTTTTTTTATTAGGCATAAGATATGTCTCTGGTTTTTACTCCTTGCAGAGAAGCATTTTACAAATTCTTTTATGTATCTGGCTATTATGTATCCGAGTAATTTATCACAATACCAGAGCAAATGTGCTTCGTGAACATGAGGAATAATTTTCATCTTGTCTTTGCTTTATTCCTTCTTCTTTTAATTATTTTGCCTCAATGACACCTTTAATCTCGGTAGTTTCAAAATATAAAAATCTATTTTTTTTTTTGGTACCAGGGATTGAACTCAGGGGCACTCGACCCCTGAGCCCCGTCCCCAGCCCTATTTTGCATTTTATTTAGAGACAGGGTCTCCCTGAGTGGCTTAGGGCCTCCCTTTGGTTGAGGCTGGCTTTGAACTCACGATCCTCCTGCCTCAGCCTCCCGATCCCCTGGGTGTGCACAGGTGAGCACCCCTGCGCCCAGGTAAGATCAGTGATGTTTAAACGATGCCCTGAGGACCCGCAGAAGGGCACCCTCTGAAAGGCAGGGTGGCTGGGTGGTTATTTCCTGAACTGCTCGTTTTCTGTCACTTACCGACGGAGGTTCTGAAGGCTCATCATCGCATCCCGCCGACTTTCTCATTTCAGTCAGGTGCGAAGGCGACCCCCGAGGTCCCTGGGTAGGTCAACAAGTCCCTTTCTAAAATCCAGGGGCGTGCTTGTCACCTTCCGTGCCCTTTCCGGGTGCCTCCTGGCGTGTCCTGGTGCACGAAGGTGACACCAAACACAGTGCATTTGTCTCGGTGAATCCCCGAGGTGCATTGTCCCTAGAGAATGATTTTCTTGTGACGCTGGCCGGTTCTCCTTAAAAGGAAACATCCGACTCGAAGCCTCGCACCAGGGGATGCAAAGATGGTGGAGGAAGGAAACATAAAGTTGCCGCTTTTTGGCTGTTTGAGGTCTTTGCTAAAAAGCACCTAATAAGCGTCTTGTGGGATACGGACAGGAGCAGAAGGACATCCAAGCCGGTGACGGACACGAGAGTCACGCTACATCATCATCCTGGATCGAGCCCATTTGAGTGATTTTGGAAACCACGCCCGAGGATCCACCCCAATCACCATCATCCTGTGAGGTAGATCTTGCAGGATCTGATCCCGAAGCCCCATTACACCATCCTGGTTGGTCACTACCTTCTGTCCTGGTTTTTAAATTGGTGAATACTCCCATTCAGCGCGGTGTCCCTAATTAAATCCCTGAAATAAACTGTGAAAAATGGTCGCACATTTTTACCCCAAGGGGACCCCACTGGGAGATGGGAAATGCATGGATTTTCATCACGGCGCTCACCTCTACGCCACCGGAAACCGGCTGCTGGAGGTTACAAAGAACAAATCCCACCAACGCTGGTCCCAAAGGTCTCTCCGTGGGGGTTATCATCCGTTACGGTCTCCTGTCACTTGGCTGGGATCTCCTCCGGCGCCGTCCCATTATCTTTCCTATAAAGTTATTTAGGGTGCTGATTAGGACCGGCGATCCCCAACAGACTTTTCTTTTTTAAACACTCAACACAATTTTTTTTTTTTAAAATCAAAATACATTTCATTTGTTCATTTTCGTCCTACGAGATGGTGGAGTGTATTTTCAGTGATCATAGGTGACACGGACTATGACAGATTCTAATCAGGACCTGGTCTTGTGGCTGTGCACCATGTGCAGTTTCCCAGGTTGTTGACTGCTATATAAACACAGGAAAGTGACGTCCCATTCATCCCACGGTCTTTCCCATTCTCATCCCCCCTTCCCTACATTCCCCTCTGTCTAAACCGGTGAACTTCTACTTTCCCCCACTCCGCCTTCCTGTTGTGAGTCAGCATCTGCTCATCAGAGAGATCATTCAGCCTTTGGCAATTTGGGGATCGGCTTATTTCACTCAGCACAATAATCTCTAGTTCCATCCATTTACCAGCAAATGCCATCATTTCAGTCTTCTTCATGGCTGAGTAATATTCCATTGTGTAGATGTACCACAGTTTCTTTATCCATTCCTCTATTGAAGGGCACCTGGGTTGGTCCCACCGTTTAGCTATTGTGAATCGAGCTGCTATAAACGTGGATGTGGCTGTGTCCCTGTCGTAGGGGCTGATTTCGGGTATAGACCGAGGAGTGGGATAGCTGGGTCACTTGGTGATCCCCTTCCAATTTTTCTGAGGCATCTCCATCCTGTTCTGCCGAGGGGCTGCACCAATTTGCAGTCCCAGCAGCAACGTAGGAGGGAGCCTTGTCCCCAGGTGCCCGTCAATGTGCATTGTTGCTGTGTTCTTGATGATGGCCATCTCTGGTGGAAATTGAACCCGTGCAGCAACAGATGAGGTAGGAGTGAGTCCCGAGTTCCTAAGAAAACCCTGGCCACGCGCCTCCCATTCCCTCCCGTCCTTCTGAGTGCTAACAAGTCTCGGGTGCCGCCTGCTTTTTTCTCTGAACCCTGCCTGAAGGAGGGGGGGGGGGTGTCCGTAAAATGGTGCCCAGGTCTGCACCAGCGTCCCCGGGGAGCCAAAGGACGCCCCGGATCATGCGGGTTTTATAAGCATCTCCAACAGAAGGTGGTTCTGTCCTCGTGGAACGCAGCCCAGTGGGTTCCCCCTTCAAAACTCTCAACAGTGAGAACAGCGCTTAAAGGTGATGGTTGGGTGGAAGGGACCCAGCAGAAATCAACCGGAGAAAAAGCCAGAGGAAGGGTTCCACATGCAAATGTCACTCGTCCCCGGGACTGAGTTAGGACAATTGCCGTGGGTAGAACCAGCCTCCCCCCAGGGGACTGTTTTTTGACTCCTTACTACAAGGATCGGACAGACGGCTCAGTCTATTTGCACTTGGGCTTGCTTTATTTAAATTAAGAATACTCCGTACACATTGTAGCGGTTGAATTTTAAATGATTGTCTAGATGCCTACTGAATACCCCCTCCCTTTTATTTCTTTCTTTTTATTCATTTATTTTTTTGGTACTGGGGATTGACCTCAGGGACCCTCCACCCCTGAGCCCCGTCCCCAGCCCTATTTGGCATTTTATTTAGAGACAGGGTCTCCCTGAGTTGCTCAGGGCCTCCCTTTGGTTGAGGCTGGCTTTGAACTCGCCATCCTCCTGCCTCAGCCTCCCGAGCCACTCAGATGATAGGCGTGCCCCGCCCCCCCATCCAAATTTTGCTTCTTGTCCTGAAAGGACAGAAAATAAAAAGATAAAAACGTAAGACATTCACTCTCTGACTCCTTTACAAAGACGTTAAGCAGAACCCTCCTTTGGCATCTTGGCTTTATGAATATCTATATCTAAATTAAAAATGGATCCCCCAGGACTTCCCAAAGATCCCTGAAGGCGAGGTAAATAATAAAATTCAGTTTGAGCCTCGGATTCGTGGGGTCAAGGCTGCTGGATGATCTTCAGAGTCATCTCCCAGTGTCTGCGGGTGTCGTCTGGGGTACGCCCAAGGCGTCTTGGAACGGGAAGCGTCTGGCTTGTGTTTGTCCCGGCTGAGAAGCGTCGTGTTTGCTGATGACTAGTAAAATGTCGGATTCATGCAAGAACTTTGCATGTTCTGGAAGGAACTCTTGGAAGCCATTCGGCCATGCTGCCTCGTGCAGAAACCCGGCTAGGCTCCTAGGTCTAGATACCTACTGAATACCCCACCCTTTTATTTCAGGCTGAGACGGCAACGGGACCTTCCCTAGACGCTCAGGGGACCGCGACGCGGTGCAGAACTGCATGCCCCATCCAGGGGTTTGCACGGAAATCGGCTTCACGCGGCTGGAGGGACCGGCCTCACCGACCTTCCCGCGGGTCCCTCTTCCAGCGTGTGCCCTCTCGTCCACGCTTTGACCTTCAGGGAGTGCCTGCCAAGGTCAAGGGGTTTCAAGAAGCAGCAAGTTTGTGGGTGAAGAGCTCCCGAGGAGCTGCCCGGCAGTGTGCCAGCCGGGAGCCCAGGTGCAGGTGGGTGAGCCTGCGACTTGCTGTCCCTCGCTTTTGTGGGTCTGGTCCTTTTGCTGAGTGGACGGAAGAGGATGCTGATTGTCACCATGGCGACCGCCAGGGGTTACCGTGGAGCCGGCTGCGGGGTACCCAGGGGGGAGCCTGCAGGATGCTGAAGCTCTGGGAGGAGAATCCGGGGGCGGGGAGGGGGGAGCACAGCAGAAATTGTACCACAGCCGGACCTGGGGTCAGAGGGACCAGAGGGGACGCTCCTTTGGTCCCCAGGTGTGTGCATTTCTATCGTCTCAGCTGCAAAGACGAGCTTACGAAAACTCTGATCAGTGTCCCTGACTCCCTCCAGGGCTCCAGGGGGCTCCCAGCTCCACGTCTCTGCCCACCTGCCACGGGCACCTCCGACGGCCGTTGCCCACCAAGAGGCCACCACGTCCCCTCACCTGCCTGCATGTCTTCCCCCCGTTCCTGCCTGCAGCATCCGAGCCCCTCGGCCTAGGGAACCTGCAGAGAGTCTCGCCTCCCAGAAAGGATCTCATCCTCCAAGACATGGCTCCTTCGTCAAAGGAGGAGATCTCACTTGTCCACCACGGAGCTGATGAAAGACCCAAGAATCGTCCTCTCCTCAGAATCCCCGTCCTGCCTCAAACCCCGATGTCTTCTCCGTCCGCTCCTGGGGTGAATGGAAGGGTAGCATATACGGTGTGGATACGCTGCACAGATGGGGAAACCGCTTCCCCAGGGGGCGCAGCAAGATGGGCTGAGATTTAGCCTTCTTTGTTCTAGAATGTTCCCTCCACCTTCCTTCTTTTTTTTTAAATTTGTTCTAATTAGTTATGCAGAACAGTGAACTGCATTTCTGTGGTAACTGTTGCTTTCTTTTCTGTAACGGCCTTCATCTTGGAAGACTTACACATAGACGTTGTTGCACGTGTCGACATCCAAGATGATGTCTCGACCACGCCTAAGGCCCTCGACCCCTGAGCCCCGTCCCCAGCCCTATTTTGCATTTTATTGAGAGACAGGGTCTCCCTGAGTTGCTCAGGGCCTCACTTTGTTGAGGCTGGCTTTGAACTCGCCATCCTCCTGCCTCAGCCTCCACAGCATCTGGTACGCCAGGCACGTGCCACCGTACCCAGCTTTCTTTCAATTTTTTTTTTAAATTACTTCTGCTCAAGTATATCACACACGTAGCACTTTTTCCTAGAGATTCCCTTTGCATTGTCTCATCCAAAGAAATATCTAATTATAGCAGACATGATGCCTGGCAGAAACATTTAAAAATATATTTGGGGAACTTCCCATTTTCCAAGACTTGGCTGTAATTAAAAAACAAACAAACAAAAAACAAAACAAAACAAACTTCAGTTGTAGACTTTCTGTTCTTTGGAGGCTGGATGAAAGTCTGAAAACGATTCTCTCCAACACCAAAGGAGCATTAACCGGTCACTTTACATTTAAGAGAGGAGCCCCCCCCCCCCCCGCCCAGAGGTTATCGATTGATCTGCCAACTGCTCTTGCCATGGATCCTGCAGGTGTGCATTGACTCTTGCACCTGCCTTGATCAAATAAGGGGGAAAAAAATAAGAAAGAAAAGAAAAGCAAAATCTGTAAATCAGAGACCTCATCTCCTATGCTACTGTTGCAGCACCCTGCAAAATGTGGAAAAGCCCCTGCTTCCCCGGGGATTCGAAGCCCTCCTGCTCCTGGGCTGCAGGGGTTGGACCTGAGGCTGGTTGAGACAGCTCCTCTCCTCCATGGCTCCCCGAGGACTCTCTAAGGGAAATACCTCCCCTTCCCTGTGCGGTTTCCCACAGGCAACCTCAGACGGTGCCTAATAGTTGCACGGGCACAGATGGTGCCTAATAGTTGCACGGGCACAGACAGTGCCTAATAGTTGCACAGGCACAGACAGTGCCTAATAGTTGCACGGTGCCTGCCTGTTGGCGGGTGACTGGCAACCCGTGGGGCAAACACTCCTCATTGCAAAGCAACCCTTCTGCCCCCCCCTCCGCCCCTGTCCCCCACCCCTGTCCCCCTGGCTGCAGAGAGCACGTTTGGCCAAGTGACTTGCTGCTGCCGCCTCGCTCTGCAGGGACCCTGAATGTATCCGTTAGCGGCTTTGCCAAGCTCCCCATTAAGCAGGAGGATCCTCTCCCTCGAGGTCCTTCGCCTCCTGGCTTTTCCGGGCAAAGGAATGCCTCCCCCCCACCACCCGGACTCCTTTGAAGGACACTTCAATGAGCTCATTCAAGGGACGCTTTCCCACAGCCCAGGAACGCCACCCACCACCCGGGCCAGCGGGCGGGAGGGAGGGCTGGGATTTTTTTTTTTTTTTTCTGAAGCTTCTGTGCAAGAGCAGGCCCCTGGGCTGTGCCTGGCTCCTGGCGACATTCCTGAGCCATGTGTCATGCACTTGGAAAAGCGTCCCCAGAGATCTCATGGGGATGGCATCCCCCCGAAACACGGGGTCCCGGAACCCAGTCCCGAGACAGCCAGGCTCTGTCAAAATCAAAGCAGACAAAAAATGAAAAACTTACAACAGCAACAAGAAGACGATCCTTTCAGGGGATGCACCGTGTTCTGATGATTTCCCCAAATGATTTGATTTTTGGAAGGAAAGTTGGTAGCCGTTTCTTGACACCCTGATTTCTTCTGCAATCTTATTTTCCAAAATATTCATTGCAACTGTTTTTCTCTTCTCATGAAGACCACCCACAAGGAAAATTAATAATGCACAGGATTTTGGAAAAAAGAAAATATCATCTCTGGTTTCATAAATTACTGGAGGATTCACTATTTAAAAGTTAGGAAAAAAAAAAAACCATGTTGGGGGAATAAAAAAGCTTATTTTTTTTAAATGTTTTTCCAGCAAATGCAAGCTACCGGGCAGAAGATAGAGGGCCCCTGGGGGATTTGCACGATTGGCATTGAAAATATAATCAGCTAAAAAAAAAAAAAATCACAGGGTTCCTGGTCTGTCTTTCCTCTGCTCAGACGATGTTCATCCAGGTATATTACTGCAGTGTATTCGACTACTTGATGTGGCTGTAACAAAATGCCAGAGGCCAGGTGCTTGATAAAGAAAAGAGGTTTGGTTCTTAAAAAAAAAAAAAATGGCATATTACACTATCACTGTGGGATTGGAATCACCCAAACTTGATTTTAAATCGTGAGGCCGACGAGAACAAATTCTAACTAACAAAGTTCCTGAAAAGCATATCTCCCTGAGATGCTATCAACCCATCACCATATTTAGAATAAAACCTCTATTGAGTATAAATCCTTAACAATCAATGGAAATAATCATATATAGGGGGAAAAGGGCATAAATAAAGACTTATATCGACATTACCCCTCCAAATTCTTCCCATACTTTTGTAGAGTCAATCAATTATCGATATTTTATACGAGTGACCTAGTAAATGACCAATTGGCATTGCTTGAAAATCTTACTGTCAGATATGAAGAGTAGATTATATTCAGAAATATGATCGTCCGTTATCTTAAAAAATTCACAAAGTGATGGGAAACATTTCAGTCATCGGATTTGCCAGCAATAACTAGATTAGCTATTATTATCTGATATTTGTATATTGTTAAAGACAAAACCCCAGCCCATTAATTTCCCCAAATATTTATTTATTTTTCTAGAAATAAAGAATAGTTCTTAAAAAAAAAATGAGAAACGTCTCCTATCCTTGGGTATAAAAAAGAGGGAAAAATTGAAAAAATCAAATCCCAATTCTATCACCAACAGAAAAATGAACGGATTAGAATTAAAAGCATGAGACTGAGAAGCTAAGAAGAAAGGTCGAATCCCCAGAGAGAAAAAATAAAATAAGCAAATCTTGAGAACTTGGGAGCTACGTGAAAATAGGAGCCTCGTACGATTCTCTCACAAAATATATTTCCGTTCTTTGAAGAGAAAATAAAACATCATTATCGTTGCGCAATATCAGTCGATTAATTAAGAATCCGGGGACCAAATAAATTAACAACGGTTTAGAAAACTGATGGTTGGTCCTGTCTATTTTTAGGGCGCTGGAACACTTTATTTTTATCTAACGTGGCTAAGCCTCTTACAATTCTCTTGGGTAATCTAAAGACAGATTATTTTTTTTCAATTACTAATAGAATCATCCTTGTCAGAGTAGAATCAGGGTTTTTAACTCTTCTTCTTGAGGGCTATTAATGTATTTCTATGTTGGCAACAGGAACGATTTTTTTTTTTTCAACTGGTCCAATTCAGTTAAATCTTAAATATTTTGAGATTATCTGTCGATGAAGACAAGGGGACAAGTTCTCACACAAAGAGAGCAAAAGGCCTCCAACAGCAGCACCTATGTAAAAAGGCAGCAAAAATGATAAGAATGTAGTGTATTCGTCCAGTTGATGTGACTATAACAAAATGCCAGAGGCTAGATGCTTGATAAAGAAAAGAGGTTTCTTAGCTTACAGTCCTGGAGGCTGAAAATCCAAGATTGGGTGGTCACATTCATCTGGTCTCTCTCTCTAGTTATTTCGGTGCCACTGAGCCCTGTCCCCAGCTCTATTTTGTATTTTATTTAGAGTCAGGGTCTCTCACTGAGTTGCTTCGGGCCTCACTTTGGCCGAGGCTGGCTTTGAATTCATGATCCTCCTGCCTCAGCCTCCCCAACACCACATCTGGGATTACAGGTGTGCAGCACTGGGCCCGGCTCATTTGGCCTCTTCTGAGGGCCTCTTCGCTGCTTGCCTTGATAACGAGTGGCATGTTTGCAAGGCGGGAAGTTGGGGTCTCCCCGAGGGCGCCTTCTCCTGGGTCCTCCAAGGTGGAAGGGCAGGGGGCTCTCTGGGTCTCTGATAAGGACCCGGGTCCCTTCACGGGCTGCAACCTCATTGATCCATTGCCTGATAAGCACCTTACAGCATTATGAGACATTCTCAGTGCAACGGAGCTGCTATTGCAAAGCCCCACAGACTGGGTGGCTGGATCAGCAGAGATCTATCTCCCCCCTCCTGGAGGCCAGAGGTGCGAGGTCCAGGTGTGGGCAAGGCTGGCTCCTCCCGAGGCCTCTCTCCTGGGCTTGCAGACGCCGTCTTCTCCCTGTGTCTCCCAGGGCCATCCCTCTGTGTGCGTCTGTGTCCTCATCTCCTCCTCTACAAGGACCCCCCTGGGGCCTCCCTGCACCCCCATCCCCTCTGCAAAGACCCATCTCCACCCACAGGCACGTCCCAAGGTCCTGGGGCCAGGGCTTTGACCTCTATGATTCTTTTTTTTTTTTTTCAGAACGCAGTTGAGGCCGCAACCGATGCCCAGCAACAGTCCTTGGGAATACTCATGTCACTGAAATGGTTGGACGTAGGATTCCCAAGTCCCAGGGTGAGACTTCTCCACGTGGCCATCAGCCCCGGGAGCCACATAGTTGAAGCGAATAGTTCCTTTTGCATTAAAAAAAAAAAAAAATGTTTTGCAGCCGAGGAAAAGTCGCATGCCCCACCGTAAGGATCCCAAAGTCAGGAGGCTGGTGATCCGGAACAGGGTTCATAGGATTCAGCTTGGGGACACCCGTCTACCCTGTC
This sequence comes from Marmota monax, assembly GCF_021218885.2. NCBI lineage: Eukaryota > Metazoa > Chordata > Mammalia > Rodentia > Sciuridae > Marmota > Marmota monax. The sequence goes on along the minus strand of NW_026692492.1, from coordinate 1,065,635 downwards.
CCTCCTTTTGATGCAAAATGAGTCTGGGGGGACAGGGGCAGAGACGGTCCGAAAAGTGCATTTAGAATCTGTTCAGAGAGACCCAAAGGAGGTTCCCCCTGGGCACGGCTTTGTGCATTAACCGGCCACGCGACGAGGTCTCTTAATTTCTGAGATTTTCTTCTTTTTATTTCCCACCCACAGCCAGAGACTCCGTCTCAGCCCGGCGTCTTGCAGTGAACCCCGACCTGCCCAGATACGTTTTCAAGATTTTTTCCCCCTGACTTCTGTACCGGGAGCTCGCTCAGGGTTGCTCCTAGGACCAGGAAGGTGCCGGACGGGTCTGCACACAATCTCCACGAACCCGTGACGAGTATTTCACTTGGTTTCTCTGGGACAATGTCATTTCTGTGTGGCAGAAAAGGAGACAGAGGGCCCAAGCGGAGAGTTGGGCGTCCGTCTAAATGGATTTAATTGGTGCCGTCTAAACGCGGCCCCGACAGGTAACCATGATATCGCCCTCACGGCCCTTAGAGTCCCTCCTAAGGGGAGGGACGTGCTGGGTGTTTTGGGGTCTGCTGTCCGTTATTCATTCAACACACGCAACCCCCTTCCCGGTGACCTCGATTAGGAGATTTGGGACCCATTTTTGCAAAACCCTTGCCGTTCTCACAAGAGGTCGCCGGGTGATCTGTGTCACCCATGGAGCTCCACTTGCAAAGTCACTCTTTGCAAAAACCCGTCACGTCTCGTATTTAAGCCGAGTCCTTTAGGTTCATCTTTGTGAAGATCCTTCTGTATCTTGAAGGAGGGAGGGAAAACCAGTGTGCTCATTTTGTAGCTCAAAAAAAACGGGGGGCGGTGGGTGGAAACCGCACCCAGCTTTTGGCATCTTTTGCTGGGAAACACTTAAGTGAATTTTCTGGCTCAGATGGGAAAAGTCTGCATTTGTGTGATTTTTTTTTTCTTCCGATGAAACATCTGTTCAATTTTGTGTACTTTTTTTTTGTCTATTTCTTTTTATTTGGGGGCAGGAGGGGTGTACGAGGGATTGAAATCAGGGGTGCTCGACCCCTGAGCCCCGTCCCCAGCCCTATTTTCTATTTTATTTAGAGACAGGGTCTCCCTGAGTTCCTTACGGCCTCCCTTTGGCTGAGGCTGAACTCGCGATCCTCCTGCCTCAGCCTCTAGAGAGATCCCAATGTTTTCGAGGAGAAGTGATCGGGTTGCGAGAGCCTTAACTTAACCACTGAATTCGTCCCTCGATGGGGATTAGCTGGGTGTGACCAGAGGCAGGTGGGACGTGGCTGGAGGAGGTAGCATGACACTGATCATGTCCATCATCAGGCAGCACCCTGTGGTTGTCATGGAGATGTTGATTGACAGGTACCTGACCTCATCGCGTGGCTGGTTAATGCACAAAGCTGTGCCCAGGGGGGATGTCCTTTGGGTCTCTCTGCACAGATTCCAAATGCACCTTTCGGACCCTCTCTGCCCCTCTCCCCCCAGCCTCAGGTCCGACCAGAGCCGACGGCCGGTGGCCTCTGTCTGCACAACTTGAAGCAGAGATTAACTAAGAGGCTGGGGGGGGGGGAAGTGAAGGTGTCCATGAGTCCTTCCTACTGGGAGGGAGAGTCGTGCGACTCTATTTTGCTTTTCAATTCAAAAAGCATTTGCTGAGGAGGCTGAGGATGGAGGATCACAGGTGGAGGCCAGCCTCCGTGATTGAGCAAGACTCTGTCTCAAAATAAACTAAACAAGATAAAATGGGGCTGGGGGTGCAGCTCCCTGGGAAAGGACCCAACCCCCATGTCCAACCCCCAGCGTTGGGGAGCCAGGGAGAGAAATCCAGACTATTCTGCGGTCCCCCCACAGGGACATATTCTGAATATCCCTCTTTAGCCCTCCGTGATGGGCTCCCGGGATCCATCGCGGGTTCTCTTCCTCGGATGCTCTTTGGGGCGCCCCCACCCTGCCTCCCTTTATCTCACCTTTATCATCTTGACATAGATCTTTGGTGAAAAGGTCTCCCGTCCAAAGGTTTTTCTCCACTTCCTCAGGACGCGTCTGCGGGCTCATAAATCTCGGTCCTCTTGGCAGAGGTGACCTTCCCTGGCCGTCACCCCCTGACAGCTCACGGGTTGTTTTTTTTTGAGCCGATCTCATAGCCACGGGGACTGGCCACATGGAGGAGCCGGGATTCGAGGTCATTAGCAAGTTGCAACATATTTTGCTCCTATTCACCAGGGTCTGTGGACGGATGTTGAAAGCATCTGATTTTTAAATGAGCATCCTGTGATTTCACCATCTTTAGGAACGGTCTGAGTTTGCCTGGGCGTTGTTTCAAGTTGTGTATTGAAAAATAGAAATAAAGAATGAAGGGCCAGGCGCGGTGGCCCACGCCTGTCACCCCAGCGGCTCGGGAGGCTGAGGCAGGAGGATCGCAAGTTGGAGGCCAGCCTCAGCAACAGTGAGACACAAAGCAGCTCAGGGAGACCCTGTCTCTAAATAAAATGCAAAATAGGGCTGGGGAACGGGGCTCTACTTAATGACCATATTGAACATGTCCTATTTAATCAAATCATATGAAATGAAACTTGAGAAAGAAGAAACTTGAACCCTGCAAGTATTTCAGGAAATAGTTGGCACCAAAATGTCTAAAGCTATGAGGATCGCTGGTATTTTCTGCTATTTTTTTTTTCTGTTTTAAATATACTCCTAATATTAATTTGTATAGTCTGTCACAGAAAAAAAAAAATGAGACTTTTTTTCAAAAAAAAGAAAATATGATCTACTATTGAGAATATGCAATTTAAATAATGACATGTTATTATATGAATGACTAATAGAAATCAGTCATTCAGCTTTTACAGATTTCTGACAAGTTTGAAGACCTCTATGAAAGCTTGAGATATACATAAATATCATAAATATACATTAATATCGACATTGAATATCTTAAATATTTCATTTGATCCATGAATTTTTCTTTCCAGATATTTATGGTTTGCAATTTCAGCAACTGATGAACTAATGTGGTTTCCTGGGAGACTGTGTAAGATTTTGTTCTAGCATCTTCGAAAACTGGTTGCACGGGAAAAGTGGAATTTGGGTGAACACAGCTATTGAAAACGAACACTTTTCCAGCGTGTGCATTAACCAGATCTGGTTCAAATAGAAAATCAGCACTTTGTGCCAACATGCATAGTTACACGTGATTACGTTATCATGTGCTGATCGGGGTTAAAAGAAGGTGTCGGTTCAGATGCAACCCCCGTGTTTTCTAGATTCTTTCCTGTGTCAGGAGATGTCCTGAGCCCAACTTGGGAATCTCACGGGCTCACGCGTCACACAGGAAAGAAAGCAGATTGCACCAGGTACGGCAGCACACACCTGTCGTCCCAGCAGCTTGGGAGGCTGAGGCAGGAGGATCACAGTCTGGAGGCCAGCCTCAGCAAAAGTGAGGCCCTAAGCAACTCTGTGAGACCCTGTCTCTAAATAAATGACAAAATAGGGCTGGGGATGGGGCTCAGGGGTCAAGTGCCCTTGAGGTCAATCCCTGGTACCCAAAGAAAGCTGCTTGCCCATCTTATGTCCTGAGATCTACACACAAACATAATGGGGTGCTGATTCACAATGAGGATTTTATATGTGATTTTTTTTTTTAATTTTAAAACTTGTGCGAATGTTTTATCACACGTAAAAAGGCTACCTGAACACCCGTACCGTGATAGTGACAACAGTTGATCTGATAACTGAGACGAATGACAACTTAATAACGGGAGGGTAGCCTATACAGCGTGGATACCCTGGATCAAGGACAAGTCACAGCCCAGGTGGCATGGAGAGAGAGACAGTGCAAGATGTCATCGTGCTATTTTGAGGGTTGGACTTAATTTAAGATTGAGGAATGATTTCTGGAATTACCCGCTGCCTGTCCACCTCCTGCCCCCTTAACTCTCTCTTCCTTTTATAGTATCAATATTTTCCTGAACTCACTAAATCTACACCCCTCTCCAAAATCATGTGCCATTTCTCTGCTTTCCATATAGAGCAATCCCTTACCGGTGGAGTCTGGTGGTGTGGAAGGAGGGATGTGGAGGCTGCATTTAGCCACAGCATTCGGTGGCGGGGGGGGGGGGGGGAGGCCACCTTTGCTCCTTTATCACGACTGGCCTCCGTCCAATGAGGCTCCCTTCCCCAGGTAGAAATTAGGTCCCAAATTTGCTGAAACCAGTCGTTTAACCCTCCGGAACAACAGTCAGGGACAACGTCCGTGAGGCTTTGAAGATGCACATTTGAAAAAAATAATCACTGGCAGAGATTTATGCATATCTGTGCATTTGTGGTATATACACATTATATTTATATATATTTTATATCTTTATTTTTCTATGTATTTATATACATATTTATGCAAGCTAATTTTGTACTACTAAAGGCCAATGTTTAGATCTATGTATTTACACTTTATATATATTATTTATGTCACATGCATTCTTTTAAAATATTTTTAATTTGCTCTAATTATTTATATATGACAGTCGAATGCACACTGGTATACCAGACCTAAATGATGTTACACAAATATGTATTTCTGTATGAATATTTTATGTATTTATATTAGCTCTTATTTTATTTATACATATAAATATATATTCAATTATTCATGCAAAATGTATTTTAACATTACAGACACATCCATACCTACATATGCATGGATATATGTAGGCATAATTGTGATATTTATATATTAAATTTATTAGGATATATTAAATATATTTGTATATAAATGCATTAAATATATTTATATATAAATGTATATATTAATATAAATATCAAATATAAGTATAATATATATTTATATATTATAATATATAAAGATATGAAATATTGAATATAATACATATAATTTACAAACATATATTATTAAATAAGCACATAAACACATATTAAATACATTTTATATGTTTATATAGGAATTTTTTTGTATTCCTTAAATAAATATAAACAAATATATTGTATATCTCTAAAATACATATATATTGTATATTAGGTGATAGAATATATCTGGTCAATATAGTGTGAATGTGGTATATGTATTTTAAAATATATATGGTAAATAAATACATATGAATATTTATATAAGGTAATTTAGAAACGGCAGAAAATAATGGTTTTAAATGTTTAAATATCTTCTATTTATTCTAAAATATTTAGATATCAATATATTTTAGTATATATAACGTGATTATCTGGAGTCTATATCATGTCTCTGGTTTACACATTTTAAGCATTTATATGGTAAATAAGTGTATCTATATATGTGTATATAGAGAGACCTAAATTATGTTACACATATTGTTTACAAATATTTTATATACATAAAATATTTGCTAAAGTAACCAATGTTTTTTAACATTTTAATTTCTCGTCCCTTCCTTTCAACCCTCCAAAAAATTTGTATTTTTCAAAGCACTTTCAAACACATTTTTCGCGTCTTCCCAATTGCAGTATTTTGATTCACCTCTTGAAATGCAGGTCTACTTTTCAATTTTCCGTTTCAGCCTTGCGTATTGGAAGGAGAAATTATCTTGAGATCCTGGTTTCACACATAAGAGCCTTTGACGTATAAGGAGGTGGTGCAACCCTGAAATCCCAGGGCTCCGGAGGCTGAGGCAGGAGAATCACAAGTTGGAGGCGAGCCTCAGCAACTTGGTGAGGACCTAAGCAACTGAGCGAGATTCTATCTCGAGATAAAGAACAAAACGGGCTGAGGACGAGGTGGTGGGAAAACTTTCCCTGTTGAAGGAGAACTTACAGCACCAAATCTGGCCAGAAATTCTGTCAGTCAGCTTTTCGTTACTGTAACTAAAACCCTCTCCATAAGCGACTTGAAAGAGAAAAAAAAAAATATTTGGACTCATGTTCAGCCAACTCTCTTGGCCTGTGTCTGAGGTGAGGAAGAACATCATGGCGGTCCCCCCAGATGCAAGCCCTTGAGTCTCCTGATGGCCAAGCTCCACCAACCTATTTGCTTTATAAAGTCATCCTGCCTCAGGTATTTACTTATAGTGAAGAAACGGCCAAAGTCCCTTGTAACAATATCACTGTTGCAGTAACTGCAATTACTGTTACAATAACGACGCTGCAACTCCACGTTACTGTCCTGCATCCATGTCCCAATATAAAATCTGTGTATGCAAAAATAAAAAAAATAATAATAATAAAGTTCACAAGACGGAGAGAATCACACGCATGGATCTACCCAATAGCATCAATTCCCATGAGATTGACATGGGAATTATTTTTTTTTTTATTTTTTTTCCCCCATTCTAAGAGGTATTAGGCACTGGAGATCCTGCAAATGAGGAGAAGGAGAGAATGCAAGATAGACTCAAAGTCTTATCGCAGAGTTTCACTGGACAGATTCCAAATGTGCACGGAAATACCTCAAAACCCTCCAGAGTTTTCTTCTGCACGCCAAATGCAGCAGGAAGCTTAGAAAAGTCTCTCTTCCTGAGATGCTTGTATCAGAAAAAAAAAGCAATTTTAATTTCTATATAAATATTTTTTTTAATTTTTTGATTTTTAAAAATTTTTTTTAAAAACTTTTAAGTTCAAAAACAGATTTTTTAAATATTTGGAATTTTTGTGCCGACACTTTATTATGGAGAGGTCGCTGGATCTGCCGGTTTCTTGCCCCCATTTTACAGATTCAAATATTGGCTTTAAGGAGGCAGCTCTAGGAACAGATTTAGGGAGGCACCTGGGTCGTGGGCCTCAATTTCTCGAGCAAATGCGTGACGGAGAGAGTGTTCTTGGTGTCTGTGGACACAGAATGTCCTGCGGGATGTAAGAGACTGGTGGTCGGGGACATTGCAATTTGAGGATCAAGCTTTGGTCTTGCCGTCTGCTTCTGGGACCAGGGATCAGGACCGTGAGATGTCCTGGTGGACCGCTGCCGTCGTGGTATACGGAGGCCCTTGATGGAGGCCCATTTCCTGACATTCAGTACGGCCCAGGGGGACTAGAACCAAGGGTAGACACAGAGCACCTCTCATGATTTTGTGGGGACCAAACAGATCCACCGAGGCAGAACTTGAGGACCACAGAGTGCCCTGGGCCCACGGCCAATCGCTTTGTGTCACATTACGGGGGCAGGAAAAGTACATGGTGATGGATTTTACGAATTAGTTGAGATGGCGTGTCCTCCATTGTAGTTTTGCTGGAAAATGCATGTTTAAAAAGCACAGTGGCACGTCTCATACGCCCCAATTTGGGGACTGAGTTTCATGCCAGTCCCTCCCGGAAATAGCTATCAGATTTGTGATTCAAGGATCCCCGGAAGGAGGCGGTGTTAGGTCTCCGTGACTGTATCAAATGGCCGAAAACAACCCGTTTATAAAGACGAAAGGTTCCTTTGGGGGTTGGAGGTTTCAGAACATGATCCCTGAGTCTGGTTGATCTGGGGGGACGTTCGAGACCCAAACCCTAACAGGAATGGTGTAGGATTATTAAAGGAATCTGCAGGGCACTTCAGATCCACGCGATCCCTATTCTACCTTCTCGATTAACGAGAGATTTCACATTCAAGGGGAAGAGAAGGGGCGATATTGGGTATTGATGATCCATGGCGTTGCAGGTACAGGTAGAAGGGACGATAAAGGGACAAATCAGTAAAGGAGGAGACGGAAGGAGGCTTACATGGAGGCGCCCAAGTCAGGGTCTATGCACAAGGTCCTGGGGTGGGTTGGGCTGCATTAGGGTACAACCACGTCTTCCTTGTGACTCCCGAAACCCCCCGGGGTTCACGGCCATCTGCACAGCACTGGCACGGGGTCAGGAGCCGAGGTCGTCCGGGATGCTTTGAGGAATAAGGTAGGATGCACGTCAATCACGTGCAAAGGTCACACAATGTCACATAAGAAACTCAGGCATCTGCAGGTCGGGATGTCCCAAGGGGCTCCTGCCACCATTCATGAGAGCCCTAGTATCGGACCCTTTCCACCAAGCAACCAGCGGTCGCCTCTTTGCAGATATTTCCCCGCAAAATGCCGGAGGATGAGGGGTCACCTGTGCACGGCCACGAAATCTCATGCTCTGTTTTTTTTTGCAGGAGCTCATTTGCCGGAGCCTTCCACGGTCGGTGCATCATGCCGTGAAGACACATCCTAAAAGAGCATCACGCTGCATTTTGGTTTCGACGTATTTTCCTTTTGCACATTGATAGAACTTTGTGCGTGGCCCACTGACGGTGCTCGGAGCAAGAATATTCAGAGGTGGCAGGAGTAGACTATGAGAGCCGTAACCTAGAAGTGGATTAATCCACTTGTTTGGACTCACTGGGTGGTGACTGCAGCAGGTGGGGTGTGGCTGGAGGAGGGGGTCCCTGGGCTGTGCCTTTGGGGTCTCTGTCCTGTCCCTGGTGAGCAGAGCTCTCTCTGCTCCCTGGTGCCCTGTCCTGAGCTGCTCTCCTCCTCCAGGCCCTGCTGCCATCTTGTTCTGCTCCCCTTGGGCCAGAGCCATGGAGTCGGCCACCAGGGACTGAACCTCGGACACCATGAGCCCCAAATCAACTATCCTTCCTCTAGTTTGTCCTTGTCACAGGGAGCAGAGAACATCTCTGCCATCTTGCCTGGTGTCCAGAGAACGTCCAAGCTCTGTTCGTGGACGGAAGGAAATCGGGGTTTCTGGGAGAAGGGGACGTTCAAGGTCAAAGATGTAGGACAGAAATGTGAATTTTTTTGCAGTTAGTGGGTGGAAATGGGAAGGAAAGGTAAAGGGTAATAGAAGATCCAGATGGTGCAGCTCTGTGACCAGGTCCACTGGGGGGCTCGGACGAATGCACGGTCATCAACCCACCTGCCTCTCATGGAGGTCGAGAAAAGCCAATGGTGCCCAGAATGGGGTGCATCCAACTATATAGCATCTCATTTAAATCCCACAACACCTGGTTGAAGTGGTTTCTGCCGCCATTATTCTAAGGTCGAAGGTATTGACTTTGGGGAAGTGGGTTGGACACCAGTTCGTACCTGGTGGTCGTGGATTGCAGAACTTTCCCGGGTGTCAGTCAAATTCTGCTTCAATGCATATCCCTGTCATTGGCCGTCTACTCTTCTGATACTTTAAGTGACACAGCCGTGTTCTCGCCCAGAGAGAGCCAATAATCAGTGTTCCTGAGCAACGGCCAAGGTGAGCTGAATCTGGGTGGGTGCCTAATTCCAAGGTTTTCCTAAGAAGAGAGGAAGCCTGCATTGCTTAGCTAAGCTCAGGAGACTCCTCCAGTGCATTTGTGAAATGCAAAGCAAAAAAAAAAAGAAATCAATTTTTTTTTGCACACAGTTCTGCAGTGAAGGAAAAGGGCTGAGTGGATTCCGGTTGCCTGAAACAGCACCTAAGAAAACCACGTGTGTCAGATTACTGTGCAATGAGGAAAATGTGCTCTCACACGCTCACACTCTGAATTGCACACCCAGGTTAGAGGTACTGTCTTCCATTTTTGAGGATCGTGAGGATGATTCTCCACTTGGTTTCCTTAGTTGTGCAAAAAAAAGTCTTTGTTTCCCAATCCCACGATGATTTCCCTCGGGAGGTCAATAAAACAGACGTGTGGAAGGGTGGGGGTGTATTTTTATCAGCTTTTACTTTGGAGAATAATACTCCAAGGGGGGAGAGGAATCATCTCATTCCCTAAGTCTTTGCTGTGGTCAAACTCAGTTCAACAAATGACTCTTGCAGCCCTTACCCTGGGCGGAGCCGTGTGCAGGTAGAATATTCAATGACGGTGACACACTGATCATGTCCTTAACGTGTTTACGGAGCGGAAATATAAGGGCTAATAAAAAGGAATTTAAGATTCTAGATCGGGGTGGACTTTTGTGTAGTTAATAAAGTCCACTTTGGAAGATTTTCCACATGGTAAGAAAATTAAAAGGGCCTATCAATATAGTTCCATTTAATGTCCTCCTCCCCAGAAACTAGGAAAGCAAACATCTTGCACATCTTATCTTTTTTTTTGGGGGGTGGGGGTTATCAGGGATTGAACTCAGGGGCACTCGACCCCTGAGCCCCGTCCCCAGCCCTATTTTGCATTTTATTTAGAGACAGGGTCTCCCTGAGTTGCTTAGGGCCTCGCTTTGGTGGAGGCTGGCTTTGACCTCGCGATCCTCCTGCCTCAGCCTCCCTCCTGAGCTGCTGAGTTGACAGGAGTGCGCCATGATGCGCGGCCACGACCGTGTTATTAAGGAGGGAACCTGGAATTTGCATTCAAATAATTTTTACTGGAATAGGTTCTAGTCTTGTGCATTTTCTTGTGCATTCTTGGGAATCTGTCACTGAGCCTCATTAATAAATTAAAGTGTATCTTAGGTATGAATTGATGTAGAAATAAAAAAAAAAAAACCCTAGCCTAGGTAGGCGATCCCAGGCTCAGGATGCCCTGCCCCAGGGCTAGACTGACTGCTGAACTAACAGGGAACGTTTCTTTGTTATGCATATTTTGCATTTTCTAGGAAAAGCAATTTACAACCCCTAGGTTCATTTAAGAATGTCATTGTGTTCACCAGGGCAATGTTTAATCAGCTCTGAGGACTCAGACCGCAGGAGCCCTCCTTAAAAAGGGACAGCAGGGTCCTGGGGGCCAGGTTGCGCACTGGGGAAATCCATCGCTCATTCCGTCTCCACTTTGGGGGAGATTAAGCAGCTCCCTGAACTCTGGCCGGGCTGATTGGGTACCCCGTCGATGCCGACCCAATTACCTGCCGCTTCTGTGCAAGAATCCTTTGTTGGGAAACGCTGCTGAGCCCGAGCCGGGCTTCAAGAACCAATTCTCAATCCAATGAGCTAAAATTAACTGCGTCTCCGCAGCTGGTGCAAAAACAAGCCTCCCAGAGCCGTTCTGCAGCCGTAAAGCGAATTAATTTATTTGCACACGCTGTCAACTATCCCACAGATTCACTCCCAGCCCTGGGACTCCCAGGCCCCAGGCCCCGATTAGCCCTGGTCGCTTGACTGAGTTTTACTGGCACAAAGCATGTAGCTTGCAAGGCCACCGATGGGTTGGGGGCTCATCTCGGCCAGAGAGGATGCTGGTGTTGTCTGGGGCATTAGCAGAATCACTGAGTGATGGGAGGTCTGGGGGGGGGGGGGTTTCTCCAAATGTGTTAGGGCTTCTTTTACAGGAATTTGTCAAAACCTACTGCGAGGTCTCCAAACCTCCTCCCTCGCTTCGAAGCCCGTCTCAGGGTGCACAAAGGGAGACGCAAGATCCGCGACTCATTCCAGGCACCTTGAAAATTGAGAAGGCGTCCTTACGACAAATCAAATAGCAGGTGGGTGATAGATGGCGTTGCTGCAGGTGGGTTGAGGAGAGCACCCTTAATTACGAGGCCCTTACTCCAGGGGCTTCCTGGTGAGCCCAGAGGAGAATTGCATTTCCTGAGCCAACCCCAGGGGCAGATAAAAGTCCACTACAGAGTGGCGGCTAATTGCTGTGACTAACAGGGTCCCTGAGTTGGACAATACCTAGAACAAAAGATGGCCCCTGGGGGTCCTTTGAGGATGGAAGAGATTTACAGCTCTGGCTCCCATGCAGTGGGTAGGAGGGTCCATGAGGTTTTGGAAACCCTCCCTGCAGACGTTCTGGGTGGTTTTGACTTGGGCCATTGAGAAAAGGGTTCTTTCCCTGGAAATAGCTGCAAAACCTCTGCAAGACCCTTTAGGTACCTGGGCATCGGCCATCTTCCCGTCTGCTCAGAGTCCAAGGAGAAGGCGTCAATGGTTCCCGCCCCAAAGGAGGAGAATCATTCTGAGCAGGTCTGAGTTTGCTTCTGCTGCTATAACAAAGGACCTCAGACCTCGGGGATTGAAGCAAACGCCCTTTATACCATGCCTCAAATGAGTACTTGAAGGTGATAACATTAGTGACTCGATAAGAAAACCTTGCTCTGTCCCACCACGTGACACCCTCCGCCATGTTACAGTGAAGCCCAAAGTCCCTGACGGATGGCAGAAACACGCTCTTTCGCATGCTCGCCTCAAGAACCATGAGCCAAATGCATTTCTATTCTTTATAAAATGTCCAGCCTCAGGTATTTTGTTACAGTCACGGAAAGCAGTGACTGTAAGTAAACATGGGAGCTGACCTTCCATTGTTAAAATCAGTGAGAGATAACCTAGTCCTTCTGCTACCGCGAATCGTCCCAGTTCCTTGTTGTACCAGGTTCCTGTGACATTGTCACGAAACATCCTGTGCCTCTAAGGTGCGCGTGATACACCTGGACCACCCCAGGTGGTATCTGCACCTTACGGTGCCTCGACTCAGTTTATCTGCACAACTTCCTTCACTGTGGTCTAGGTTTTCTAGGGTGACCATGACCAAATCGCAGACAGTGTGGCTTTAGTGACATATTTATTCTCCCCCTAGTTCTGGAGGTTGGAAGATTAACCTGGGGAAGCAGGTAGCGCTGGCTTTTCCAGAGGACTCTCTCCTGGAATTTCAGACACCGTCTCCTCCCTGTGTCCTCACAAGGTCATCCTGTGCATGTCTGTGTCCTCGTCTCCTCTTCTTACAAGGACCCCAGTCCTGCTGGGGCAGGGCCACCCTGGGGACCTCACTGCACCTCCATCACCTCTGCAAAGACCCGTCTCCACACCCAAGCACGTCCCAAGGTCCTGGGGTCAGGGCTGCAGCAGAGGAATTTGGAAGGAGACAGATTCATATTCCTAGCAGCCCTTGAACCTCCCATATTCAAAGATTCTCAGGATGAAGACGTGCAAATTGGGAAAGGGAGGGATTTCTTTAGCTACCATGATGCACGACCTTTGAAACCGAGCAAATAATCATGTGTATCTTGAGACCTAGATCCCAAGTGTCCCCGATATTGTTTTGAAGTAATGGTAAAAGGTCTTACATCACCCGGCTGCTCGTCCATGCTGGAGACAACCGGACCCACTGAGTCTCCAAGCACAGAGCAGCCCCCTATTTATGTGACCCGATGGGACTTAAATAGAGCTTGCAACGTCACTATCGTCGACCACGGATCACATCTCTGTGCACATGACGACCATGCACACACGGTCACCTTTAGCTTTAAATGTCTGTCTTGCACCTCATCCATCGGCTGTGTCACCCACTAAAAAGATCCCGTGCTTTGGAATTACGAATGGCTCCTTTCACACGGCTACTTAAACATTCATAAAAATCAAACCAACAATTAGTCTCCGTTTCTGGGATGCGTCAGCCAACCTTCAAGACCTCGGTACCTTGGTGGCTTTGGTCCTCGGCAACACGGATCAAGAATCTTCCCGTTTTGGGGGGTAACCTCTCTTGGGTGGGATCCGCCGAGACCATCATATTCTGATTTTTTAAAAAAGCGGTACCATCCCCTCCGGGCCGTATAGCCAGATAATGGGCATTAGCATTTGGGTTCTAACTTAGTACGGAAATATTTATGATGATGGATGTACACAGGGGGATAATTACCTATGGAACGCGGAGCAGGGAGAAAGACGGCGGTTTCTATGGGAGCTGTCACCTGAGAAGCAAACGCAATTGTTGGAAGACAGATGTGTCTGCCGTGTGTGCATCTGGTTCCATGGCGGGAGAGGTTCCCAGGTGATGGATGGCCGCCTTCGCACACCTGGCTTCCTGCGGCTCCTCCTCAGAGCTGACCTTTCTTCAAACCAAAGTTCAGGAACGGGACGGTGGACCAAGCCCGTGATCTCCAGCGAGGGGCACGACGACGGTTTTATGTAAAAACCCAGCCATGATTCAGGGTTTCCTTCCCCGAGCCCTGGGGCTGCGTGTGTTTGTGAGTAGCAACGAGGGGTCATCCATCATGAAAGTCCTTTATTTTCTTTTTTTTTTTCTTTATGGAGCAGTAAATACTGAGATGTGTTTTATTTGAATTCACATGAGCAAGGGATGTCTCAGCCCAGATGTTGGAAGTTGTGCGGAGTTTTAAAGCAAGGGATGATTTCGATAGGTCAGGGGATGATGTGCGGTGAGGATACAGGGATTCGCGTGGACATGGAGAAATGGGAAATCCTAGAGCAAAACCAACATGGACCACGGTGGAGGGGAGGAGGTGAGCCCATCTGTGTTGACGAGGTGACACTAGAGCTCGTGGCTCAGTAAATGTCCACGTACCTGGGTTTCCGTGAATGGACGCTTGGTCTTTAGACCCCTGGTCCTGTGCAGATGGACAGCACAGTTCAACCGAGGGACGTGTGAGGCTCTAAGTCTTCACCTAATAGTGGATTAATCCACTTGAATGTCTCCCAGGATGGACTTGATCCACGTGTTCAGAACTAGTGGGTAGGGATCGTCTCTGGCACGTGAGTAGAAGCTCTGTGGGTGGGTTGTCCATTTATTTATTTTGTTGTTGTTGTTGGAACAACACGAGAAAAATCAACTTTGAGGAGGAAAATCTTTACTTGGGCTCAAGGTTCAGAGTTTTGGAGGAATCGGTCCATGGTTGGGCGGGTCCATTGCTTTGGGGTGAGGTGAGGCAGAACAAAATGGCGGAAGGGAGTGGGGGAGGAGAACTTGTGGGTTCAGGGAAACTGAGGAGAAGGAGGAGGAGGTAAGGAGGAGTGAGGGAAGGAGGAAAAGAGAGAAAAGGTCAGAGAAAGAGGAGGAGAAGAAAGAGGAGGAGGAGAGGGAGGAGGAGGAGGAGGAGGAGGAGGAGGAGATGGAGGACAAGGAGAAGATGGAGGAGGAGGAGAACTAGGGAAAAGCCAGCCCTCGAGGACACACCCCCAAGAATCCACTCCCTTCTAGAAGGTCTCACCTCCGATTGTCCTTACCACCTCCCAATGGTTCATTCAGGTATCAATAGATTAATCCACTGATGAGATCAGAGCCCTCAGGATCCAATCACTCCCCCAAACCTCACCCATGATCTCTGCTGCACTGGGCACCAAGCCTTCCACACAGGAGCCTTTGGGGGACAGCCCAGATCCAAACCCAAACGTCCCACATGATGGTATCCGCCATGTTTCCATTCGTCAGACCCGTACACGTGCTCCTCGGTGTATAACTGGGTTATAATCCAGTGAATCCATCCCATGGGGAAATTCTCATCATGTCCAGCAAACCCTGACCACCCCTCACCTACCAACATCGTGACTCACTCGGGGACTTGTGAAGGGTCAGTGGTCAGCCAAAGCCACTCATGATGGTCTGGCTGAGGTCCGTGTCATTCTGAGGGTGTATCTGATGACTTATCATGAACCTGGTTGGGGGGAATCTCAAAATTCAAGATCGGGGACCAACCACCCAGAGTGGGAGCATCTCATGATCTCAAATTTTCTCAAGAAGTCTATCCAAAACCATGTGACTCCTGACCCACATGCTCCACTGGTCTCAGAGAGGGTGGGAGAGAGGAATTAGGGAATTATCATGCCTGGTTCTCTAAACAGGAAACAACAGGACCCTTGTGACTGGATGCAGGGGGAGACTTTCAACTATACTGAACATCTGGAAAAAGCTACAAAGATGGACATCTATCAACAGGCAATGATGGAATTACTTGACTTTTTACATGTGATGAACCACCCCTGTGCACTCATCATGTCGTACTATCTAACACGAGGGATGGCAAAGTTTCTCTGGGAAACACCAAGAGTGTAAATACTTCCCTCTTTGGGACCATCTCATTTTGTGTGTGTGTGTGTGTCACTGTGGTGTGAAAACCACCACCACCAAACATTCAAGATGGCGGCCATCGGTAATCTACTCATCTTCATGGCTTCCGAAGGGTTGCTTCTGAGTGAGGAAGAATATAAGATGGAAACGAGGAAGACCAGGCTGGGTGGAAGAGCCTTTGGGCAGCGAGTGACCTCACTCTGATGCACACTGTGTGAGCCTCCCAGGGGTCTTACCCGATGAGTGGGATTCTTCAGTTATGGAGGTCGAGACTCTCCCAATGGTTTCTGCTGATGGATTCTTTCTTTCATGTTTAATTCCATCTTCTCGATTTCAGAACTTTCTGGGCTGCCTTCCGGAACTGATGCACAGCACCATTTGTGGTTCTCGGGAACCTCCTCTTTGTTGTATCTCATTTAAAACCCTGGGCTCCAATTCAGGTAGGAAGGTACAATTCCGTTCGCCTTTTTTCTCCGTCCAAAATAAAGGTCGTGATTATCATTACGCATCATGATAACATCCTGCCGTGTTTTCTCTGCCCGGAGCGCACGCACCTAACTGTACCAAATGAGCATAATCACGGTGATTTTACTAATGTCTTCAACACAAGGGTGATGATGATAATAACAACAACCGTGATGATACCAATTATGTGGCTGACTAACTGATTTCATCTTGGCGGACAGACAGCATTCTGAAGGGTGTGCATGGATCCTCTCCGTGGGCACATCAACCAGGCAGTGGTGGCACTTCCATTTTAAGCTGTGTGTCACATAAAATGGGGACACGCTTTTGTGTCCATTGTTGGATGATTTTGTCATTGTGCAAACGTCCTGGAGTATCTTTAGCTACTGATTTCCCAAGTTATCCGCCGTGTTTGTGTCTCTGCTGATTATCTGTCCGTCCGTCCGTCCATCCATGTATTCATCTGTCCATCCACTCATCCAGGGAAGGAGAGTCACCCTCATTATATCTGATCATCCCCAACGAAGACAAAGTTTTGGGGAAAGCGTCTACCAATATCGTAAACACGTACCCTAAATCCATCATCCTCAAGTCGGGACCACCCAGTCCCGTTCCTGAGTGCTGACCACCACCCGGTGCTGATAAGAGCCGGGACCCCGGACTCCGTCCTCTGCAACCTGGAGAAACAGGCAGGTGCTGACCCAGCTGTCCAGCTGGGGAGAGATGGCAGGGTAGGGTCCATCCGTCTAAGAAGAGCCGGTCATGGTACCACGTGGGGGGAGTCAGCAGCGCCATATGCAATGGGAAATGTCCCAGATCTGCATTGGGGTTCTCCCGAGGAATCGGATAAGAACAAATTAGGTCCCTTGTCCTGTTGGGCTGGGGAGACTTGCAAAGAGAGCAGACAGGTCTTGGGCAAAGAGAGAGGTCAGCAGAGTTGGAGTGAACGAGGCCGTGTCCAGACTTGGGCTTGGGATCCAAGACCAAGGTCATCGGCACAGATGACCCCTCTGCTGGGCTGGCACCGTTAAATACCCAGCGGTTGAAGCTCCCCTGCAAACCAGCCTGGCTCGGGTGTTAAATATGGATGACTCTGGCTCACGATGGCGAGCCTTTGATATGGACGTGTGTGCGTGTGCGGGGGGGCTGAATTGATTCATTAATTTGCATCGGGGGCCTCCGGACCCAGAAGGCTTCTCTCTGAACCAAGATGCATTTCGGCAAACGGCAGTCAAGGTGGGGCGGCGGGCTGCACCTTGTTGGGTTAACTTGTTTGCATTGTAGACTTTGAATTTTATTTTAATTCTTTCTGAATTGGCTGAGTTGGCAGTGACTATGAATGTGATGCAGATAAGTGCCACGGTTTAGACGGGAGGTGGTCCCCAAAAGCTCATGCATGTGACAATACAGGGAGGTTTCGAGGGGACATGATTGGGTTACGAGAGCCTTAACCCAATCAGGGCGTTAATTGCACAACTGTGTGGCGAACCTCTGAAACGGTGAGCCCCGAGCCAACTTTTCCTCCTCTAAGATTATTTTTGGCAGGTCTCTTTGTCATAGCAGCATAACGCTGACTGATACAATGACCATGACTGAACCTTATTTTTTTTTCCCAAGAGACTTATGGGGAAACGCACTTTAAATGGACTTGACATTCCCTCATGGCGCAGACCAGAGGAATACAAATGGTGGCTCCTAGTCCATACAGAGCCTGGGGCTGGCTTTATGTCACCTGTGAGGTAAGAATGGTTTTAACTTGGTTAGATGATGAGTGACACAATCAAGAGAAGAAGAATAGCCATTATATCAACGGTTACTCTTTCTACATGATCTAGCGGTCACGTTCCTTGGTCTTTGGTCTGAAAACTTGAAAAGTGTGTCCGTAAAAATCTGCTCGTGAATACTTACGGCTCACCGTGGCCGAATCTGGGAGGCAGCTCCAATGTCCTCCAGCGTATCGTAAATACACAAGAGGAGACGCGGACAAGTGGCGTGTTATTCAGCGGTAAAGGGAAATAAAGCATCGAGTGGGAGGTGAGAAAATGTTTGAAAGGCTACATAGTATCTCCTTCTAAATAGATGACATTGTGCAGGCATAAGTTTTTTTGACATTTTTCATCTTTTGGTTTTAATTAACAAATGTGTTTTATTATCACGCACCACATATGACATTCATATATATACATACACACACACATTCTCGTGTATGCATTCATGTATTCATACATGTACATTCACACATGTGCACACTCGTACATGTATGGTGCGGTGTGCTGTGGATGTGACGCATACCCCAGAGCTCAGGTGTGAGACAATGCAAAAAGGTTCAGAGGAGAAATGACTGGGTTGTGAGAGTTTTAACCCAATCAGCGAATGAATCCCCTGATGGGGTTAATCGAGTGGTAATGGGAGGCAGGTGGGGTGTGGCTGGAGGAGGGGGATTCCCTGCACCACGCTCTTCCGCCGTGAAGTCCTGCCTCACCTTGAGCCCCAGGATGCAACCCTGGACTGCGACCTCTGGGACCGTGAGCCCCCAAATAAACTTTTCCTCCTTTACTACGATTTTTCTGGATGGTTCTTTCCCAAAGAAAGGTCCCTGTTTTAAAGAAATCACCTCATGCCAAATAGCTCATAAGTGTGTCAGACTGAACAGGCTACATGGTTTCCTCCCAAATTCTCCAACTCGTCTCTTCCGCATCACAAAAGCCCTTTGGGACCTGATACCAAAGGTGTATGGGCAACAACATCCAAAGGTCAGAGAAGTCCCCTTCAGAATGTAAGCGAGCCGGGCAGAGTGGCGTAAGACTGTCCTCCCTGTGGCCTGGGAGGCCGAGGCCGGAGGATTGCACATTGGAGGCCGGCCTCAGGAACTTAGCGAGACCCTGTTTCAGACCCTGTGAGATGTTGTGAGTCACTAGGCATCAGAGTAATGCAACTGGAGAGGGGGAAAAAGGACAGAAATCTAAATAATCAACTAGAATTTATCTCGCTGTTATCTTTGACGAAAAATTGGACCCCACCGTGCTTTTTCTTGCTCGAAGGTAGGCATACAGTTGCTAGGGCATGGTTTAGGGCGAGAATCATAGAACTTGTAATGCACATGGGGTCTCATGGTCAAGGCAAGGTGACAATACAACATCAAAGTCAAAATTACATCCTTTGCCACAGTTTCATCCTTCTTCGTGGCTGAGTAATATTCCCTGTGTAGACGTACCATGTTTTCCTTATCTATTTTTCGGTTGAAGGGCATCTATTTGTGAATGGCTTAGCCATTGTGAACTGAGCTGCTGTAAACACTGATGTGGCTGTGTCCCTGTAGGGTGCTGATTTGAAGTCCTTTGGGTATAAACCAGGGAGTGGGATGGCTGGGTCAAATGGTGGTTCCATTCCTAGTTTCCTGAGGATTCTCCATGCTGCGTACCCTACTGTCATGTATAAATAATCTAGAACAAATTTATTTAAAAAGGAAAAAAATGGTTTGAAGTTCTATTAACCTCCTGTATCTCTGACACTGCGGTCCGTGGATTTCTAAAATATTAGAATCATATAAAACAGATGCGCCCAGGTCAAGTCACATGCCTCACACCAAGGAACGTCTCCTTCGATGGACTCGCCACCCAGTGAAGATTCACTGGAGGAACTTTTAAAAAAATTCCCAGCCAGCTCTGCAAGCCACACGGCCATGAAGACGTTTTGCAGGACTCAGACAAGCACCCTGGCCTGCAGTATCTGCCATGAAGAGGCACCCAGCACCCACTTATCAGTCAAGCACGACCTCGAGACTCACGACCAAATTGCAAAAGCTCTCCGGGGCTTGTCAACGGCCTGATTTTGGCAGAAAATACTGAAGGAGAAATCAGGGATGAATGGATTCTCCGCGGAGCTCTGCACCCGGTGACGGATGGCGTTGGGGCTCTGTCCCGGGGAGTGACTTATGGGTGCTGGCTAATGGGGGCCAGAGGTCGGGGTCCTGGTGGCTGTCTCTCTTGTGCATGCTCCGAGGTGGCCAGATTCCTTTCGAGACGATGAATGGGCCGTGCCCAGGAGCGTACAATGCCCAGGTCTGAGGAGCCACGGTGCCCCATGTTGGCTGCTGTGGAGGAATCTGCAAGGCAGGTTGGCCGAGACGTGCACTGCTTTAATTCTGTCTCCCGTGCTCACGTTTGCGTCTTTACCTGGTGCGAACCTGGAAGGTACCGCAGAGGACCTGGACGTGGCTTCTGGGACCTTGGACAGAAAAAGTCTAAAAAGGCTCTGATCATCATCCACATCCCCTGGCTCCTGAGCGAGACGTCGGGCGGGGAAAGCGGGGCGCGTCTCGGAAGGGGCTGCTTCGTATGTAACCAGACTGCAAAAATCATGCTCTCGACCCTCCCCAAAATCCACTATTGTCCACTTAAAAGGCTCGTTGACGTTTGTATTTTCATTACGTGACGGGTCCCCCGCACGGCCATGCCTCTCCGTGCCCACCCTCTCCCCATCCGAGTCCCCCAGGAGACGCAGACCTCATTTATTTATGCACCGAGCCCACGGGCCAAGCCATTATGCTCCTAATCCAATAAAGACCGATCAAGTCAGCAAAGGAACTCCCTAATTTCTTGTTAAGAGCGAGCGACTCTTTGGAAAAAAAAAAATGCACGATGCCACATCTCCCCGTGGCGTGTGCCCAGAGGGTCCTGCGATGAGCTATTTGCAAAAATAAGATAAAATAGAAATCTCCAACGTCGCCGTCCCCCAAAGAGCCTTTAGGGTGAAATAATGGAGGCTCGAAATGCTCTTCTCGAGGAAGGTGTTGGGACCTGGCCTCCTCTTGCACTTCCGAGTGGCAGGCCACCGGCAGGACACAGGAATCGTCCTAAATCGGATCAAGGTCGTTAATGAGTCATCATTAAACCCCAGTGGGTCCTGCGCCGGGCCGGGCTGCAGGGCGGTGGGTGCTGATGCAGAAAAATAGATGCTGCTGGGCTTGTTCGGACTCATAAGTCCACACGAAAATACCAGGAACTTATGGAAAAAAATGATTGCAGTAAGCACTTAGTAAGCGCTTGTTGTATACAAACATATGGAGCTCTCTGACCTTTTGATGGTAAAGCAGGTGCGTCCTCCTGGGGACTCCAAGGGGTGCAGTCAGACAGGAGTGACGGGAACGCCACGCGGGATTCCCGGGAGGCAGGTGGCGGGATCACCGCTGGACACTGAGGTCCACCTCCTGGTGCCCAGGGCAAATGGACAGGCACAGTCACCTGCCCAGGGAATTAGGGCTTTCAACAAGCCCAACGGGAGCTGGATAGTGAGTAGGTTGTCCATCGGGGTCACTGTGCCCACGAGGGTCCCTCGAGTTGCAGTAGCGGTCAGGAAAAGTGGCCAGGCTGGCCATGGGGGGTCAGCGGTGGTGTGTGGACCTAAGGGCTAGTGAAAGGAGGTCTCCTGTGGAAGCCTTCTTGCAAGTGAGGTATTGAGGGAGAGACGGTGGCTTCTTGACCATCCCGCGTCCCTCCTGCCTTCCAGCCCACACCACCCACCTAGGAAACGTAGAATGGACGCCACCTTGTACACCTCGCGGTACTCGAGTCTGAAATGTAGCATTAGTTTTTAAAACATCTCTCAGTCCCATGTTATAATATTCCAATTTAGTTCATAAAAATGGGCATATGATTTCATTAAGATTTTATGTCACACGCCTGTCATCCCAGCGGCTCGGGAGGCTGAGGCAGGAGGATCACGGCTTCAAAGCCAGCCTCAGCCAAAGGGAGGCCCTAAGCCACTCAGAGAGACCCTGTCTCTAAATAAAACGCAAAATAGGGCTGGGGAGGGGGCTCAGGGGTTGGGAAGCCCTGAGTTCAATCCCTGGTACCAAAATAAATAAAAACACAAATAAGCTTTTATGTCCTAGAGCAAATGACTTAAAAAAGTAAATTTCAGAATATGCAAATAAAACGAAAGGTTGATGTAATGTTATCCCAGTTATTCTCAAGGTCGTTAAAATCTATTATTTTCTGGTTTAATTGTTAAGGGTGAGGAGTCCTATGCGGTGACCTGCGGAGCCAAAACAAAGCTCTATATATATCCTGACGCAGGTCTGAAAAGGAGCCGTATCTCCTGGTTTAAACGTGACACCGTGAATCCACTGTATACCGAGACTTCAGGGCACGCCATAAATATGGATGACTGTCAGGTTTGCATTTGAAAAATAAATGAAAGAAATGACAACAAGCAGATTTCAAAGTGGATTCCGTAAATGGGGTAGAGGTGGGCTGTACCACAGCAGATATTTTTTTTTTCTGATGATGCTATTATTAGACAAAAAAAAAAACAACAACAGAAGACTTATGCCATGCTTTGTCACCGTGACCCAGATACCTGGCACAGGCAACCTGGAAAGGTATTTATTTGGGCTCTGGGTTTCGGGATTCTCAGTCCGCATGATTGGTCGGGTCCATCGCTGTGAATCCAGGTGGCGCAGAACAACATGGCGGAGGGGAAGAAGATACTCTGCTCCTAGTGGCTGGGAACCAGAACGAGACGGAGAGAGAGGGGAGGATTAGGGAGAAGGTAAACCCTCCCAGGTCACCCCCCATAACCTACTTCCTGCACGAGGTCCTGCCTCTTAGTGATGCATTCAGCTATTGATAAAAATCAATGGATTCTGCACTAAGGAGGTCAGAGCTCTCAGGATCCTGTCGCGGCAGCCAGACCCAGGATGGCACAGAGAGGGACAGACTGACAGCAGTATCCACCTGGTTGACCTCCCGCTCATATCAAAGATGCCCAGGCACATGCTGGTACTGAAGGGACCGGGTCCCCGTGGGTCATGGAGCCCCCGTAGCACTGGGATGGCTCTGTCGGTTTGCAGTATGCAGGGGACCATGACCACGGTCATTACCCAGGGGCACGGATGGGTCTTGGGACTCCGGGTAGCTGTGGTCAGATCGACCAGAGGACCCAAGATGTCATCATTTAAACCACCTTCGCGCTCCTTGAACATCACCCAGGCTCGTGGCTACCTAGGGAACCGCTGGTTTGCAGAGGCTCCATAACTGTATAGGGTCCAGCCTCTACCCACTCTGCACCTGATTGATTGATGATTGATTGATTGACTTTGGTTCCAGAGATTGAGCTCAGGGGCACTTAACCACTGAGCCCTTTTTATCTATCTATCTATCTATCTATCTATTTATTTATTTTGAGATAAGATCTCACTAAGTCACTCACAGCCTCCCTAAATGGCTGAGGCTATCCTTGAACTCTCAATCCTCCTTCCTCAGCCTCCTGAGCTGCTGGGATTAGAGGCATGGGCCACTGTGCCCAGGTATAAGCAAGATTTTAAAAGAGGAATCCATGAACTTTTCCAATAGGCAATATTTGAGCTCCTTTTTTGATCTGGAATCTGGTGATCCCAGAAGTCACGATCCTGATGTTTAGGGTGTGCATCAGGCAGAACTTTCTTGGGGAAACCATATGCAATTAACTGTATGGCATCCCTGCTCAGGTTTGGAATGAAAAACTCACCACGTGGATTATTCACGTTGACGTTTTACCAGGAACGATTGTCTTTCTTCAGTTGTGGTTGCTCAAACCACGTCATTTGCTTTGGCCTTTGGATTTCTGGTTACATGTGAACAAAGTTACCGTATAGCAAAAAAGCTGATTTTGGAGTCTCTTAGGCCAAAGACACTCAAGGATCAAAGCCATGATTCAGCCCAAGCCAGAAGGTACGATGTGTGTAGAATATAGATTCTCAACCCCAGAGGAAAAACAGCTCGTCTATAAAGTAAGAGAGAGGGTCTCATTGTGCTTAAAATTTTCTATAACGCAACACGATACGCCAGGGCAGCTCCAGGTGGATATCTCATTTATTATGATTTTTTTAAAAAATGGCTGCGGTCTTGCCCCGCTCATTGAGATAACTAGAAGCGAGATCCATTCTGTCAACGCCCTGATGCATGCACCTTGGCGACAGAACTTGATGCTGCATGAAATGGGTCATGTTTCTCTGCATCAGGATGAGAGAAAACTTGCAGCCCAAAACCACAGTCATTATCAGCATCGATACTGTGTAATCTGATCGCACCGAGAGCAGACGTAGCTTTTATTATTTTTGCCTAGACGGAAAAATCCATCAATCTGCTTCTCCTGAATCCAGGCGGTAAGAAGACAGGAATTGGGGGCAAGCAGATTGACAGATTTTTTAGTCTAGGTTGGTTGGCCAACTCCATGGCTCTGGCCCAAGGGGAGCAGAACAAGATGGCGGCAGGGCCTGGAGGAGGAGAGCAGCTCAGGACAGGGCACCAGGGAGCAGAGAGAGCTCTGCCCACCAGGGACAGGACAGAGACCCCAAAGGCACAGCCCAGGGACCCCTCCTCCAGCCACACCCCACCTGCTGCAGTCACCACCCAGTGAGTCCATCCAAGTGGATTAATCCACTAAACAGAACCCAGTTCGTAATCTAATCATCTCACCTCTGAACACTCTTACATTTCCTTATAACATGAGCTTTGGAGGACGCCTCATATTCAAATCATGATACTTTTCTAACATAGATTACATCTCACCCATTCCTATAATTTTTTCCTTTAACCTGTGTGGCGTGTCATTATTATGTCCCATCGAGTTCTAAGCTGGAGGGGTAGGAAGAGATTCCTGGTGTCACGGACCCCACAACCCAGTAACAGAGGCAGATAAATGAGTGATCATGGCACATTACCAAGGGCAGGAAGACCCGGTGGTGAAACGCTGGGTGTGCGAACTTGAGTTGGACACACTGCTTGGACGAACGCTTGTCACGCCCCTGGGACTTCTGATAGGCACATGTCACAGAATGAAGAGGAGACATGCCAGCACTTGCCTTTGTGGACCACCTTCACGAGAGCAAATAGGAGGAGAGCCGGTTGCCTTCTTGGGCCATTTTATATAAGTGAGTTAGGGCATCGGGCGCCATTTTGTCTGAACCGGACATGGCATCTTGGATGTCAGTCTGCCATCTAGGGCTTGTCCATTTTACTCATCCATTCATCAGTGCGGGGTCTTTCTCTCCATTTCATGAGTGACCTGCGTCATCAAATCTCTTGCTCTATTTGTTCTTTGAAAAGATCCATTTCCATCACGATTCTCTATCTCAGTCACGATGGCCACTTCCTTGTGATACAATTCAGGGTTTGTGTCGTCAGGACCAAGAGAGGTGGCTGTGAAAAGCCACCTTCACCTCTTAGTACCTCTCCCTTCCCATCATCAGATCCAACCAAGCCACTCATGCGTGGAATCACAAGTCTTCATATTCAACCAACAAAGACCACCATGTTTCTTTTACTGCACACGAAGCACACTCTTCTCTAACAGAAAGACATATTTTTGTGGCAAGCAAAGGAAGTGTTTCTCCTCTAAGTTTCAAGGATTTTAGGAAACCAGCTTAGAAATTTCACTTCTGTGTGTGGACTTGGGCCCCTACTGGATGGATGGATGGATGGATGGGTGGACGAGTGGACAGGTGGGTGGGTGGGTGGATGGATGGATGGGTGGATGGATGGATGGATGGAAGGATGGTTGGAAGGAACTCAGATCCCAAGAAAACAAAATCTAGAGAATAGACCCAAATCCATTAGGTGAAGTTAAAGAAGAGTGAACAAATACACCCTGATTCTGGAGAGGGAATTGATGCTGGAGTTACCAGACTTCACAACTGAGTTTTCCTTTCTTCAGAGAATATGTCACAGATGGTGCTCCAGGAGAAGTTGCAGTAGGAAGCCCACTGTATTTCCAGCCCCAAGAAAAGGAACAGAATAGTGACGGGATACATACCAAGAGGAAATATGCAGAAGGGGAGAAGCTCAAGTTCTGTGTATCGATTTTATTCATCTCTTGAGTTTACCCCCAGCTTGTGCTCTGCAGAGACAGAGAGTCCCAGACGTCAATGAAAGAAAGCAACTGAGATTTGATTGCTGTCCAGAGCTGTGTAGGCAGTGGGAATGCAGTCACATCGATCATCTTACAGAGCACTCGTGGGTGGGCACACACTTACACAAAAACCCACGAAAGCAACACAAGTGAATAGAATCCCAAATCACACAACGTAGCATTTCCAATATTGAGGATAAAATTCTAAGATGTTCAACACGAAATGAAAAAGGACTTTGTCATCCATCTTTAAGGGAATGAGCAACCAGCAAAGTCCCTGATACCATCATCATCACCATCATCATCATCACCACCACCATCACCATCATCATCATCACCACCACCATCATCTCCACCACCATCACCACCATCATTGTCACCACAACCACCATCATGACCGCCTGGTCATAGAAAGGACATTCCCTCAACCAAGATGGCGGTCCTGTACTCCTACAACTTGATCACTGAAGAGGCATCTCCTCAACCAAGATGGCGGTCCTATACTCCTACAACCTGGTCATGAAAGGGACATCTCCTCAACCAAGATGGTGGTCCTGCACTCCTTCAACCTAATCATGGAAGGGGCATCCCCTCAACCAAGATGTCTGTCCTGTACTCCTACAACTTGATCACTCTAGAGGCATCTCCTCAACCAAGATGGTGGTCATGTACTCCTACAACCTGACCATGGAAGGGACATTCCCTCAACCAAGTTGGTGGTCCTGTACTCCTACAACCTGATCATGGAAGGGACATTCCCTCAACCAAGGTGGTGGTACTGTGCTCTTACAGCCTGATCATGGAAGGGACATTCCCTCAACCAAGATGGCGGTCCTGTACCCCTACAACCTGATCATGGAAGGGACATTCCCTCAACCAAGTTGGTGGTCATGTACTCCTACAACCTGATCATATAAGGGGCATCCCCTCAACCAAGATGGCAGTCCTGTACTCCTACAACCTGGTCATGGAAGGGACATCTCCTCACTCTTGTAGTGTTATATTCATTAGGTGGGAATTGTGAAGTCCCATCCAAACACAGAGGGAGAGAATTATCAGGGACTTATTACTCAGTGAGTGTGGACCATTAGGATCCATTTGAGGAGCACCTTAGCACACACACCATCCCCATGGCTCTGCCAGGTTCTCTGTGAGATGATAAATGAAAGCACTTAGCACGGTCCTTCATACATAAGAAGCAATCAAATAAGAGTGGGCTGTGTCTACATCCTCTGCCATCTTAAGAGTTATGTCTGCTGTAGATGGGGTTTAAGAAAAGTTATATAAAAATATATCTGAGAATTATTTGCAATGCTTCCAACGATAGATCGCTCACCATGGCAATCAGATTTACTTAGACCTATTTATAAAGTTTTGGCTCTAATAGGATAATAGAAATGAAATAAAGTACAATTTTCCTCTTCTGCTTAGCTTTCAGGAAGGATAAATCCATATCCAACTGTGTATCCTTGGAGATAAATCCCAATAACGGAAGATGGATCAGCATTTATACTATACCATTGTTTACGGCACATATTTTTAAAGCATGAACCATTATTACATTTTTAATGAGGCTTTCTGATGAAAAAAAGGCAAAATAGATTTGCAGGGAAAAAATCTCAAAATGTTTAAGGAGGCAAGCAAAATTCTATAACATGAAGAAAAGCCCTATGTATACTTTTAACTGATCTATTGGGAAATAATTCACACACCAAAAAAATTGACCCACTTATAAATAAATGTAGTTATTTTTGGTATATCCAGTCATATCATGATCGACATGATTAATAGGAATCCACGACGCATTTTGTAGGATGACGAGTCCCGATTCAAAATGTTTGGGACAAGAAGTGTCCCAGAGTGTCAAAAAGTCTGAAGACTCAACCAGGAAAGAATCTTGTTCCAGTTCACATTGGCTAAAGCTGGTTCCCACTGACTGTTGACCAGAGATGGAGCCCTGTGACACGTGGTCTTCACCAAGGGACGAATCCAAAGATGGCGGGTGGCATCTCTCACTGGAGGCAAATGAGAGATGACGCAGGAGATGGAATCCTAATCTTGAGAGTAGCGTCCCATCCGGAGGGCAGCTGAACTGCCCCCACCCCCCTACCCCCGCTTAAGTTGACTTAAATGCATGAATCCACAGTGGTCATGTGACTCTCAAAAGTTCCCATCATGAACATGATTGGGACTTTAGCTTATGATGCTTACGCAGGAGCACTTCCTGTTTTCTGTGGACACAGAAGGATGAAGGTGTGATGGTCAGAGAGCTGCAGCCCTTTTGTCACTATAAAGAGAAGGGGGCCTGAAAATAAAGTCAAATCTCCACAAAAAGAAAAGACAGATGACATCTAGGAGATGGGAATTCCCAAACTCAATGACCTTGACCTTGCACTAGGTTCTCTCCTTCCAGCCCTTTGGATCACCTGAAGTTCACTATGGTCCCAGAGTCATTGAGGCACAAGAAGAGACCCACGCCTCACTGATAGCCATCTTTGATGGCACCACACCACACAAAGACAGTCACACCTCACACCTACACTATTATTTCCCTATATCACCCTTTCTAGAGAGCACGCAAGCCGCTCCTGCCTTGTTCTGTCTACATTTTGGCCTATGAAAATATTGCACCATCCAAATAGCCATGAGCCGTGTATGACGTGGACCTTGCCACCAAACCCACACCAAACATGTCTGCGTCTTTCTTTATTTGCAGTTAATAAAGAGTTTTGAAGGAGACAATGGTCTTAGTTGTCCCAGATCATGGGCCTAATGGAAGGAGCATGGTTTTATTTGCTTTCTATCTTTACAAGCCCTTTTGATTACGGCATTTGATTTTTTTTTCACTCTAGCGAAAATCCTTCTATCAATCAGGAACTAGATCCCCTGGCTCCTTTTAGGTAATGACTTGTCCGTCTTACAGGATAAAAGACTAGGGACATTTTGTGGCCATATTTCCCCAGCCTGAATACTAGCAAGATTAGCTATTTAAGGTCTTTTGGCAATAGGTAGCCCCAAATACTTAGCTAGAGACTGGTCTGAGCAGAATTCTGACTGCGACGTCATATTTGTCACAGATCCCCAAGGATTTCATATTATAGAGCTTATTAATGACGATCCAGCACTCTGGGTGCCTATTTAAGATATCCGAATCTCCGTGGTGGCCAAGCAAATGACTCCAAATTTCTACGTTAATCAGGTGAGAGATGATTTTACGGTTTTATTATTCATAATGTTTATTTGTCAAAGGGAGACCATGAAGCAAATTGCATGCAGAGTTATTGTGCGACTCTTAATAGAAGGTGAAATTTAAACATATTAAATAATGTCTGGTGTCAGACAACCCAAGAGCGATACCGTGATCTCCATCAAAAGATAAAGTGGAGTCAATGATGACGGCGGAGTCGAATGCCCTCTCGGCTTTGGGACTAATGAAACCGTATGATCTATCTGTCGTCCTTTGCCACCGAGACGCTCAGGAAGAAATCACAAGATGGTCACCTTTGCTCCCATTCGACTTCCACAGTAATAATAAAACCACTTTCCGGGAGACGCCCTGCCCTGGACATTGAGTGTCTAAATATTCTATTCTCCCAGAGATTTGGACTTTGGATAATTCTGCCGTATTCTGAAATGGATCCCCGTAAAACACGCCCCACCGTGCAAAATTCTGATCTCTGCTACTTGGTGAACGTCCCTTCCTGAAAGTCACGTGGAGACCAACTTGATGGTTATCGGGGGGGATACCGGAGCCTCGTCAATCCCGATGGGAATTTACTTGATTCACTTCTTTTTCTTTGATGAATTTTAAGGTGTGACAAACGTTATTGCTTCTGAGCAGAATATCATAATAATTGAATGTGATTGTGTAAATGGTCATTTTAGAAAGCCCCAGTCAGACTGAGGTGATTTCTAAATAACACCGGCAGTATTTCTAATTAAGCATGTAATTAGGACGATATCACCTACGTTTACTTGAAAAAAACATGAGATAATGGGAGCGTATTTCCAATTGGGATGTGCTTGGCCAGACCTTGCAAGCTACAGTGGGGTAGAAAGAACCCACTGCATAGAACTTCCTTATTCTTAAACTTAAAATATTTGGAATTACCTAATCAATAACTTCTAGTATTTGCTGTTAGGAATAAATCTGATTTTGCCGGGTGCAATGGCACACGCCTGTCATCCCAGCGCCTCGGGAGGCTGAGGCAGGAGGATCGTGAGTTCAGAGCTAGCCTCAGCCAAAGTGAGGCAGTAAGCAACTCAGGGAGACCCTGTCCCTAAATAAAATGCAAAACAGGGCTGGGGATGGGGCTCAGGGGTCGAGTGTCCCTGGGTTCCATCCCTGGTCCACTAAACCCCATAAAACAAAGAACAAATCTGATTTTTAGAAGGATATAAAGGGTCTTGCAACTGACCTAAACTTATTCCAAAATCACATTTCAATCTCTTTATGCAGTTATTGAATACATAGTTTCCAACTCAGCTACTTGGCTCGTCACCAGCCCTCAGAGGTTCCCGGAACCACCCTCCTTGGCCTGTTGGGGGGTCCCAACGGTGTATTTCTTAATTCATCCCAAATATCAAAGTCCTCCCTTGCTCCGAAGGACTCGCGATCTGGGAACTGTCTCCAAGGTCACTGGGGACACGCTCCTCCATTGCAATCGCTAAATGACTTTATTGGAAGGTAAATCTCGGAGCCCTCCAGGGAGTCGGAATTGAAATTCCGAGAGGAGGCTTCGTGCAGGAAAACAAGTGTCTCCCCAGGAACCGAGCCCCGAGATGATGGAGGCGATATCGCCCTGACAAAGGTCATGAGAGCCATTTGTCATCGAGGGGACGTCCTCGTCCTTTTGCACGAGCTGCCTTAGAAAGTTTCCTGTTTGAGCATCAAGTGGACCGTATCCCGCTCACACCGAGACTCGAGTTCTGTTGAGATCAAATAATGCTCTTTTGCAAAGCTTGAGTCGCGTGTCACTTTGCTCAGGAAGAGAACCCGGACCTTCCCACTGGGAGACGACCTTCCCGTGTTCTGCTAAAGCGCAACGCCTTGCAATTTCTCTTCAATGCCCGCTCCCGATCGATCGTACCTTGCATTGTTTTATGTGTGTTTGCTTTTCAACCTTAATTACCCTGCCACGTTCCGTTCCCTGCAAGACGGACCCAGACAAATAGCTGCTCGATGAATTAATCATCTGCACCAGTGGATCCTCAAATATACATTGGGATCAACCCGTAAATTATCACAAGAGTCCCTCAAATATTGTCACGGCCACATCAATAATTCAGAAGGTCTACATCGCAGGTTCCGCCGTCCTTCCACACAGTCTCTCACCCCCGGTGACGAGATTGGATACTTTAATATGAACCGATTTAAGGGATGCATTTCTAGTTCCAGCCTCGTGTTCAAATTTAACATTTTGCTCAGCAAAATGCCGATGCGTTACTCCATTGGGTTAGGAAGAATCTTATCGCTGTGAACAAAAGACTGGAGGAGAGTAATTGAGAGGAGGAGAACTTGATCTGGGGCTCACGGTGTCCGAGGTCCAGTCCCTGGTGGCCGACTCCATGGCTCTGGCCCAAGGGGAGCAGAACAAGATGGCGGCAGGGCCTGGAGGAGGAGAGCAGCTCAGGACAGGGCACCAGGGAGCAGAGAGAGCTCTGCTCACCAGGGACAGGACAGAGACCCCAAAGGCACAGCCCAGGGACCCCCTCCTCCAGCCACAGCCACCTGCTACAATCACTGCCCAGTGAGTCCATCCAAGTGGATTAATCCACTGAGTAGGTCACACCTCTCCTAACCCAAGCATTTCACTTCTGAAGGTTCTTGTAGTGTCTCACACATGAGCTTTTAGAAGAAGGGAAGTTTACTTGGGTCTCATGGTTTCCGAGGTCCAGTCCCTGGTGGCCGACTCCATGGCTCTGGCCCAAGGGGAGCAGAACAAGATGGCGGCAGGGCCTGGAGGAGGAGAGCAGCTCAGGACAGGGCACCAGGGAGCAGAGAAAGTTGGGTGACCAAGGATAGATATAATCCCCAAGATCATGTCCCTTGTGACCTGCCTCCTCCAGCCACATCATATCGTCCTACAGTCACCATCTTTAATCCATCCAAATACCAATGGATTAATCCACTAATCCACTAAACAGGTTGCGAATGTCATCCCTGCCTAAAATCTTCACCTTTGAACCTTTCTGCCTTGGCGATTATGCTTTTAAAATCTGAATCTCCTGGGGGCCATTTCTAGATCCACACGACAGCACCCGTTCCCTTGACCAGCCGCTCTGATATATCTTGCCAAGTGCTTGTGCGACGGAGGCTTCTCCGCGTGCAGCGGGCATTCATCCGTGCAGAAATCTCCCTCTAAGACAACTAAGTATCTTTTCAGACAAAAAGCATAAGCAACAGCTAATGAATTTGCTAATTGTTTTTGCATCCTTCGGAGCTTTGTTCCGTCTTTAGTTGTTCAAAATACTGTAATTAAGGGGGAACCATGAACAGCTTAGTTTCAGATTGCTTTTTTCATTATTTTTCTTTTTTTTTATACAAGTCCTTTAAGCACATGAAGAAAGAGAGAGAAAAAAGAGGAAAATACTCATTCCTTGAGCCTCTCTTGGGGTTCGATGAGATCCTACGGAGACCGCACTCCTGAAATCAATATGGAGGGTCCTCAAAAGACTAGGCATGGGACCACCAATGTGACCCAGCTAGACCACTCCATGTTATTTATCATAAAGGATTAAAATCCTCAAAATATAGGAATATAGGAATCACCACCAGCCCAGAGGTCTATTGATAAATATGAGTGCAGAAAACATGGTATGTCTATACAATGGAGTATTACGCAGCCCTAAAGAAAAAAAAAACAAAAAATGATGTCATTTTTAGGAAATTGGAGGGAACTGGAGACCATCATGTTAAGTGAAATCAGCATATTGAGAAGGTCAAGGGTTATATGTCTTGTCTTTTCTAGGGGAACTAAGAAGAGAAAAAGAGGTGACTGCATCACAATGCACCCCACTAGTATGTGTAACTATAATGCACCCATGAAAATATTTTTATAAAAACGGGGAAATCCAAAGTCCTGTTCTCAATCTCACAGGCTCAAGGGATTCCCCCTGCCTCATACTCCCAAGAAGCAGGAACTGTAGTCAAGGCTGGGATCTCAAATGTCCCCCAAACACTCAGGTGTGGGAGGCTTGGTCCCCAGGGCAGCCATGTTCAGGGTTGGGGCTCTTGGGAAGTGATTGGGTCGTGAAGACGCTGACCTTCTCTATGGATTGATCCATTGAGGTAGCTCCATGAACCACGGGCAGAGGGTGGGAAGTGTGCGAGGTGGGACTTGGTTGGTGGCAGTAGGTCCAGGTGGGTAAACCCTGGAGACTCCATCCCCTTCCTCAAAGCCATGGAGACCCCCATCCGTGTGCTGGAGCTCTGAAGCTTCAACCCAACAGAATCTCGCAATTTCTCCTCCTCAAAGTTGCTTTTCTCAGGTGTTTTGTTACAGTGATGAAAAGCAGAACATCTGCCGGACGTCTTATCTGACCTACCTACGTGTCCTCTTCTGTCATGAATTTTTTGGACTCATTATCAAATTTTGTATTCAAAAATAGAGACAGTCCTCCTAAACATGTCCTGCCGTCTTCTTCTGGAGGACTGATGGACACATCGAAATTGACAAGGGTCGGTTAGAACTCGTGTTCTTCCCACAAACAAGCCAGGTGGCTTCTCGGTCTTTTCCGTTTTCACCCAAGTGACCAGCAGGTCTTATAGGGGGTCCTAGGGGGGACGAGTGGGTGACCATGGGAGGACTCTGTCTAAGCATCTTGGGGATGATCTGTATAAATCTGTCAGCCCTCCCCTTCTTATTGGGGTCTCCAACAGCACCGAGGACAGAGGAACCGGTTCCATATTGGGGTGTACGAGGACTGCATGACCCACTTCCCTCTCCTCTTTCACCTTGAGCCTGAGTGTCCCTTATCCTTTGTGACCCAGTGACACCTACTTGCTCTGTCCATTTCCTGAAGCCAGGACTCTGACAGCACTGCCCCGGAGGGCGCTTCCTGGATCCCAGGTCCTCCTGTGACATCCGCTTTGCACTGGGTTCCAGCTTTTGGTCCACACCGCCTGCTCCCGGCCGCCATTTATATGCTCAACGCTTGGCGCTCCTGGTAGAAAACCACTGACTTTCAATTTTCTTGAATCCGGGACATTTCACCCCAAAAGTTTTTTTGTTGTTGTTGCTTTGATCATTTTGCACGTTTGCTGTTCATTACGTGGCAGACCTTGAGCAGGTCCCGCTTGGTGCTCTGATTTACACAGACTGCGTCCCGTCTCACGCACCCCGGAAATCATTGCCTGGAGGTGGTTCAATAACTAATTTATCCTCCAAACTAATTCTTTTAATGATGTATCCATCACGGCCCCTGAAAAAGCTCGTGTCAAATGAAAAAAAAAAATTCAGCTTGGGATGGAATTTAATTAATTGATACACCATTCGTTTTATCTTAATGAACACCCACCCGTCCAGCTGAGCTGAATACTTATGAACGTGCTCAGATCTCGGGTCTGGATCTCCCGGATCAAGGAAAAATATAGACGAGTGAATTAAAGAGAAAAAGAAAAAAGAATTGCCCACTCACGATAGGTCATGCTTTATTTTTTTATCAAGGGGTAGGGACAGGAAAAGAGGAATTAAAAAATGAGGGAATAGCAATAGTTTAGGGTACGTAGGTCGAGCAATTTGTGAGATATTTGAAGTACGTGACCAAAAAAAAAAAAAGTGACAAATATTTAAGAAGACAGAAAGGTTAATTACCTTGATTTGATCAGCACACACCGTATCCAGGTATCAGATCCTCACACTCTGCCCTACACCGATGTTTGACAGTGTGTTCTTCAAATACAATGATTTTTGAATGGAAACTAAATCCCTCAAATGAATAGTCTCTGAAGAGGGAAACTGGAAGAAAAGCTGGTTTCGACTTTAGTCTTCTTGCTTCTGAATCAATTTGCTCAGCCAAAGGCAACCTTTCGTCTTTTTAAGTTGATCGTCTAAGGCGTTTGTTACAGTACCAGTAAGCTGACCAGTGCAGTCCCCCTTCAGAATTCGGAAGTTCCTGTGGGCACAGAGAACCACAGAATCTTTCCAGAGTAAGCTGGTGGGAAGGTCTGGGTTTTGTCCCCAGAGACTTGGCCTTACTTCATTAGACCTTGGAAGAAAATGGCCTCCAAGGTTAAAATCCGCCTTTGATTCACCACAGGGTGTCCGCAGCTGTTTGGCGATGGCCTCGTCTGCGGCCATTGATTATTTTCTGCTGTTAAGACCTCGGCGCTCTGTGCAGAATAGAGTCAAGGAAGACAAACCCGCTTTACTGATGACTTAATAAAGACAGGCGTTGTCAAAACGGTGGCACGGATCCCGCAGAGAGTCTCGGAAGAGTGAGTAAGAAAGAAAGAGAGAAAGCAGAAGACATTTGCTCACTGCGGTAAACATGTCATAACTGAGCGGTTTTTGAAAACCCTCTTGGATGAGCATATGGCGTGTGGGTCTTGGGAACGGGGAGAATTCAGAGAACGTTCATCTATTCCTGCCATTTAAATCGTATTGATGGGTTGAGACGGAATGAAGGGGGAGATGCAGAGTAGCTTCAAGAACTCGGTGGAGTCTCCCGGGTCATGCACCCTGGTTGGGAAGAGGAGGAGAGAGAAGGCACCTTCCTGTCAATCAAAGTGGCGCGGGGGTTGGGTGGGTGCTAGGAGGGTTGGGAAGTCACGGACTTTAGAATAGACCATCGTCCGTGCACGGAGACGGCGGTTGAAGGTGTCCTCTCTGCAACTTTTATTCCGGTTTTTACTTCAAACTCCTCTCGTCCACTCGGTCCTTCTCTGCTGGAAGCTCCTCCGACCTCCGACTGCAGAGGTTGGGCACATGCCGTGGGCACCAGCCAAACCCCTGGTCCGTGGGTGCCCTCCGAGTCTGGCGGTGATGCAGAGATCGCGTCTCCCCAATTGTATTTTTCTTGCTTGGCCACGGGCAGTTTGCAGAGAGAAGGAGCAAAATTATATAAAAAGAAGGCGAGCGCCACGTCTAAAAACCTAAGTGCTGTTCTCACTTTTATTCTTGTGAGTCCTCCCCAGGCATCTCTGCTGGGTGATGGGAGTGGAGTCTATGGCCATGGGGGGATGACTCCATGGCTCTGGCCCAAGGGGAGCAGAACAAGATGGCGGCAGGGCCTGGAGGAGGAGAGCAGCTCAAGATGAATATTTAAGGAAAGTGTGATATATATATATACATAGTGGAATATTACTCAGCCTTGAAAAAGAATATGACTGTGGCATTTACAGGTAAATGGATGGATTTGGAGAATATCATGCTAAGTGAAGTTAGCCAATCACCACTCCCCCCCAAAAAAAAAATACAGAATGTTCTTCCTGATAAGTGGGTGGTGATACATAAGGGGGACAGGAGATGGGAGAAATGGAGGAATTTTGGATTGGGTAAAGGGGAGGGAGGGGAAGGGACCAGGCGTGGGGATGGTGGAATGAGGTGGACATCGTTGTCCTAGGTACGTGAATGGGGCGACTCTACTTTGGGTACAGCCGGAGACATGAGAAATCGGGCTCCATCTGTGTACATTGAACTGCTGTCGCGTATAACAAATTAGAACAAATGAACAATTTTTTTTTTTTTAAAAAGAGGCTCAAACATTTATACAAGAAATATCCTCAAGTGCCCACTGGGAGCGTGAGGTTGTATGAGGCTCCCAACGTGCATATGTGAGCCAAAGGTGAGTGACATCTTCCCCGTGAATTCCAGAATCCCATATTTCAGCACAGTTCAGTCTGTAAAAGCTGGTTTTCCACTCTGGGCCTCCAGTATCTTTCTTTGTCTCAAAGAGAAGAATTCTCCTTGAAGGCGAGTCTGTGCAGCTATATTCGAGGGGTGAGCACCGACTGTATGCGGTGCCCGTGTCCCTGAGTTTCCCGTTACTGTAACAAATGACCGGACGTAATTGACGAATCCAAGAAAAAAAGGTCTCGAAGGTCGTGGTTCACGACTGATCAGATCCATTGCTGGGATGAGGCCCCAGGCCACGGTCATTTTAGGTGGAACTGCTTTCCCGACTGTCTTCTTTGTGCCGATGATTCTATCCAACACAGTTCTTCATTTGCATTTTTCATGAATAGTCATATCAATATGATATTAATATTAATGGTGTTGATATGTTACCTTGGGACTAAATATACTCTGAATTTTCACTGTGTTTGGGAAAGGCTGGTGGGTGTTACCCAGTTCCCGGCAAAGTCTTGGTGGGACGCTGTCACCTTCCCCTAATTTAAAGTCTTAACAAGTGACATGATTGATCTAGAATAAATAATCAAGATCGATCTGACCGAGCTGATGGTCACGTCAGCCGCAATGTTTTTTGGCTACAAAATGAAGCAATTAAGACGCCCGTTGATCATCGTTGGTAAGAACACAAACGCATGTTCCCAAGGGGGAGAGTTCTAACGCTCTCGACGATGTCCCCCAAGCCATCGACACGGGAATCTTGTCTACGGATTAAACAACATTAAAATGATACAGAAAGGACCCGCGGATTCTTTGGCAGATGGAATGAACAGTAAAGTCTGCATTTTTCGACTCGAGAAAACCTTCCCGCGAAAGAGAGCGAGTTCTTCTGCAAATTCCTCAGGCATATCTAAAAGGACAGAGAATCATGGCGACGTTAGGGACCAGCCGTGCTTGGGTCTGGCACAGAATCAGAGAGAAATATCACGGTGCAATGCGACCCCCATCCGTTTGGATCCCGTGCCCAGGACACCAACCCGATTTATAGAACCATCTCGTCGGGTGGAGGTCGGTCCCCAATTTTATGGTTAAATGAATCAGACCCAAGGCTCAATGTTCCACCAGGTAAAATCGGTTCCATGCATTTTGTGGAAACGGTCAGGCCGACGAATTTAGCTGGAAATGGAGACTGCGGTGGGAATTTTGGAAAACCGAGCGCCACTGTTGAAGCAGGATGCCAAACCGTACAAATGCCCTGACCCTGAATCCCCCCCCCCCGTGGTTTTCATAAATATGGAACTTAGGATAAAGAGAGGTGGACAGGGAGGCCCGAGAGGACCAGAGACCTTGGTGCACATGTGAGTTGATCCAGTGGAATTCTCTACCACGGTAGCTGGGTTGGATGTCTTCCCTTTCAATATGGCGGCCAGTGGCCACAAGTGCCATTGGGCGCTTCAAATGTGGCCACTGGGATGAAGGAAGCAGAGTTGCCACACACACACACACACGAGAAAAATTGGAGCCGGGCGCAGGGGCACACACCTGTCATCCCAGCGGCTCGGGAGGCTGAGGCAGGAGGATCGTGAGTTCCGAGCCAGCCTCCACCAAAGGGAGGCCCTAAGCAACTCCGTGAGACCCTGTCTCTAAATAAAATGCAAAATAGGGCTGGGGACGGGGCTCAGGGGTCGAGTGGCCCTGAGTTGAATCCCTCCTACTCCTCCCCAGTAAAAAAAGAAAAATTGGAAGAATATTGAACAACCCGTATTTTTAGAATTTCACACATTTTTCTACCACACTAGGAAAAAAAACTGCTTTTCTTGTTTAAACCTATGTTCATTTCCAGCCACCCAAATATGTCACCTTTACTTTTACGTGACTATCAGATATGATTCCTTCTTATATAAATGCATCATAACTGATTAAGCAATATCCATCCTAGGAGGTAAATTAATTCTGATCCTCCAAATACACTTTTTTGGATTATTTATCTCCCCATTTCTGCTTTGTTTCTCTGGGAGAAATTCCCACTATGACGTTCACACAAATTCAGGACATTTTTAAGGCTTTGTCACCTAGTTCTAGTTGGTCACCATTAATAAATGTCATACATGTTCATCCATGATCTGTCTTCTACCTGCATCTCGCCCAAATTGTCTATTTTTCACTATTTACATATCTCAATCTCGTCTTGAAGAACTTACCTGGCGTTTAAATATAAGCACTTTCGTTTTTTTTTCCCGATGAATTGGACCATTTTCCCTGTATTTACGGAACTTACAAATGCTTTTGTAAATAGTGTTTAGAGACTCATCTAAAATTTTATTTCGCTGATTTTTTCCTATTGATCTTAAAAGCTCTTTGTATAGTAGTGGATCGATACCTGCAGGCTGTACGTGTAAAATGGTGTTTTCTGAATACTCGTTCTTTCGATTGTCTTTGTCTCCTACGGAAAGTTCTCATTTCTATAGCAAAATCTATAAGTGTTTTATTTTTTAATTTGAAAGAAAATATTCTGAGCCTTGCCTCGGAGCATGAGGCAGTATTACTGCAATTTTATTAGTGATTTTGAAAAAATACACCTCATCTCTTTCCTGGGGTTCTTAATGTATTGCAGGAAAAAAAAAGGATTGATTTTGTGGGAACGATACCAGGGATTGACTCAGGGGCCCTCGACCCCTGAGCCCCGTCCCCAGCCCTATTTTGCATTTTATTTAGAGACAGGGTCTCCCTGAGCTGCTTAGGGCCTCACTTTGGCTGAGGCTGGCTTTGAACTCGCGATCCTCCTGCCTCAGCCTCCTGAGTTGCTGGGATGACAGGTGTGCATAACTTTATGTGGAAGGAGCGGAGATCTTGACAACATATATAACCCCCAAAAGAGTTGACCCCGGGTGTAGTGGTGCACACCTGTCATCCCAGCAGCTAAGGAGGCTGAGGCCGGAGGATCACAAGTTGGAGGCCAGCCTCAGCAATTTATCAAGGCCCTCAGCCACTTAGAGAGACCCTGTCTCTATATAAAAGTCAGAAAGGGCTGGGGACGGGGCTCAGGGGTGAAACACCCCTAGGTTCGATCCCTAATCAGAACAAGTGGTTTGCAAAAGAGAATCCCTCGTGAGTCAGGAAACCCACAGAGAGTGGCTCACGTGTGTGAGCAACCAGGTGGGGCGAGCCCTACGGTGGTCACCAGGACTTCTAGGGTTAAAGAGCCTCGCAGAGCTCAGCGTTCAGGGACAGTGCTGTCCCTGGGAGCCACTGGTGATTATAAACGCTCTCTTCCGTGCCGGCCGTTAGCTACACGAGCCTGGGAATTTGGCTGCCAAGGCCAGAGAGCTCCGATTTCACCTGTTTTATGATGACAAGTGGCCACGGGTGACTTGGTGGCTCCAGATGCCACCAGGCAGGTGCGGAACAGGACCCAGAATCTTTGCAAAGTGTGGACTGAAGTGCAGATTCACCGAGGCTCTCTTCATGATGAAGTTGGATCCACACTTTGGAGAGAACCCATCGATCTCCCTTCTAGGAAATGCTTCAAAAAACTGGGAATGGAACCACCGTGTGACCCAGCTATCCCACTCCTCGGTTTACACCCAAGGGACTTAAAATCAGCACCCTACAGGGACACAGCCACATCCATGTTTATAGCAGCTCAACGCACAATTGCTAAGCCATGGAACCAACCTAGGTGCCCTTGAACGGATGGATGGATAAAGAGAATGTGGTATATCTATACAATGGAATACTACTCAGCCATAAAGAAGAATGAAATGTGTCACCTATACACAATGGAATACTACTCGGGCATAAAGAAGAACGGCCTTTGCAGGTAAATGGATGGAGCTGGGGAACATGAGGCTAAGTGAAATAAACCAATCCCCACCAAAACCGGAAGCAGAGAAACGAAGAAGGAACTCCTTACAACAGCGCCCCCTGCAGGGACTTTTACATTTTTTCACAGCCAGGAGTAAGAAAGAGGCTTGCCAGGCTCCTTCCTCAGAACTGTCAATCAAACTCTCCTCCCCAGGCGTGACTCGTCCTCAGGGAACCATGCAGTCGGGGTTCCTGACTTTTGCAGGAAGGGGTATGCTTGTCCCCAGATTGCAAACTGGGACACTGGTGGGTGTGGGTGATGGGAATCAAGAATCCCCCCCCCAGACTCCTGCTCCTGGGTCCCTCCTGCTTTAGACCCTTTATCCTCAGGTCCAGTGCAGCAGGTGGGACTGGTCAGCATCCGCAGGGACTCTGGGGAGGACTTTTTCCAATTGCACCGTGTGTCCCTGGACACGCTGGTGGGCGTCCATCCGCAGGGCGGGCAGTGAATGCTGTGACGTTCATTTCTTGTTCCTGAGAAGCCCCGTTGTCTTTGAGGTCTGTTCTGCTCGGCAACGAGAATAAAGTCCAAAGGATACATAAGATTCACTGAGCCCTTTTCATTTCATTCCTGACCTTTTCAAATTTTTGTGCAGTTGGACGTCCGCAGAGGCACACGCTCACCGTCTGACACCATCGGGAAATTCATTCCATCGGCAACAGGAGCAAAAACAGACCCCCCTGGACAGACAGATGGACGGGAGCCCGGGCACTGGCTGGTCATGGGACAGCGGGAAGAAGGGGCTCGTGGTTTCAAGGGTCCACCGATCGCTCCTCCGTCCTCTCTGCTGAGTACCGTGAGTCGGGAGCTACCCACTTTGACATGTTGTTAGATAAGCAGCTACTTCACATTTATGTTTGTTGGGGGCTGAGTCCTGATGTCCCCCGTCACCTCGGATTCACATACGGAATTCCTAGCTCCACGGGGCATCATGGGGCACAGCTGTCATCCCAGCGGCTCGGGAGGCTGAGGCAGGAGGATCGCAAATTGGAGGCCAGCCTCAGTCACAGTGAGATGCTGAGCAGCTCAGGGAGACCCTGTCTCTGAATAAAGTACAAAACATGGCTGGGGATGGGGCTCAGGGGCCGAGGGTCCCCGAGTTCAATCCCTGGTACCAAAAAAAACTCTGAGATTTTCGTTTCCTGTCCTGTGAAGAGGTGCCCCCCGCCCCCTGCAAACCAAGGACCGGTCCCTCGTCCCTCGTCCCTGCTGTCTGCAAAGTGGAAATGACTCCTGCTCTGACCTTTTCACGGGAAGCTGACGGAACTCTGCCCGAGAGCCATCGCCCTCGGCAAGTAGCAGAAAGAAGACATTTTCGTGTGGTTCAAATCCATGACCAGAGCCCAACTGGCAAGAATTCCAGGGGAGGCTTCTCGTAAAATGTGGTTCCCAGCGCGGTGCCCGGGGCGGGGGACGGCAGGCTGAGATGGGATCATGGGGACCGTGCAGCTCAAGAGCTGGGGACCCCGTCCTTGTGCATGAAGTGGGTCTTCGCAGGGAGCGCCCCACGTTCTTGAGCAGAGCTCAGAGGACCTGCCATGGTCACCTCGCCCAGGGGACACCGAGCACTCGGGGCTCTGAGAGGCTTCGCAGGACAGAATCCAGTGTGTCCCCAGTGCATAAGGAGTCAGGGTCACAGTGCAAGGGCTGAGGGAGACCCAGGCGGAGTTTGGGACGCCCGAGGTGGTCTTGTAGGGGACCAGGGACTTCGGGATGGATTCTGCACCGTCACGAAATGTGGCACCAGGTCCACGAGCCGACGGTGGTCCCAAAGGTGCCTCCAAAGCTCCCCAGCAATTTTTTGGTACCAGGGATTGAACTCAGGGGCCACTCGACCCCTGAGCCCCGTCCCCAGCCCGATTTTGTGTTTTATTTAGAGACAGGGTCTCCCTGAGTTGCTTAGGGCCTTACTGTTGCTGAGGCTGGCCTCCAACTTGCAATCCTCCTGCCTCAGCCTCCCAAGCTGCTGGGAAGACAGGCGTGCGCCACCATCACCCACGTAGGCTACCACCCACTGTGGCTGCATTTGGAATGGACTCTGCTGCCTCTGGCCTGGTTCGGGTGCTCTGGGGACCCCCCTGACCCTCCCTGCTCCATGGCCTGCTCTCTGCCGGCTCCGTGTCTCTGAAGAGTCTCTGTTCGATGAAGAACCTCTGAGCTGAACTTTATTTTGGAAAAGGGGACTTTGCAGAACTCATGAAGGCAATGATTCTGAGATGAGCCCCTTCTGGGTCAGGGTACGAAGCCGCTTCTCCCTCCAACATGGCCCCCTGGGCTCCGCCTTCAACCAAGAGACATGTCCTCCATCTACCTGCAGCCTCCACCTGCAGCCTCCACCTGCAGCCTCCACCCGGGTAGGATCCGACATAGACACGGGGCATTTCCCAGGCTCCGTCTCTCCCCATTTCCCTCCAACCAAGCTACAACCTCCTGTTTCCAGCCTCTAAAACCTTCCTAGGTCTCCTGGTTCCTGTCACTCAGAGCTGAACCTCTCTCTCTCTCTCTCTCTCTCTCTCTCTCTCTCTCTCTCTCTCTCTCTCTCTCTCTCCTATGGCTACCCTCCGATGCTGCGAGCTGAGAAAACAGGACCAGTTAGAGGTGCTGTCCCCTTGAACAGGGTGTCTGCAGGCAAGACCCAGCCAGGACCCTGAACCCACATCCGGTG
Source organism: Marmota monax (assembly GCF_021218885.2). Classification (NCBI taxonomy): domain Eukaryota; kingdom Metazoa; phylum Chordata; class Mammalia; order Rodentia; family Sciuridae; genus Marmota; species Marmota monax. The sequence continues at coordinate 1,022,325 of NW_026692492.1, read as the reverse complement.
ACCCAGCCGTCTCCTCCATGTGGCACAAAGTGGGACACTCACTTCTGTCCCTGGACCTCGTAATGGTGCAGAGGTCTCTGCAGAGGTCGTCAGCGGAGGGCCCTGAGATGGGCTCCTCCGGGGTCAGGGGTCTGTGGCACAGTAGAAAGACTCTTCAAAACAGGGACTGGGAAGGCTTTGGGATGCGCTGAACAGCGAGAAGTGGTCCGTGTTGAGGGTGGCGTGTGGGCTGGTCACCGGGACCTGACCGTGGCTTGTGCACACCCATTGAGAGTGGTTCACGGCGGCTACGAGGTGTCCATCAACAGACGTTCTGGGGCGCTGCTGCCCAGCGGGGTTATTTACCAAAATTGCTCCTGCCACTTCAAAAAGCAATGAGAACCGATGTTTGAAACTTTGTATCCTAAAGAAATAACAAATGAGGTCATAAATGTATTCAACCTGATTAAAATCCGATGCCATTTACATGTATCAAAGACAGGTCCCTCCTTGATACCCACGACCTTTATGTTCAATGTATCAGTTAATAATTTAAAACACTTAGTAGCGAAAACGGGGCTCACATACAAAATGGAATATTACTCGGTCATGAAAAAGAATGGCATTCTGTGATCTGCAGCCACATACACGCACCCTGCTGAAATCTGCCGTTCTCTCATTTCGCCTCTGGCGTGCCCAGGAAGGATTATTTACTAGAGAAGAGGAAAGGTCCCCCATGTGCAATTCAGCAGTGCAGATGTCCAGTTTGGTCACACCCTGGTTGGTGAGCTGCAGGGAGGGACTCCATTGCTGTTGGGTGCCCGGTGCCAAACCTGGAATCCGCACCCAGGGTTTCCTCGGTGGCATCCTGTGAGGGGCTGCTCCACCATCTCCAGGAAAATCGAGTCGCTAGCTTCTCCTCGGGCTGCAGGGTCTCGGTTCCCCAGGATCAGTCCATTCAGGTGACAAACTGTCCCTGTTGCTTAAGCCAATGAGCGATGGCCGGTTGGACTCTGGCACATCCCTGGGGTGCGCAGCCTCGCTCCTGGGTCAGGAGGCTGGTGTAGCCTCACTCCAAGTTGTCCGTCCATTGATGTAGGAACAGAAAGAGGCCCTCGAGGGGAGACAAGGTCCCCAGGTTGTGTGTCCTATGTGGGGAACAGGGGACAAGGAGGGACCTTGAGATAATACAAAGGACATCAGTAGACATGGGCAGGTCCCGGGCAGAGAAAGGAGCCACTATGTCACATGCACCTGAGGAAGTGTCACGAGGGACCCGCTCCCGTGTCTCAGGGGGCTGCACCAGTAAAACCAGCCGCTGCCCTTTTCTAAGGGAAATGGAGGAAGTGCACACCCTTCCGCGTACCTGCATCGGGAAGAGGAAGACCGCCAGCCGACCATGTCCTCGGCCAGTGCCATCTGCACGTCCAGCTGACAGGGCTCCACCATCCACAACTTCATACGGACAAAAGCAAACACAGGAGCAGGAAGGGACCGTGCACCCCTGAGCTCAGGGCTCCTTGAGCAAGCCTTACCTGATGCCCGTGCAGTGCCAGTGTCTCCGTCTAGGATTGCTCAAGACCCACGCAGCTGTCAGCCAGGCGGATCCCTCCAGTCCCCCAACCCTGTTGCATGGAGAGTCTCTCTGTTGGTCATTTGCTTAGCAGAGCGGATCCAACGAGGGTCGTAACAGCAGGAGCCCTCATGGGACACCAAGGCACGCATGTGCCTGGGGGTGATGGAGATGCCAGAGGAAGACAGGTCAATGGGGTGACTTAAGGTCTCACCGGGATGTCCTCCAGCTCTGCTCAGAGGACAGAGCAGGAAGCGGGTGTTGGTCAAGGTGAGTGTGGTGGAGACGGCTAGTTGACAGCTTGCGGTCCTATAGGGTGACAGCATTTCGTATTTTCACAGAAGCCACCCTTGAAAAACTCCGAGCGCTCCTGACGCAGTGTGGATATGAGGGGTTCCCCCCCCCAAAGCTCTGTTTAATGCCGAAATGTTCAGAGGTGAAATGATCGGCTGATGAGAGCTGTAACCACATAACTGGATTAATCCACTTGATGGATTAACTATTGGAGTGGACTAACTGGGTGGTGACTGTTGGCAGGTGGTGTTCCTGGAGAAAGTTGGGGACACAGTGCCTTGGAGATTATTAAGGCTTAGATATGAGGAGTCCTCAAAGCTCACGTGTGAGACAATGAAAGTTCAGAGGTGGAATGATTCGGTTAGGAGAGGTGTAGACTCATAGTGGATTAATCCACTTGGATGGACTCACTGGGTGGGGACTGCAGCAGGTGGGGTGTGGCTGCAGGAGGGGGTCCCTGGGCTGTGCCTTTGGGGTCTCTGTCCTGTCCCTGGTGGGCAGAGCTCTCTCTGCTCCCTGGTGCCCTGTCCTGAGCTGCTCTCCTCCTCCAGGCCCTGCCGCCATCTTGTTCTGCTCCCCTTGGGCCAGAGCCATGGAGTCGGCCTCCAGGGACTGGACCTCGGACACCATGAGCCCCAAGTCAACTTCTCCTCCTCTAAGATGATCTTGTCAGGTGTTTTGATGAAAAGTTACGACCGCAGTGGATTTTATTTGCAGAATGAAATCATCATCGATGCTCAAAATATTGTCACCAGGTCACCAGGTCAATGTCCGTTCTATATCAAAGACCCAAATACGGCATAGACGGGACCCAGAGCCATACAAGGAGGCAGAGGTGGAGGCACACATACAGAGGCAGCAGACGAACATGTGCGTATACACCTGGTTGTGCAAAAGCACCGTGCACCTGTGTGTGCACACATGCAGCCCGTGGCTGGGTGACAGTGCAGCCAGCCCAACAAAAGTCGAGACGATTTTAGGTTGAAAATGCACTTAATGATATTTCACCTACCCAACACCCCATCTTACCTTTCTCTGCTTGACTGTACTCAGAACCCTAGCGTCTAGGCGATATTAATGCAAAAACCTGCTTTTTTTAAAATAGAGATTGGAGCATCTCGCTTCTTGAATATGGAATCTGAGAGGCGGGAGTGCTCCGGGCTTGTTCTGCAAAAATTGCAAATCAAACCTCGGCCCGTTCGGGGCTGTGCACTGATAGATACGGCTTTATTCTCCATGCGATGCGAAAGATAGAGGGAAATATGATTTCAAAGGGAATTTGAAAGGCGAGAGGGTCCGATCAGGCATTGATGCTTTCATTAGCATAGTTTTAAAAAAAACATCTTTTATGAATCCTTAACCTGGGCTTCAGCCGATATCATGCACCTAATAATTGTCAGGCTCAAGAGGAAGCGTCAGGAATTGCGAGGACCCAATGCATCTTTACAGATTTCAGAGAAATAGTAAAGGACGAATTCTCTCGGGACAAAAGTGAGTGTGCGGCCCCGAAACACTTCTGTATTTATTTGAGGGGGGAAAAAATCCCAGGGGCTGTTAACTTTTGTCTGATTCACAAAATAGAATGATATTGACTTTAAAAAAAAAACTTATTTAAAATGGTCTGCTCTTTGTATATGACCCATGCACTTACCTCTGAGAGCTTTGAATGATGTCTGACCTAGGCACATGGTGCTGAGTGGTTTGAATGATGTCTGCCATCCTCGTGAGAGCAAATTCATCGTGAATATTGTAGAAATGGTCGCTCTATTGCATTTCTAGATTGGGTATTGGGTTGGGAATATTATATACAGAATAAGAAGGAGGCAGAAATTAAACGCTCCGTTCAAATGCAACATTTTTTTAGAAATAGCAGACAGATTGGGGTTTTCTGTGTCACATCTTTTATTAATCTGTTTTCATTTTTGTTGGTGATTCTTGTTTTTAAAATGATTGAATTTAATAGCTCTTTCTTTATGGTACTGAGATGTTTGCTTGTGAGACTCAACTGTCAGACTTGGATAATCTGTAAAAAAAAAAAAAAGTACGCGATCTCAGGGTTGGGGATGGAGGTCCGTGCCCAAGGGTGCTTCACTACTGAGCCACAGACAAAGCTCTTTCTCATATTTTATTCTGAGACAAGGTCTCATTGAGTTGCTGAAGGCCTTGCTAATTTGCTGAGGCCGGCTTCCGACTCACGATCCTCCTGCCGCAGCCTCCCGAGTCCCTGGAATTACAGGCGTGGGCCACCACGGCACTGCTTCTACTTAATCTTTGCAACAGTTCCACGTACACTTCTCTTTGTTGGAACAATCGAGCATATATATATATATTTTTTTTTTCCTGTTCCTGAACTATTAACCATTTCTCAGACACGCACGTGTGCACGCACACACACACACGTAGGGGATGTGTGCATTCAGGCACGGTGACACACGTCTGTAATCCCAGACAATGTGGAGGCTGAGGCAGGAGGATCAAAAGTTCAAAGCCAGCCTCAGCCAAAGGGAGGCCATAAGCAACTCGGTGAGACCCTGTCCCACTAGAAGGCATAATTGTAATGCGCCAAGAGACCTATTTTTCTAAAGGCACCCAATAATCGTGTGTCACACATTGTCCTGGGAGGTGGGCAGCAGGTGGCCATCTGTGTCCTGCAGGGTCATTCCCAGGGAGGTTGAAGAGGCTCTGGGTCATCCCAGCTTTTACGCAGGTTTGCAGAAGGAAGCCGCCATGGGGTGTTCCCCGAGGGTCCCGTCCACCAGTGGACACTGAGGGACCGTCACTCAGACAGCAGGAAATGAGACGGTGGCTCTAAGGTGTCACTCCCCTATCAACGCATTCGATGATGAGCCTCCAAACGGCCCTGCAGCGTGGTTCCAAACGCCCTTTATATCAATCTGTTTCTCTGTCCCTTTAATAAAAAGGGGGTGCACGGGTGAGATTGGATTTTTCCCGTCGATAAGAGCGCCCCCTTCACCATGGAAACGGAGCCAGACCCGTGACATGAGCCCCTGGGACGTTGATGGAGGTCTATCTCTTCCATCGGTTCGCTGCGGCACACAAAAATAAAAGATTCGTGAACTAATTGCTATTTGTCTGGTGTTCCTCATGCGGAACGGGACCCTGCGGACACATGGGAGCAGTCGAGAGGCCACATCTGCCGGAACTTAATAATGCAGAGGGGAAAGGTGAGCCTTTGGAGAGAGCCTCGCGGGTCAGTGAGGGCGGTACGTGGGCTTGTGCAGTCTGCAACACGGGCGCTGGATGATGCTGCACCTGAAACCCAAGGTCATTCTTCATTAGCAGCCGTGGGACATGATGGCGCAACAGCAGAGGAGGGTCTCCAAGAGCATCCCAGGGTGGGACAGGTGGCAAGCGGTGAAAAATAGATGCGGCAAGCCACTAATGCTCATGGTGGTCCCTGAAATCCCACACATTCTGTTCCATGTCTGCAAAAAGCAGAGATTCCGTCCATTTGCTCATTTAACAGTTAGTCAATTGACTCTCCGTTTCTTCACTTAATGAGAGATTTTCTAATGAATATGGATATGGGTAACGACTTAGGTATGAGGTGTCCCCCAAAAGCTCGTGAGTGACATAATACAACAATGTCCACAGGTAAATGATTGGGTTGTGAGAGGTGTAGACTCATAGTGGATTAATCCACTTGGATGGACTCACTGGGTGGTGACTGCAGCAGGTGGGGTGTGGCTGGAGGAGGGGGTCCCTGGGCTGTGCCTTTGGGGTCTCTGTCCTGTCCCTGGTGAGCAGAGCTCTCTCTGCTCCCTGGTGCCCTGTCCTGAGCTGCTCTCCTCCTCCAGGCCCTGCCGCCATCTTGTTCTGCCTCCCCTTGGGCCAGAGCCATGGAGTCGGCCACCAGGGACTGGACCTCAGACACCATGAGCTCAAATAGCTCTCCCTGAGGTTCCTGAGGTGGACATGGTCCTTATAAGGCAGGACAAGTGTGTGACAAGCCAGGCTCTGACCGGTAGGCGATGTCCTTCTGTGCAAGAACGGAAAGTCTGTGTGACTCTTCTTATGCACTTTGGGGACTCCTCGGTGACTTAAAGGACCCTGGGCTACTGGACGGGGAGCCGAGTTCTTTTCTAGCCCACGGTGCACAAGGGAATCCTGTGTCGCGATGAGCTCGAAAGATCCTACTGAGGACCCGAGGGGCATAGGAGTGTCCCCTCCCTTCCAGCTGCCTGTCAATCAAGGGAGGCTGGCCTCTGCAAATTGTGTCAATCAATGGAGGCTGGTCCCTGCGGATCTCAGTTGCATTCACACTCTGCAAGGATTCCTGCAATTTGGGGCTCTCACTTCAAGAAGCGTCCTTTGTGGGTGGCTCTGGTGGCAGGACAAGTCACCCCAAATGGATTTTCTCAATCCCCAGAGTTACGGAGGCCGCCGGCCTTGGAGGCCCAGGTGGGATGATGGAAATGGCTCCTCCCCAAATGTCTCCAATCGCATTTTCACTGAATTAAGAAACAAACCCAAAGAAGAACAATTAGACACACTGTTGTGGGTCTCCACCTTCGTCCCCATTTCATTGGTATTTTGGAATTGGGGTACCAGGGGTTGAACTCAGGGGCGCTCAACCCCTGAGCCCCGTCCCCAGCCCTATTTTGCATTTTATTTAGAGACAGGGTCTCACTGAGTTGCTTGCGGCCTCCCTTTGGTAGAGGCTGGCTTTGAACTCACGATCCTCCTGCCTCAGCCTCCCAAGCCGCGGGATGACAGGCGTGCACCATGGCGCCCAGCTAGTCAATTCATATTTTTAGAGTCAAAATGAATAAACAGGAAAGTGTTGGACTCATTCAGTCATCAGATAACATCGTTTGTATGTGTGCGATTGACTCTAGTGACCTGGGTCCTTGTAGGCAGCTACCATGACTCTTTTATATTTAATTTCCTGAATTCTTCCTCTATTTGCATATTTATTCATAATTATCAGGGGCCACCTGTTTTGTCAGTTTTTCCCCCCCACACACAGGATTTAATGTATTTGGTTCATTTCAAGCTACACTAAGTCCTTTGGGATGCGGTAGATGATTTTCTTTCATATTTTAAAGGATGGGTTAGAGAGTTGAGTAAAAGATAAATGGGGTTAAAAATAGCTAGAATGTAAAAATGACGCTTTCCCATTTATGTTTCCAGAACGAATACCTTGAGGTCAAAGAAGTGTCAGAAACGGTCAAGCGGCCCCAATGTTTGGGTCCCCCAAATTGCAGGTTGAAATCCTGACTCTCCGTGGGGCTGTGTTAGGAGGCCGAGTCTCGGAAGGGGATCTGTCTGTGCAGGCCGATCTCCATAAACGGGGTTTGCATCCTGATCCAAGAGACTCGGAAGCCTGCTCAGTCTTTGCACCACGTGAGAACCGAGAAAAATCGTTGTATTTTAGATGCAAAAGAGAACTCTCAAGTAATGCACTTTGACCTTGAACCTGCAGCCTCCAAAAAAGTGAGCCTTAAATGTTCATTTAAGGAGCCCAGTTGCTGGCTTTTTTGTTACAGCAGCTAAAGCGTACTCATACACCACTCAGCGCCCGGCTGGATTTCCCACGTGTATGATCCTAGGGTCATTAGAACATCGATCGCCCTGGCATCTGTGGGTGCAAATGTCCACTTTCAATTGTCCAGAGACCCTCTACGCCGGTGTGCAATGTCTGTGTGCGATGCATGCATTTAAAACACCTAATGCCGTCAGAGGTCGCTGGGATCCCTGGAATGAATGTCTCTCTACACTCCAGTTTCCCATGCGCTCGACATTTTCCCTCTGATGTCACAGAAACACTAAGGTATATTTAAATGGTTAATTGTCTCATTTTTTCAAAAGAAGAACTTTCATGAGAACAATAAGGTGGGAGTCCAGGCGTTATTCATATATATATATATATGATTTTTAAGCTTCAGGCAATTCTCGTAGCGATCCCATTTCCAGCACGTCATTAAGGAAATGACCTTGTTGCAGCCTGGGTTCCGTTACGCACATGATGGCACCAACAAGTGTCAGCAGGTGCGTCTGAACAACGCTGCCCGTGAGCCCAGATCATTCAACAGAAACACGACTACAAGAGTCCAACTCAGCTGGAACAGACTTCTCCAGATTTACAAAGTGGTGCAATGCCCTGAGGATAAGTCTCTGTTCCTATGACCCTTTGGCCTCCGGCTTTGAAGGTGACCTCTGCTGTTGTGTTGTGGGAAGGGGATCTTTGTCTCCAGGTGCATTCCCGTTCTGTGACTGTAGCAAAATGGACCGATTTCACATACAATCACGAGCCGCAGCCCGGCATTTCCGTCTTTCCGAGCTGTGGAATTCCGGGCTTGCCTGCCGACACACGATCCTCTCGCTCACAGCAGTGGCACTCGCAGACTGATATAAATAAATGCATAAATAAAAGGGTTTGGGATCAGAAATACGTGGTAGCGACCTTGCCTAGCACGCGTAAGGTCCTGGGTCACAGTCTTGGCACAGCAAAATGAAAGAATGAATGGAGGTTATTTTACCATCTCTATACCTTATCATCAACGCTTTTGGAATTTATTCTGATTTTTTTGTTGTTGTCTTTGATATCAGTTTTGCTTCGTCTTTATTCAGTCCCCGAATTCCATAAGGGAGTTCTATTTTCTGCCCGAGGAAGCCCTGGCAACTGCAAAATTGAACACATGAGTCTCTGTTTCCAATTAACGAGCAGAATTCTTAGAAAAGGGTTAGGGTGAGAGGGAATCCCAGCTGCTTGGGAGGCTGAGGCAGGAGGATCGGGAGGTCAAAGCCAGCCTCAGCCAAAGGGAGGCCATAAGCAATTCAGTGAGACCCTGGGTCTAAATAAAATGCAAAATAGGGCTGGGGACGGGGCTCAGGGGTCGAGGGCCCCTGAGTTCCATTCCTGGTACCAAAAAAAAAAAAGAAAAAATGATACATAAGCAAATAAGTGAACCCTTCCATCTCTGCACATTGGAGATGTCTCCCTGACGGGGCAGCACATCCGCGAACTGTGTATTTTAAATTTGCTTCTCCAACCCAGCAGCTTCTTAGTCTTGGATACGAAACACCTTGTTCCTTTTAAAGGGCTCATTAAATCCCTTTAGCATTTCTTGGTTAGAAGATGTCATTACCGCACACAGGGTCTATCACAATCAGTCATTAGGGGTTCCTCGGGTAGCTCCAAATACTCTACGGTGACACTGCACCTGGGAACGGTATTGGGGAAAGGAAAATAAAAATAAAATCCCAGAATGAGAAGGAGGTGTCGAGCCCTCTAATGCAAATGAGCCTCCTCGTGCTGTAGGAAGCTCCACGTTAATTAGATCAATGGCAGTCTCAAAACCGGGGTTTTCTAAACAGAAATGTGCATCGTGGGCCTCGCCGTCATTAGCAATGCGAACAGGACACCAGCACCTGTCCGTGTGCTGTGTCCGAGCCATTGCACTGTGGACAAATATCTGTTTTTAAATCTGAGAATAGAGTCATCATTAAGTGCAGAAGGCAAGACATTAGGACACGTGCTTTTTGATTAAATTCTGCAGGTTAATAGGAGGGAGGAATAGCGCTCACGGCCAAGGAGTGAAATCAGGCTGCAGCTGTGGCCGTTGCATCAAGACTGTGAACGGACCTTTAATGCAAAAGGCTCTTGCATGCATGAGCGTGGGCACGTTTGGGTATCTGGGTGCAGAAATGCAACGTGGAAAATCAGGAGTCCTGCTTCATTAGCACCCACGGGGACCCTTGCAATCCCTTGGAGTTTACGCAGGAAAATCATGACTAAAAACCTGCATTTTGAATAAATCATCTGTGTATTAAAGCATCTTCTAACGGGGGCACGTGTTCAGTGAGTCAATCGTGGGGATCCCCTCCAAAGGCAATATCAGCGTCGTCTTGGAGGGCTATGGACAGGGTGGACGTGCACAATAGAGAGACGAAGAATTAATCAGAGCCGCGGAGAGAAGCCGAGTAAAATCATCAAACGTACCATGCGATAAAGGAACAGTGGGTCAAAGGAGGATTTTTTTTGCAGCCGGATGCTGTTTATATAAATATCAAAAACCAGGGGAAGATGGAATAGATTTGCATGAAGATCTCTGTGCACAGATACGTGAAGGTATTTAAAGGACATTGAATAAGCATCAATAGGAGTGGGATGAAACCATCTCACCCATCAGGAAAAGACGCAGCGAGCCGAGGTCAGGTAAAGGTGGATATTTCAAAGAAAAAGCGGCTTTTTGTAAAAGTTTGTTGTACAAATCTGTGGGATGCACGTCCACAGACACAACCGACCTCCCATCAAAAAATATCTTTTAAACACAGCGTCAGTCCTGAGCACATATAGACACTTTTCTTGTGATTATTCTCTAAACACTACATTTACAATGTATTATGTATTATAACTCATCTAGAAGAGATGCCTATGGTTTAAATATGAGGTATCCCCCCAGAAATCATATCAGAGACAATGCAAGAAGGTGAAATGATTGGATTGTGAGAGGTGTAGACTCATAGTGGATTAATCCACTTGAATGGACTCACGGGGTGGTGACTGTAGCAGGTGGGGTGTGCATTCTCATCTTCCTTTCTTAAGGTATAAACATGGATTTTTCATGGTCGATGGGGTTGAGTAGCAGGGGATTTAGTGAGATAAATGGCACCTTCCTTCATCAAGGACCATGACCCTGAGTGACCCATAGAGCTCGTCCTACGCACATGGCCCTGGGTTATTTTGCTTAACTTAAAAAAAAAAAAAGACTGCTCATCAAAATATAAAAGGTTATGCATATGAAGACTGGGGAAAAAAAATCTGAGATATAAGACTCTGTTGGAATCCCCAATGGTCTACAAACATGGCGGCCGTAAAAGAAAAAAATCCCATTCCCAGTGTTTTCCAGGAGATTAATGGTTCAAATAAAGTAAGATTTTTTTTTTTCATCGATCCAAGAAGAGTAGATGCTGAAGGATGCCTTTTGGGATGGACAAATGGGTCCGAGATTATTGTCCTAGGGACATTAAGTACATCAGCTGATCCTTCTCATGGAATCGGGAAATCAGAGAGGTTCAAAAAGTCGAGCAGCATTACTTCACGTTGCCCAAAAAAATATCCATCTAGGCATATACTTGCGGTGAATGCAAAAGGACTGTCTGGTCTCTCCTGAGCAGACCCTTAAAAAAAGCAAAACGCCAGTCTATGCAGGAACGTGGTCAGAAACGGAAGGTGGACGGCTGTGGCTCTCAACATTGCAGGAGGTGCTCAAGTTTGCAAGATGCACCCATGGACACAGATTGGCGTTGGGGACCATGAGGACCCACTGCTTCATGGTGTGCAGCTTCCTCCCAGGGTGACGGACATTTCTTGAAACCAGCTAGAAATAATGATGGCGGGAACGCACAAAACGTCACCAAGTCCCATGTTTCAAAAAGGTTCGTTGTAGGTTCGCTTTCCGGTTATTTCTGCTTTAGTTACCTTTCGCATCGGGTCTGCGAGGCAGGTTTGAAAACGCCCCGGGCTCTTCACCCGACCACGTTCTTCTGGCCCATGACACTGACGGTCCCTAATGTATCTGTGACACGTTTGGCCGAGAAAAACGACTTGGAAACACTTCCCAGGGAGGAGGCGGCCACGGTGCATCTTTGAATTTCTTGTTCTACTCAAGACTTAGGGTCTTGCTACATTGCTACATTGCAGAGGCTGGCCTCCAACTTGCGAGCCTCCTGCCTCAGCCTCTCGAGTTGCTGGGATTACAGGCACGGGCCACTGCACCCAGCAGAAAATATATATATATATTTTTTATGATACACATCACTCCCGAAGGGCAGAGAAACATTCACGTTGAGCTCATACCTTCCTGTGATATAGAGAATAATTTATGTTCCAACAGAGATGCCCTTTTCTTTGAGTATTTATACTAATTCCACCAAGGAATGACAGGTCTTTTCACTTCCTCTCCAGCACACACGGGACATTGACGTGACAATCAGAAAATTTCAGCCTGTCAAAATAAAACTGTTCTCCCTCTCCTCCCTCTCTGCCAAAGAAATCTCTTTTATTTTCTCAGGAAAGCCCTTACGTCTCAATGACTCTAATGTTGGACAGGCTGATGGAGAGGGTGTTTTCCCCACTAAATTAGCCTTTAGCATCAAACAAAATGTTAAATGTGTACCTGGAACATCCGTATCTCATCAATTTACAGGAAAAGCCAATCTCTGGGAGAATATTATCATTTTTCGAGGTTTTCAATGGAACCGGCAGGTCCTTATCTATGAAATTGCCCATCATTTACAAAGGCTGCGTGGAAAATGTGGGTCTCCAAATGGAATTATAGCGCCTACCACTCCGGGGAAATGGGGTGGCGGATAAATAGAAGAGGGTTCAGTTGTGAAATAATCTCCTGCGTCTTCTCTCGTTGTGAGAATCTCTCTTGCACTAAAGTAATAGAAAAAAAATGGGTGCCCCAAAAGGCATATCGTTATTGCAAATGTGCAAGAAAGTTGTCGGAAAACGAGAGAGACCCTGAGTCTCCAGGTGTGTTTGGAGAATATTGTTATGACACAGGCATCGAGTGGATCTCGGGCAACTGTTCACAATCAGATCATCCCATGCACCAACTTGACTGTGGCCAATGAAAGTTCATGATCGTCTGCAAACGTCATCCTATAAATTATCTCTGAAATGTGCTGGAAGTGAGAAGGGCCAGTTGATTTTTTTTTTTCGGTCTCATCACCACTTTGGGGGTGACCACAGGGCCTTGGGCACTGACATCCTATTGATCTCCGGTTGACGAGGATTTATTTGCATGTGTTATGAGGCTTTGAAACGATGGATCAGATCTGCCAGAGAGAAACCGTCGTGAGCTCACCATTGTGGTGGTGCAAGATCAATATTTGATAAACACACTTGTGCATTTTGTCAAGGGTCCGAGTGGAATCCTTCCCACCCCCCCCCCAAATTCCAACATAGGCTTCAATGGTTTGCAAATAAAACTCGGAGGGGAATCAGACTCTCCCGACTGGAAGGCGTATACAGGGAGGTGTGGATAAGCGCATCTATGCCATCCGACGTGTTGAGTGCAAGGGGATAGGCAACCATTACTTAGATTTTCAGGGATATGAATTTTTAAAAAAATAACAACCCATCAATGAGCTGCATTTTATCTTTTATATCTTGCTAGAGCTCTTAGATGGATCTATTTCGACTACGGGAAGGAAGGGTCCACGGTCATCATCTTGTTTCCACAACTCCTGGTTACTCCAGCTCTGGCCAGTCTAGTCACTTTGTATACACAAAGTTGCACAGAAATTGGTGTGAAACATCATCTAAACACGTACCTGTGTCCACAGGTCCAAAAAGTGTGTCTTTACTCAGGGCAGCTACGCGACCCAGGGAAATACCTAAAGCAATCAGCGTGAGGGTTTCCTTCACTATGTCTCTTAGTGCTCACTTCTGTATTTGGTCATATTTTGCCTTTTTTTAGATGTCGTGAGTGTTTTGCGGTGATATTGGTCTTATTTTCACTGGACTGCAATGAGAGAATAGCATAGACTGGCTGACTCTAAAAAGGAAATTTACTTCTCGTGGTTATGGAGGCTGGTCGTCTAAGATCACGGTTCCAAAATGGTGGGTTCTAGGGGAGTTTGGATAATGTTTTTCTGATCACTGTGACCAAAAGACCTCACAAGACCAATGTAGATGGGGGGGAAAGTTCATTTGGGGCTCATGGTGTCCAAGGTTCAGTCCATGGTTGGTCGACTCCATGGCTCTGGCCCAAGGGGAGGCAGAACAAAATGGCGGCAGGGCCTGGAGGAGGAGAGCAGCTCAGGACAGGGCACCAGGGGGCAGAGAGAGCTCTGCTCACCAGGGACAGGACAGAGACCCCAAAGGCACAGCCCAGGGACCCCCTCCTCCAGCCACCCCCCACCTGCCGCAGTCACCACCCAGTGAGTCCATCCAAGTGGATTAATCCACTGACTATAATAAGGTTCATGGAGTGAACCTCTGAAACCATGAGCCCCAGATAAACTTTTTCTCCTGTAAGTTGTTCTGGTCATGGCTTTGGTTCACAGTAGTGAAGAACTGTCTGACTCAGGTGGGATCAACTGTGACCAGTCAACAACTGAGCTATACTTAATACACAATTCATTTCAACCTTTTGTTTTGATAGAAACAAAAAATATCAAACCTGATAGAAAATGGTAGATGAGGCCTGGAATGAGGTGTCAACACCATTCTCTTGGACCTCCCAGTCTACAGAACCAAGAGCCACAGAGACCTCTACTCTTTATTGAATACCAGTCTCAGGTATTTTGTTATAGTCACAGAAACATGCCCAAGACACATGCCCCCATTCCATCGTGAAAAAAACAAAATGGCAGTCAGTCTCCAGTCACTGGGAGACAGATGAGAGTTCTAGAGTGATCTGTTAGTCAAAGTATTCCATAATCAAACTCTGGGAAGCATGACACTCTCTGCACAGTTTTGCTACCAAAAAAAAAAAAAAAGTTGTTTTTTTTTTCCAATCCCTGCTTAAAAATGGGGCCAGACTGACATGTTTTATGTGAAATAATTAGGAGAATTTGAGAAGTAGTAATTTTGGTAATTACCAAATAGTGTGATTCTCTCCCAGTAAAGCATATGTCAAATTATATTAAAACATCATTATGTTGCTTTCCCTTTTTAAAATTTTACATATGTAGCATACGAGTTTAAATATTCCAGTGCTTTTTTCCCCCCACTTTCGGCTTAAATAATTTTTAAGAAAATGAATCGTAATGCCTCTTGATTTTCACTTTTTCCTGTGAAATTTCAAGCACCAAAAGATTCTTTTGACCCTTCCCAATGATTTTTGGGGTACAATGACTTTCTTTCTATTTTTTTTTCTTTTGTGTTCCTCCTTCTTTCCTTCCTGTCTTTCCTTTTTTCAAAGAACCCTTTGTTCAGGTAACGAACCATCATTAACACTCTCTTATTACCTGTGAAGTGCTTAACACACCTCTGACTGTCTTCTTCTGCCATTATCATATGGTTGGAACTATGTTCTTCTTTCCAATCAGCATTGCCAATGCAGAACCAATGTCCCAGAGCATGGAGACCAATATGGCGGCCACTGATCGGAATACAGCCCATGGCCACCAATATGGCGGCCACTGATCGGAATACAGCCCATGGCCAAGACAGAACCTGCCCAGGCTCTGACTCTCTTTGTAACACCCTGCGGTATTTACTTCCTCATCCAATTGAGCATGAGTTTCTCAAGATGATTCCAACAATAACAAAAGAAGAGAAAGAAATACACTCCCAGAAGAATGTCCATTGGTTTTGAATCCAAAGAAGCCAAAAATACAGACACGCTCTCTTTTTCTATGAAGCAAGGACCATATTTTATTTTCTTTCTAGAGCTCACCTAGGAGGAGAAACATGTGATATTCCTTTTTCTGAGTCTGGCTTATTTCACTTAAAATAATGACCACCAGTTCCATCCATTTCCTCCAAAGTCATGATTTCATTTTTGAGGGCTGAGTAGAACTTCATACAAATACACACACACACACACCACCTTCTTTGTCCAATCATCTACTGAAGGGATCCAGCCTGATTCCATGACTCGGCCTCTGTGAGTCATGTCTGGCACTGTTATTAAGATGAAGAAGCCCTTTATAACTTATAAATCACTTGATGTGTAGGGCTGCAAGTCCTAGGAGAAGTAGTGTCCACCCATCCACCTTGCCATAGACTGAATTGTGTCTCTGCCAAATTTATATGTTGGAGCCTGTGACAGTTTAGATATTGAGGTGTCCCCCAGAAATTGATGTGTGACCAATGCAGGAATGTTCAGAAGTGAAACGATTGGGTTATGAGAACCTCAACGTGATCAGTGGATTAATCCACTTGAGTGGACTAATTGGGTGGTAACTGCAGGCAGGTGGGGTGTGGCTGGAGGGGGTGGGTCCCTGGGCTCTGCCTTTGGGGTTTTCATTTTGTCTTTGGTGAGCGGAGCTCTCTCTGCTTCCTGGTTGCCACATCCTAAGCTGGTTCCTTCCACCATGGTGTTCCGCCATGATGTTCCCCACCTTGGGTCCACAGCAATGGAGTCAGCCGTCCATGGACTGAAGCTCTGAATCTGTGAGCCCCGAGGTATCTTTCCTGCTCTGAGTTGCTCTTGTCAGGTCTTTTGGTTCCAGTGTTGGAAAAGCTACCCACAGTGGATCCCTTAGCACCAATAAGAAGGTAGTAGATGGTGCAACCTCAGAGAGATGATTTGGTTTAGATGAAAATATTAAAAGAAGTGGAAGTGATGTCAGTGGGCTTGGGCCCTCCTCCTCCTCCTCCTCCTCCTCCTGCTCCTGCTCCTGGTCCTCCTCCTTCTCCTCCTCCTGGTCCTCCTGGTTGTCGTCCTCCTCCTCCTCCCCCTCCATCTCCTCCTCCTCCTCCTCCTCCTCCTCCACTTCCTCCTCCTCCTACTTACCCTCCTCCTCCTCCTCCTCCTCCTCCTCCTCCTCCTCCCCCTCCATCTCCTCCATTTTCTCATCCTCCATCTCCTCCATCTCCTCCTCCTCCTCCTCCTCCTCCTCCTCCTCCTCCTCCTTCTCTCTTCCTCCTCCTCCTCCTCTTCTCCTTCATCTCCTTCTCCTATTTCTCTCTCTCTCTCTCTCTCTCTCTCTCTCTCTCTCTCTCTCCTTCTGTCTCTTCTTTCTTCCTTCTTCTAAGGTCACACAGGGAGGCAGTCACCTCCCAACCAGGAACACAGCTCTCACCAGCACCAAATCCACCAGCATCTTTCCAGCCTCCATATCTGTGAGGAATGCACCTCTGCTGTGCACAACTCCATCGGTGATGTCTCTACAGCCGTCCACGTGCCGAAGGCAGGTATGAGCCCAGAATGCCCGGAGCAGAAGGACCTCTCACCCTGCCCTTAGGAAATAGCTCCCAACCTGAGGTCCTCAGGGGCCAGTGTCCCCGGGAGCCAGACCTGCCCTGGGCTTCTCTGTGTGCAGTCAATTCTCCGAATTCACAGACATGCGGACACTAAGGGACCAGCGGGACCCTGTCTCTTAGCTTCCTTGTGGAGAAAGACCCTTGTGGCTCCGACTGGCCTTTGCTGGGTGTGCAGGAATGAATGGGTGGATTGCATATTTATATATGAGTGTCACAAACATGAAAACCATCGATGATAAAATGACGGATACAAAGGATAGCTGCAAATCCATGATTTTTCATCTGTTTGGGAGCTACATCTGAACCCAGGACCTGCTAAGCCCACCTGCTTGCACTGAGCTACGTCCCCAGCCCCTGGATGGATGACGTCCGGCACAAATAGGAACAGAAGTGTCTAAGTGACGTCCTTAGCCATTGTCTGCATCTATTGCATGTTGATGGCCCAGTGTTTGGGATCCCAGAAGTTGAGTCTTGTGTGTTATTAAAATTGATTTCACCTGTGAAATAGAATGACTTCGAGTTTCCTTCCCTCTTCTGACTCTGAAAGTCAGGACGGGTGAATTCTTGAGCCCTCTGTGTCCTTGAACGCTGGTGAGGCTCATTTTCCCTTCCCCTCATTTCCTCTGTGTGCTAAGTCTTCCTCCAGGGCTGTGCGAGCTGCTTGCGGAGGTAAATCAAAAGCACATTCTCAGAAACGGCAGAAAAGACCGACCCTCCCCTGTCCACTCCGCCCCATCCATAAGACAGCGGTTGGTCCCAGCTGTGCCTGGCCGTGTGCCGCCTTTCCCGCTCTGCCCACGTCTCCATCAAACCCTTTGGAGCTGCGCCCGGGACACACCTCCCCGGAGCTAACATGGCCTGTGTGATCCGAGGATGGAAGGAAGCTCTCTTTCTGCCGGATTTTCAAAGGCTTCGTCATCCCTTTTGAAAGGAGGGAGATGGGCAGAGGTCACACAGCCCAGGCAGTCTGCAGGCATCGCAATTCGGCAGAGTGCTTTGAGGAGCAGGGGACTCGGAGGCTGTCTGACAGCTGGGTGCAGAAATAATCCATGCCCTGGGAACTGGAAGAAAGAGGCGCGCAGGCAGGTTGGTTGGGAGCAGACTTCGAGGCCCAACAGTCTGAGGCCCAGATGCCTGTTGATGGCTGGGGAGCATCCGTGGCCGACAAGCTCCACTGTGATGCGGAAATCAAAGTGCAGGGGATGAGGGTCAAAATGTGCATTCCCCAAAGGCATCAAGGAAAAGCCATCGACATAAATAAAGCCACAGCAATTGGCCCAAATGACATCTAGGGAAAATGGCGGCCGTGCGGATGGAGGCCCACCTGTCCCTGACCTAACTGAGTAGACCAAATCGGTTAAGGAACTAACCTTGGGGAAGCTTGGGGAGCCCTGGGGCACCTGTGATTTTGAGCAGCATATTCTGAATCTCAACCCCCTTTATCTTGACAAAGAATCAGAAACCACGTCTCCAAGGGGTACCCCAACAGTGACTCACCTCTATCTTCATGGTCACCCCTGGCTTCCAAATCCATGTACCTGAGGGTTTCTCTGCCAGAGGAGCAGGCTACACCCAGGGGTGGGAGGGTCTGGAGATATCTCACTCACTGAGGGATGGAAATTTGTTAATAAATGCTCCACTATCTTCTCTCCTGGGCTGGAACAATTTTGAGATGGTCACCTCCTTAGTCTCCCAAAGTACGTCTGGTGGGATGGAGACCCAGGTGTACCCAGGGGGAAACTGGATCTTCAACTGAAAAGAACTGAATTCTGCCACCACCATTGAGCTTCAGAGTGAACCTTGGGCTCTAAATGAGTATACAGTTGGTGCTCTGAATACACTGGCTCAGCATGGTAGATCCAACCAACCAATTTGGGGGTAAAAATGTCTATCTCAACTGTACTGTAGAGATTTTGCTGTTTCTGTCATTGTTCCCTTAATGGTAGAGTATAACCACTATTTACTTGAGGTGAACATTGTGCTGGGTACGAAAGTGGAGGCGGGGATTGCAAGTGGCTTCTCCACCCAGGCCATTTATGTACAGGACTTGAGCACCATTGGATTGGGGATGCCTCGAAGGATCTGGGAACCAACTTCCACAAATATCGAGTGATGACTCTAACTGGAACAGATTTGTCAGACCCAACAGAGAAGCTCCAGCAGATCTACACGTGGATCCCTGGCCCTTGTACACTCTGAACGAAGGAAGGTGTCTTGTCAAAGGGCACTCCACTTGTACCAATTTGTTCTACAGCAACAGCAGACTGATTTCAAGTGCATTTTCTCACTTCTCCTCATTCTCCACGTCTCTCTGAGCCGCTGCCCAAACTACTTCTACCAAAATTCTTGAATTGGACTGTATTTTCGGAGATTTCGAGCTCTGCCATACTCCTCAATCTTACTTGGGAAGAATTTCTAGCAATGTGTTTACGTTATCATTCTGCTTACCACTTCCCCCCCCCGTCCTTGATTGTGAAGGACTCTGAATCCTCCCTTACCAAGGAAGTTACAAGAAGGTTTCTTTTCATACCAGGTCTTCAGCATCAGCAGAATTGATTATATGAGGTCTAAATTATATGAGGTCTTCATCATCAGCAGGATATCAAACATGGCGGGCTGAAGCAATAGAGATATATTCCCTTTCCCTCCAAGAACTGGAGGCTGGAGATCTGAGGTCCAGGCTGGGCAGGGCTGGCTCCTCCTGACCCTCTCCCCTGGGCTTGCAGACACGATCTTCTCCCTGGGTCCTTACGGGGTCATTCCTCTGGGTGTGCGTCTGTGACCTCATCTCCTCCTCTACAAGGACCCCAGTCCTGCTGGGTCAGGGCCACCCTGGGGACCTCATTGCACCCCATCACCTCTGCAAAGACCCGTCTCCAAACACAGTCACATCCTGAGGTCCCCAGGGAGGGCTTTCACATAGGCATTTTAGTGAGGACCTAATTCATCCCATAACACACAGTAAATTGTTATATAGAAAATCCCTCTGGGCTCCCCGATTCCCTGGGCACCGTGATCATTTTCCAACCTGCACGTATCATATTCGAGCTATTTATTTGCACCGCGTTTGCACGACTACTATTCACCCTGGAGAATGTTGGCGCCCGGGACATTCAACAACTTCTCAGACTCACTCACGTTTGAACTTTGTCTCTATATGGGCTTTGGACCATTCAACCCAATACCAGGTGTCTCTTTCCCACTAGCCGCCATCTTTCTAGGACACTCACCTTGAAGGGATACCCAAGGAGCTCAGAATGATGGCCAGGGGCCACCACTCTCCCCAGCACAGAGAGACCTGGCCTAAGCAATCTGTGGGAGGACCCGACCACTGTCTGACCATCCATCAGAACAAAGGTGAGAAAACTGTAAAGACCTGATGCTGCACCCCATTCTTGTCTCTGCAGATTCACAAGGTGAACTGCAAAATGTCCAGGTCTTTGGGTGCTGTCCCTGGTCGGTGTCCTCTGTCTTCAACTCCATAAGCTTCGCCTGGTGCATGCTCCCAAGGTCCTCTCTGGTCTTCCCCATTGCTATTTTGTGTCTTCAAACGACAGGAGCAGTTTAGCCCCCTCCTGGCTGCTGGGTTTCTTTTGGAGGCGCTGGGCCACCGTGTCCACGGAGCCTGCCCATCAAAGGGAAGCAGACACAAAGGCTCTGCTCACGGGCTGCCGGCCAAATCCAGGGAAGCCTTCGCCGTCCCTGCCCCAGGCTCACATTCAGACAGGATTAGCTCGGCTTTGCTTTCGGGGGATTCTGTTCCAGAGAAAGAAGCCTTTACAGATCTGTCTTGGGATTTGCTGTTGGCTGTGAAGACGGGCTGGTGGTGACAGCCACGCTCCGGTGCCCGCACCGAGGCACGTGGAATCCGCTGAGTTGCCACTCTGGCTGGCGGGGAGGAATGAGGGGATGCCCTGTGTGCCAAGGGGGGTGACACAGTGGCCCATTTCTGTACAGTGGGTATCAATCCAAGCCAACCCGGATGACCCACGTGTCCACGCATGGGTACCAGCCAGGTGGGTGAGGGGTGAGCACCCCAGGACATTTGCCTGATTTCTTAAAGGGAAAACCTGGGTGAACACCTAATCGTGGTGACGGTGGTAAAGCCACCTTCCTGTTTAGTCATTTTGTTTATGAATAAAATAAAGAAATAATGGAAATACCACCTTCTCTGCTCTCCTCTGTGGTAATTTTATTTCACATTCCTGGACGGTTTCTTAAGAACATCATTTCCAGCCAGGTGTGGTGATGCACACATGTCGTCCCAGCGGCTCGGGAGGCTGAGGCAGGAGGATCTCAAGTTCAAAGCCAGCCTCAGCCAAAGGGAGGCTGTGAACAACTCAGGGAGACCCTGTCTCTAAATAAAATGCAAAATAGGGCTGGGGACGGGGCTCAGGGGTCAAGTGCCCCTCTGGGTTCAATCCCCGGTACCAAAAAAAAAGAGGAATCTCATCTGCCCCAAAGCTTAACTGTCAATCATCAGCTTGGACAGCCACTTTGACCTTGGAAAATGAGAGCCTGATGTCAAGGTTCAGCCTCAGGTTTCCATGCAACGTGGTTAGATCACAGAATCACCGGCTCCTCTTTGTCCACTCTTTTTTCATGGTTTTGCAAGGAGGAGCTGCTAACCAGTCACCCCCAGGTATGTATCACTCCCCGGCGGGGACACGTTCTGAGCCACAGGGCTCTGGGGACCTCATCGTCGTGCGGACGTCACGGAGCATCCCCATGCAAACCCACCTGGTGCAGGTCCTCACTGACAGGAGCAGTGGACAGAGAATTCGAGTTGTGACAAGCAAACATTCAGGGGGGTCGGGTAAAGCACACGGGGAAAGTGGAGTCAGGAAGGGAGGGGCCAAGTGGAGGCCAAGACCCAAGGCTTCTGGAAACTTCCTGCAGAATCGCTGGCCGAGTCCACTTTGGAAGCGAGAAGGAGTGAGAGGCGCATCCACCAAGGGCCCCTTGGAGAAGAAGGGAGGGGTCACCTGCTGCGGCTTCCCGGATCGCGCAACTTTATTCCATCCAAGCCTCCATCCTATTGGGCGGTGCTGCCCACGCCTGCAGAGGGTCTCCACTCCGGTTGGCTGTCCCACATGCCAATCACTCCTAGACCCACCCTCGTGGACACGCCCAGGATCTCCTTCATCTCGGGCATCTCTTAATCCCATCAAGTGGACAATCCTCCTTGACCATGAAGGCAATTGCTCTTCTGCACGTTCTGCATTTCAGGTGGACACGGATGACCAGTAGCCGCACGTGCCCATCAAGGGTTCTCAGGCCAGATTTGGAGGGAGGAGGGTGAGAAGGGGCCACATGCAGGCCATTTGAGGTGGGACCTCAGGGGCTCTGTGACCCCCCCGTGGACGGCTGGCTTTGGAAAACCAAAAGGAGTTGACATTGGCCAGTTCTACAGGTCCACCTCGTGTCCAGTCCACCACTCTCTGCATCTCGTTTAGACCGCCTGACTGCTGTCGGGGGATCAGGGCGAGCCTCACAGAGGAGGCAGACAAGGACGGAGTCCACCCTGCACTGAGGGTCGAGGTCACACGGAGCACATCTACCGTAAGAGGTGCGGGCAGCGGAAATCGAACAGATCGTCTAGCAAAATCGCCACGGGCAGCGAGCTCACTGACTTTAATATCATACTTGAGACTGGGTCTTGCTAAATTGCCTAAGGTGCTGAGGTTGGCCTCCAACTTGTGATCCTCTTGCCTCGGCCTCCCAAGATGCTTGGGATCACAGGCGTGCAGCACCGCGCCCGGCTGCATTTATTCATTCCTCAGCACTTCCCAACGCAGGGGAGAAGAGGGAGCCCAAACACACCCATGCACTCTTTGGAAACAAAAAATAAATCATATTTTTATATATTCTGGTCTGAAAACTGTGGTAGGCATCCATTCGGCTGGACGGCGGATGGCAATCATCTGCATACGGTGCATTCATTTAAAGGATGCTTTGACTTGAGTTGAAGATTTGATTGTAGAGTTATTTTAAGACAGCCCACTGCAGCCCTGCACTGAGAATGGCCTGTCGGGCGCCCTACGCTCATTTCTGGGACATTCACAGCGTGAAGACACTGGGGTTTTACAGCCGGTCAGACCTGCAAATTGAGGGACATAATATTGTTTCTACTTAGCAAAGATTTAGTGAGTGCATTTACGCCCATCTGTTCCTAATGGACATCCGTCTCCGTATGTTACATCAACAGTGGGGAGTGGCTATCAGCTTAGAGGAATTTGTGGGTATATCTTTATATGTTTTGCATTTTTCAGGGTCTGCTGTCTGCATAATACCCTTCAGTAACACCAACGAGTCCGACAGCTATGTTTCCACAGTGATTCTGCTAAGACCTTCGCAGCCATTGTCTTTAGTGCCGGATCCAGGAAGGATTACACACGTTCCGCATTTCACAAGGGCACGGACAGAAGGCTGCTATCCATTTTTCTTCATTTGTCGGGGAATATCACAGCTATTGTGTGTGTGCCTGGACCATCCAAGTCTGTCCCATTAACATGCATATCAGAGGTTTTCATATTCAAAGCATAATGCAGTAATTTTTTATTGTTTCTGGAAAATGTACAACTGAAATTAGTTACTCAAGGCTTAACAGAAGAAAAAGAACAATCTCTCAATATGAAAATAAGAGAGGGATCCTAGTCAAAGATGCTTGGGGTGGAAAGAAAACACAAGTTTTGACTGTAACACAAGGTCAGGGAGCAGTCGAGTTAAAGCGGACGCAAGGTCTCTTTGGGTCAAGGTGGCGTGTAGCAGGTAGAGGTGTCCAGATGGCTCCAGATGGATCAAAACTTGCTTAGTCTTATCATTCTCTCTCAAAATATCTGCTATCCGTGGGGATTCATGACGAGAGTTGGTCTATTCAAAGATATCTGCCTTTTGCACCAGCTGAGAAGACCTGTCCAGAAGCAGCATCTGAAAGACTGTCTGCCTCACGGATCCCGGATGCGCCATTTCATCCTGACGCCTTCGGTTGGACATCATGGGTTTCCCGTTTGGGTCCCATTGAAGTCCGAGGGAAGGAACAGAACAGGGCAGAAGAGGCATCAAAGAGAAGTAACTTTGACCTTTCTGCCATCCGTGAAGCACATCAAAACACGGACCTTCAGTAGATTGTGGAAGGATCAAAACAAAGATACGGAGCCATCACATAACCAAATGCATGGAGTTTCCGTGAGATTTTTTTTGCTACTGTGACCAAAAGACCTGAAAAGAACAAATTTAGAGGACAAAAAGTTCATCTGCGGTTCATGGTGTAAGATTTTCAGTCCATGGTGGTCGACTCCACGGCTCTGGCCCAAGGGGAGCAGAACAAGATGGCGGCAGGGCCTGGAGGAGGAGAGCAGCTCAGGACAGGGCACCAGGGGGCAGAGAGAGCTCTGCTCACCAGGGACAGGACAGAGACCCCAAAGGCACAGCCCAGGGACCCCCTCCTCCAGTCACAGCCCAAGTGGATTAATCCACTCATTAGGATACACAGTGACCAAGTGGATTAATCCACTCATTAGGATACACCTTCTGTAATCCAATCATTTCACCTGTAAACCTTCTTGCACTGTCCTCCACATGTGAGCTTTTAGGGGACACTTCACATGGACACCATAACAGGTGGACAATAACGATTCCAAAGAAATAAATACATTCTTGGGTCAACAAAACCCGCGTGAGTCCATTTCCAGTGGTTCGACTCTGTAAAGTCTGTTTTTTGTTTTTTTTAAATAAAGATGAAATGAAAAGCAAAGCACCTTCCAAAGGAAGGAAGAATAACCCCAGATAAAAACACACAGTTACATAAGAAGAAAAGAAATGACAGTGGAAAAAGGGAAATGTCTGGATTAAACACAGAACACCTTTTCCAAGTGACTGTCTGAGATTCTTTTAACAAGTGTCGGTGGCTCGGAACATAAAAATCGCCGAGTTGTTCTGTTAGATTTCTCCGCTTTGTGCAGAAGCAAACTGTAAAATAATGAGAACCTGAAAGGTCAGGAGGAAGATAAACACAATTATTTCGTTATAAGGTTCTTAGGTTGTTTGTGGCATTGTTGAAAGCAGCCTATGATGAGTTGATAAGGATCAGACGCCCTAGAGAAGGACTTTCCAACAGAATATTCTGAGCTAATGGACATTGCCTTAATCTATTTAGGCTGCTGTAACAAGGGGGGGGGGCTAATAGACCCCAGATCCCGACTGCTGTCAGCTCTGTGGATGCAGCCCGAGGTCCAGACAGGGCAGACGCGGGATCTGCAGAGGGCTGCTTCCGGGCTCAGAGATGGTGTCTTCTCCTGGGTCCTCCATGGTGGAAGGGCAGAGAGCCCTCTGGGTCTCTCTGATAAGGACCCTTGTCCCCTTCATGAGCTGCACCCTGTGACCTCAGCCCCTCCCAGAACCCCACCTCCAACACCAGCACCTGGGGTGAGAATGGAACATGGGAACTTGGGGACACACACTCAGGTCATTGCACTGGTCAGAGGGCTGGTGCGTCACTGTATTAGTCTCCCTGGGCTGCTGTAACAAAACAGCCCAGTTTCACTTATAGACCCCAGACCCTGACTGCTGTCAGCTCTGCAGCTCTGCAGCTGTAGCCTGAGGTCCACACAGGGCAGATGCGGGGTTTGCTGAGGGCTGCTTCCTGGCTCATAGATGGCGCCTTCTCCTAGGTCCTCACTTGGTGGATGAGCCATTGAGCTCTCTGAGGTCCCTTTTATGAGGATACGCAGCTTTATGACCTCAGCACATTCCAGGGCCCCCCACCTCCAACACCAGCACTTTGGCAGAGAAGATTTCAACGTAGATATTTGAGAGAGACCCCAACATTCCAACCCTAGCAGAGACCATGTCTTTGCAGAAGTGGGGTTTCATGTACAGGATGCCCATGTCTCATCAGGCCAGTTGCTGTGACTCTAGTAAGACTCTCTTCGTGCGTGGTCACCGAAGCTGCTGTGGTTTCCCGGAGGCAAGACTGACCTTTGTGTGATCTAAGGAGTTTGTACCTGCAAAACAGATGGACGAGAGCATATTTTCCGGATTTTTCACTGAAAACTTACAAAGCTATAACATGTCTCGGTAACACACGGGAAAGTCTGTCTATTACACTGTCTAGGTTAATCCGGACACTAACTGTCACGGAAAGAATTTTCTGCCTATCCCTCAGTTCTGCTTAGCAGAAACCAAGGTAGTACCTCCATTGAGCCTCCTCCAAGGTAGAACCTCCACTGAGCCTCCTCCAAGGTAGAAGTGCTACCAACCTAAATCCATGGGTCGGTCATCTTTTCACAAGTGTGTCCAAGATACCAGACAAGAACAATGTAGAGAAAGACAAGTTCATCTGGGGCTCATGGTGTCCAAGGTTCAGTCCACGGTTGGCCAACTCCATTGGCTCTGGCCCAAGAGGAGGCAGAACAAAATGGCGGAAGGGCCTGGAGGAGGAGAGCAGCTCACAGTAGGGTCAAAAAAGCAGAGACCAGGAGAATAAGAGGCCACAGGGAAGTGACCCACCTCCTTCAGCCACATCCCTGTCGACAGTTACCAGCTAAACAGTCCATTCGTACTAAGATGGACCAATTAGGTCCCAGCACTCAGAGTCCAATCATTTCACCTCTGAATATTCCTGAGTTAACAGGAGCTTTGGGGGGGGTCACCCCATGTCCAAACCCTAACTATTGTCAAGTTTGTAGAACTTGGAAAAAAACTACACAATCTTCCAATCTGTTATACAAGGAAAAAATATCCTAAGGTGCAGGCCATCGGAACTAAAGGTTTTCTTGACCACAATCTAATCCTGCAAGCGGCTCATGGTGCTCATATTTAATACCGTATTTCGCCACATAATCATCCCAGATTTTATGCCAATTTTTTTCCAAAAAAGAAAGATGGGACCATTATACAAATTAATTGTTTGGTTTTTTAAAATTTTAATTTGCATGGGCTGAGGTCGTAGCTCAGTGGTAGAATGCTCACCTTGCATGTGGAAGGCACTGGGTTCGATCCTCAGCACCCCATAAATAATAAAATAAGGTATTGTGTCCATCTACAACTGAAAAAAAAAAACTTTGCTGTTATTACTCAGAAATCTTTTAGTTCTACACCGTCATTGGTGCAAGCTTACGATGCATAGAATATTAGTGAATATGTGCTAAAAAAAGAATAGTCCAAATTGACACACATCATTTCTTCAACAGAGAAGAAGGACCATTTTTCCAATCTGAAAAAATAATTAATACATTCATTGCTTTTGGTTTGGATACTATAGGCAAATATCACACTTCTGGGAATTTATGAGTGTTGTAATGTGGGAAATTAAGAAAATTTTGTCTTCGGTGTCTGAAGATCCTCAGTGTCCCTGAATGCCACTGAGAGTCATGCTTCAAGGAGCCGAGTATCTATGTCCCCTAGGTCCACCTTGTAAAGTCCCACCACATCCTAAATGGGCCACCCTGGAGACCAAGGTTTGAAACCATGGGCCTCTAGGGGACATTCAGAGTCCAGACTATAGGGCTGGGGATGTAACTCCATGGTCGAGGACCTGCCCGTCATGAATGAGGACCTAGGTTTGATGCACCCCCAGAACTGAAATCAATCAATCAATCATCAAAGATACAGCACAGCTTAGGAATGGAGTCAACTTCAACCACTTTTCAAAACATAAGCAGATTTCCTGGTGTCTGATGGTTAAGAGGGATGTGGATATCAAAGGGGAATTTGCTAAAACGGTGTCATCTGGCTTGTGACCAGACTGTAAATGTTTTCCAGAAGACACCTTCTGCACCTGTTATAGAGACAGAAGGTTTGTCCCAGAATTAAAAGACTTTCCTTACCCTCCCTTCTTGTCCCTCCAATCACACCTTTCTGTAAACCTGGAAAAAACAGGTTCCGACTTTGCAACAGGTACCTCGGTGGATGATTCACTAGCTTCCGGGGCGGGGGGGGGGCACTTGGGAAACTATGAGGTTAGAGTCACAAACTCAGAATTAAAATTGAGGCCGTGTTGTTCTCCAAGTGTGCAAGGTTGGGGAAAGCGCTCACCGTGGCGTGTGATTAGAAAGCGAGCTAAATATAGATTTCAATAACTCCTGTCTCTTGGAGGAGTCCAAGGAGGGTTCTTGGTGAGTTTGAAACAGCTGCGCTAAGAAATAGTTTTACAAAACAGAGAGACTCACTGTGCTACAGCCCGTGAGGTTTTATAGGGGATATTTCAGGAATCAAAAAGAGGTCTGTTACCTACCTTGTGAGCAAGACATTGGAGTTCACGTCCATCTCTCCTGCAAGATCCCAGCCAGAACAAAATCGATGGCTGCTGACCACCTTGATTCAAAGGATGATATTCCCATCTACGTATTTTATTTTTTTATATTTTTTGGTACCAGGGATTGAAATTGGGGCACTTGACCCCTGAGCCCCATCCCCAGCCCTATTTTGTGTTTTATTTAGAGATAGGGTCTCACGGAGTTGCTTAGGGCCTCCCTTTGGCTGAGGCTGGCTTTGAACTCGCGATCCTCCTGCCTCAGCCTCCCCAGCCGCTGGGATGACAGGCATGCGCCACCGTGCCTGGCTCAGAGACATCTTTTAAATGCAAGTGCCCAAGCTCGTGGCCAAAATTTTGTCCACAAGTCATGATGACCATTTGGAGGGGGGGAGGGAATGGAAGGATTTATGCAAATCACCTAAGCAGAGAGATTTTTTTTCCAATTCAGAAGAGTCATTGCAACCGTTCTGAATAATGGCCAAATCATAGGTTTAAAAATAAAGAACTTGGAACAAATTACCGGATCTGGCTAACTTGGCTTCCGAAATGGCAATCCTGGCAGGCCACTGTCCTGCAGGAGGTGACCCAAGTCCTGGCCCTGATTAGCAGAGAGAGAAGGGTTTGTTTCTAGGACATCGTGAGAAGGTCCTCTGAGCACATTTGCAGGAACCTGGAACAGCCCTTCTGCTGCATGGTGGACCTGACCATGATGAGCACCGGAGCCAACCTTTAATTGCATTCATCATTGAATGGAAGAATTAGCGGGACAAACCTGCACAGCCGCCTGGGGTCCCGCGCCCCTGTTCCCTCAGACATCTGGTCTACCCTGGGAACCGAGCCACGGGTCTGTCTGTGAGCACGGCGGGATTCCTGTTTCCGTTTGGCACTGCAGAGATCTGTGTCCTTAGTTCTCGTGATTGTCACAAATGCAACCCAGCCTCTGCCCCCTGGGGTTCCTGGGTGACAGCCAGTTGGCAGGTGTTTGGAGAATTTGGCTTGGGTGAAGTTCCGACATGCACCTACATTTAAGGTGATTGAAACTCACTACTTTTCAATTCCATTCCCTTTTAACTCTTATTTCTGGTGCCTCCGTGTCTCTGGGCCAAATTCTGTAGTCTCTCCTTGTATCTATTTTTTCCCCTTTTTAATTTTTTAAATTTGTTTAATGGTGATTGCTTAATTAGTTATAAATGATTATTTTCACTCTCGGTGACTTCAGTGACTCATAGACGAGGAGGAACTATGATCCAAAAACTCGAAAGGGGAGATGTCAGAAATGATTGGACAGTCTTCGGTTGTGTGTGACGAACGCTTGCACCAATCTGCCCTGTGCTTCCTGAGGTGTCCATGATTCCTTGGTGCAGTGTATCCACGGGGTATATGCTACCCTCCTGTTAATTGTTCAGGAGCTGCCTTGCTTCTTGGATAGATTGTTGCAGTATTTAATGTTCATGTGTATATAATGTGTTTAGTATCATCTTCTTCCTTTTCTTCCTATTCCTGAGGCTTCTTTCCATACAAGAACAAATCATCATGAACATCTAAGGCTTTAAAACTCACCTTGAATAATGACTAATGATCCTTGTTTAAAAGTAGAGACCACTGGGGTTTGTGCAAGATGGGAGGAAAGAAGCCACCATGTTTTTTTTTTTTTCTTTTTTAATATATGTGGACATCCCAGAAAGAGCCTCGGGTTCTCTGCAGAGGGTTCTCCCCCCCCCCGCGCCCAGCCATTAGGATCAGCAGGTGGTTTTCTTCTCTGCAGTCTAAGACTCCCACTTCCAAACCCACATCTCGTGCTGCAGCTGTGTAGGAAGGTGAGGAGGAGCCCGAATGAGACAGAGTAAGAAGCAGAATGGCCGGTGTGTATCTGCCCTCGTCTGCACGCTCTGTGAGCTGCATTTCCCTCCTCTTTGCCACCTTTTCCAAAGAGTGACAAGGGACATATTAAGATGAGATTCTCTCGAGGAGCCAGGAAGCCCACTCAGGCTCTTGATCCGGACAGAATCAAGAGGAGAGCCAGGCCCTTCAAGCAGGATGGAGCCTGCTCCGCTGAGTTAATTACCGTGTATTGTTCCCTCCTCGGTCCTTCAGTGACTTCCCCTGGGGCCAGGAGTGGCCTCCGAGGACGTTAAAGAGGCCTCGAGAAGGAGGTGACATCAAGCTCAGGAAATCGCCCACTAGGCAAAACCCACGCCAGTCTGACTGGTAAGAATTCACTCAATTCTGTCCATTCGAGTGCTCAGGAAGTTCTCCCTGTGCCAGAAATCCCCCCGGGAGGCTGTAAGGAAAAGCGCTGTCCACACTGCAGGACTTCAACTTTATCCAACCCAGATCCTCGGCTCCCAGAATCCCAAATCCCCAGAAATGCAATTACGCCTGACGGAGTTGCTATTTTGAACCATTGAGATAATTTACCAGGAAGTGATTAATGCACTGAACAAGGCTCTGGTGTGGCTGGTTACTAGGAAAGCGGGGTCAGCGGAGGCTCTTAGAGGTGACCAGACAAGAATGCAGTCTGAGCCGGGCACGGGGGCGCTCGCTGGTAAACCCAGCAACTCGGGAGGCTGAGGCAGGAGGATCGCGAGTTCAAAGCCAGCACAATTGATATGGGCTCAGAACCTGGCAGTGAGGCAGGCGTGGTCCTGACCCAGAGAGGGTCTCGCGGTTGTTACGACCTGTGTCCCATCTTCCCTTCCAAAGTCACGCTCTTCCTGAGTTTGAATGTTTCAGTGTCTGGTACCCAGGATTGGACCCAGGGGAGTCTAACCACGGACCAGCCTCTCCAGCCCTTTGATGTTGTATTTACACACAGGGCCTCCTGAAGTGCTTGTGGCCTCCCTAAGAAGCTGAGGCTGGATTTGAACTCGAGATCCTCATGTCTCAGCCTCCCAAGCTGCTGGGATTGCAGGTGTGCACCACCAACACCTGCTTTTCTATCATAGTGCTTTGGTGAACACACCACGGCTGCACACTCACAAATCCTTTTTCCTCAAATGCAGATGAGGATGTGGGGGAAAAGGCACACTCACACACTGTTGGTGGGACTGTAAATGGGTGCAACCAGTCTGGAAAGCAGTATGGAGATTCCTTGGAAAACTTAGGGTGGAACCACCATGTGACCCAGCTCTCCCACTCCTCAGTCTATACCCAAAGGACTTAAAATCAGCACACTACAGGGACACAGCCACATCAATGTTTATAGGAGCTCAATTCACAATAGCTAAGCTATGAAGCCAGGCTAGGAGCCCTTCAACAGGTGAATGCATAAAGAAAATGTGGTATCTATACACAGTGGAATATTATTCAGCCTTGAAAAAGAAAGAAATCATGGCATTTGCTGGAAAATGGATGGAGCTGGAGACTATCATGCTAAGGGAAATAAATCAGTCCCCAAAAACAAAGGCCAAATGTTTTCTCTGATGTGTGCATGATAATTCACAATGGGGTGGGGGGTCTAGGGAAGAACAGAGGTGCTTTGGATTAGGCAGAAGGTAGTGAAGGGAGGGGAGGGGTACGGGGTAGGAAGGACAGGAGAGTGAATGGGACATTGTGACCCTGTGTGCATACGTGACCACTGGACCAGGGTGATTCTACCCCACGTCCAACCACAAGGAGGAGAAGTGACACTCCATCTATGTAGGACGTGTCCAAGTGCAGTCCACCGTCCTGTGTCCCTGATTAGAACAAATTTTAAAAATCATCTTACAAGGAGCTAAATGTAAGAGCTGAAATTATAAAACGGTTTTTAAAAAAGAGATTCATTTTCTTTGTTTCAGTTTGTGGACATGGCAACAGGGAGTGTTGGTGGTGAACGATTCACTTTCTGAAAAACCCCTCGATCTCTCTCTCTCCCTGGACTAACGCGGCCGGCTGAGCTTCACCAAGTTCTGCCCAGAGGCAGCCCATCTTCTCCTCCTTTTGGAATCTCTTCCTTTTTTTCTTCTTTTCTTTTTCCCTTTGTGCTGCTGGGGATGAACCCAGGGCTCTCTGTGTGCTGGACAGATGCTCCAGCTCTGAGCTACCCACCAGCCTCAGACCGTGTGCCCTTCAGACGCTGATGGCAAGAGACACCCAGCAAGGGCTCTCGGCCTGCTGCACACAGAAGCCAGCCCCGTGGCACTGGGTTTTTGCAAAAAGACTGGCTGGGCACAGTGGTGGTGCACGTGTATGATCCCAGCGGCTGCAGAGGCTGAGGCAGGAGGATCATGAGTTCAAAGCCAGCCTCAGCCAAAGGGAAGCCCTAAGCAACTCAGGGAGACCCTGTCTCTAAATAAAATGCAAAATAGGGCTGGGGACCGGGCTCAGAGGTCCAGTACCCCTGAGTTCAATCCCTGGTACCCTCCTGCTCCACTCAAAAGGGCAATAAGGTCTTGGACTGGGTTCCTATATTCCAAGGCTTGCTATCTTGCAATTTGGTGTCTTCTTTTCTGCCCTCAAGCCATTGTGACCCCATCCCCATGAATTCTTTACCAGGGATGATTTGAAGGCTGCTCCCAGGCCCTGGGACCTCAGGAACTGGGAACTCAACAAGTCTTTTTTTCTTCTTACAACCGCCTGTTTTCTGGTGTGTTGTTATAGTATCACAAAATGGACGGAGGCTCCCTCCTTGCATCTCAGCCTTGAAGGTGAAGCCTCAAGTTGAGGCAGGCGATGCAGCCACAGGTCCTTTTTCCTGGGGATCTATTCACTTCATAGACGACTACACATAAACTACACCTTGAACACTTACCATCTTATGTATTGCATGACTTTAGCATTCCTTCAAAAATTACCCTTTGAAAAGATTTTTCCCTCCATAGGATAGACTTATTTAAGAAACCAACTTCCCAAGGAAAAAAATTATCGACAGACCCATCTACCCAGTTCCCCTGGAGATGCATTTCAAAGTTCCACCAAGAAAACAATTACCAGATAAAGCTCAATTCCAGGAGGGTGCGATCTTGTCTGGGAACAAGTTTTGTCGGTTCCCTGACCTTTCGGGCTTACCGCCGGATGCCAAGTCCACATTGTAGTTTGAATGTCGAGCTGGTTCTAAGACTTTTTTAAAAATTGATGATGCTTGTCAGCAAAAGTGTCTGTCGGCTTCTTGACTAACGGTCCTTCCTGGGTAGGATAAGGATGTTCTGGGGAGTCAAGCCTGAGGGTATCTGAACCTTGTCCTGCCTCTCCTCCTCGGGACCCTGCTGTGGCTTGGATATGGGTTGAGGTGTGTGTTGTGCCAGGGTTTATGGGTCGGGATCTGGGGTCCCCAATATGGAGGTCTTAAGAGGCGTGGTACCTTTAAGAGGTGGGGCTTAGCGGGAGATGCTTAGGCTATTGGGGGAGTGGCTTCATAACAGTCCTTAGGCTATTGGGGGCGTGGCTTCAGAAGGGAGCGTTCTCACGGAAATCTGGATCCCTCTCACAAGACGGCGGATATCCAAGTGCAGAACTGGCCCCTCGTCCTCTCTTTGGCCCCCAGTCTTGCCACGCCATCTCCCCATCTGTCACCCACCAGAGAGATTGGTACCAGAGAGTTTGCACTTTGAGCCTCCAAAATTGACAGCTGTATACATAGGTCTCATTTTTCTGGTTGGGTGTGATATAGAACCACCCTGGTCCTGTGGTCATATATGCACACAGGGTCATAATGTCCCATTCACTCTACTGTCCTTCCTGCCCCATACTCCTCCCCTCCCTTCACTCCCCTCTGCCTAATCCAAAGTCACTCTGTTTTCCCCTAGCTACCTACCCTTATTGTGAATTAGCACCTGCAGATGAGAGAAAACACTTGGCTTTTGTTTTTTGGAGGGATTGGCTTATTTCACTTGGGATGATATTCTCCAGCTCTACCCATTTGCTGGTCAATGTCATCATTTCACTCTTCTTCATGGCTGAGTAATATTCCATTGTGTATATGTACCACATTTTCTTTATCCATTCATCTGTTGAAGGGCACCTAGGTTGGTTTCATAGTTTAGCTATTATGAGTTCAACTGCTATAAACATGGATGTGGCTGTGTCCCTGTAGAGTGCTGATTTTAACTCCTTTAGGTATAAACTGAGGAGTGAGATAGCTGGGTCACATGGTGGTTCCATTCCAAGTTTTCTGAGGAATCTCCATCCTGCCACACAAATTTGCAGTCCCACCAGCAGTAGATGAGTGCGCCTTTTCCCCACATCCTCACCGACATTTATCGTTGCTTGTATTCTTCACAATTGCAATTCGGACTGCAGAGAGATGGAATCTCAGTGCAGTTCTGATTTTTCTAATTGCTAGAGAAGTTGCACATGTTTTCATCTTCTAATGTGTCACAATAAGTGCCACCAACATGAAGACTTGAAACGAGATGTACACATGAACTCATGTCTTCAAACGGAAATAAAACCGGGCCCTGTTGAGAACCACTGCTGAATCGCATCTGTGCATGTTACACACTGAGCATAGATCCTGGGCGCTGAGCGTGACTCGTGACTTAGGGATGGGAATGAGCAGTAGAGACCGAGGAATCGGAGATCTGAATGGGACTCTGTACACCGTTGCATGGAAAGGTTTTCATGTTGGGGACAGTTCAAAAGCCATGGCATCCCAAGTCACAGGAGGAGGGATTGCGTGACCGAATAAGAGCTCGGGTCTCAGAATCCCGTCCCCATTGTGGTCTGATGAGCTTCTCCCGGTGCTGTTTACTGGGGTTGCAACCAACAAAGACCTTGGAGGTGTAGACCTGCAGCAGGTGCCCATCGATGGCAGAAGACATGACCCTTCTCGCTGCAAAACTGCTGCATGACTGCGCTTGGAATTCCCTGAATAGGATTCCCATCCTGGGGCCCAAAGCTGCAAATTCTCTGTCTTGTTTCCCACATCCTGGCCAGGGACTCCCTGCCTCTCCCCATGACAGGCTGCCCGTCTGGGCCTTTGTTCCCTGTGTCACCGAGCACCTGTCCCCGTCAGACAGCAGAGGAGCGTGCTTTAGAGCATGATCCAATTCCGCAGCCTCCCTGATTGGCAAATTGAGTTACCCAGAGGTTAATTAGCTCCCTAATATCTCCGAGCCGGCCGGCGTGGCGTGGCAATTACCAGACACAGTGAGTCACTGTCAGCCCGCCACGAGAGGGGGGCTCCGGTCGCCCTCCGGGGGAGCAGCTGGTGGCATCTGCAGACACCGTGCGATGGAACGGTGGCCCTGCGTGGCGGCTGCCGACCTGGATAAGCCGTCGGGGTCGCCGTGCTCTGTAAATCTCTCAGTGTGCAAACAAAGGCCATCTTGAAAGGGAGGCGTTGAGACAAAGAGCCACGCATCAAGGGCATCTGGGGACTCTGTGAGTGATATGTGGCCGTCCCCACCCCACCCCCACCCATATGCACAACCCAGTCCTGCGGGCTTCGAAGACCTATGGAGGGGACAAGGCACCAGACAGAGATGCTGGGAAGGATCTTCTGTGACCCCAGTTGATCCTTCCACAAACTGGACCTGAGCTCAGAAAGGTCACCGAGCGGCGGAGCTCATTCAGACAAAGGGGACCCTGTGCTCTTCCCCAGGGCATGGAGGACCTTGGATTGGGATTGGGCCAAGGCTCAGTGTCTTGGTCCCCAGTGAGCTCAGGACTCCTGCTGGGCTCAAACCATCCTGAGGAGAAGCTGAGGTCACCCACGCGGGTGGGGGGTGGTCACTGGCCACTATTTCCATCCACTCTCCTCACAGACCCGTCTCCTGCGAATCTCACCTGTCCAAGCCACGCTCAGCCTTGACGGGCTCATGAGCTCTGTCGGCCAAGTCATGGGATCAGGGGACCCACCCACAGTGTCATGGCACCAACCACCCAACTTGCTGGACAACGGCTGAGAGGAGCATGTAACCACGACCAGCGTCTGATCCTGTAGTCCAAGGAGCGCACACCTCGACTGCAGATTTCGGCTTCCCATCCCATCTGCACTTAATTTAACATCTCCCAAGACGAGATGCTATTTATATAACCCAGACTCATCTTAAAGGACGTCTTGTGATGTAGCTATAAAAAAAAAAAAAACTCAACTATCAGCAGAAGAATGCAAATATTAGCTCCCAGCTGAAATTCACCTCCTTTTGACCTACCAGCAAGGAACCTGAACATGATTCATTCATGGAGAATTTGCTGGGTTTTTCAAGGTTGCTTTTTTATGCTTGTTTATCCACTCGTCCGTTCATTCATCCACCTGGAATATATCCATCAAGCCATCTACACACTCACCTACCTGCCTAGTTCCAGACGGCCATCATCCACCCACCTACCCACACATAGATTCATCCATTGATCATCAAATTAATCCACTCATCCATCCATCCATCCATCCATCCATCCATCCATTCATCCATTCATCCATTCACACATCCATCCATTCATCCATTTATTGATATATTGATCCCTACATACACACACATATCAACACATTTATCTATTTATCCATCGAATACATCAATTCATTCACCCATCTATTTATTCACAGTCCATCCATCCATACATTTATCCATTCATCCATCCACACCAGTTCATCCACCCACCACCCATCCATCCATCCATCCATTCATCTATCCACACATGAGTCCATTCATCCATCTATGCACCACACAACAATCAATACATACACACCTGCACACACACACATAGATATAACAACCCATCCATCCATCCATCCATTGATCCATCGATCCATATGTACATATCAACATATTTATCCAGTTGTGCATCCATCAATTCATGCACCCAGACATTCATTCACACATCTGTCCTTCCATACATCAATCCATACATCCATTCAACCACACATCAGTTCATTCATCCATCCGCTGATATATTGATCCATAGATATGTACATATATCAACAATTTATGTATTTATTCATCCAATACATCAATCCATTCACTCACCTATCCACTTGCACATCATCTACCCATACATTCATCTATTTATCCATTCACACATCAGTTCATGCATCCTTCCATCCATCCACACATCCATCACCCATCCATCCATCCACCCATCCATCCACCCATCCATCCATCCATCCACCCATCCACACATCCTTCCATCCATCCACCCATCCATCCATCCATCCATCCACCCACACATCCATCCATCCATCCATCCATCCACCCATCCATCCATCCATCCACCCATCCATCCATCCATCCACCCATCCACCCATCCATCCATCCATCCACCCATCCATCCATCCACACATCCACCCATCCATCCATCCATCCACCCACCCATCCATCCACCCACCCATCCATCCACACAACAATCAATGTGTACATATACACAAACACACACACACATACATAGACATAATAATCCATCCACATGTTAATCCATGCCTCCATCCATACACGCGTGTACCTATAGACACACATCCATACATGCTCAGAGTGATCCATGTGCTTTCTGGGTGTGCACCCAACCATCCACCTTTTTATTTGAAGGGGAATAAGAGGGTTGAGTGACAGATACTTGGGTTTCACTGTCTGGGGGTGGTTTGTATTGCGTTTGGGAAATGCCACTTCCCTGATCCGTTCATTCGTTCATTCATTGGATGAGGATTCACGGTGCCCATCCTGTGCCCTGAACTGTGTGGCTCTGAAGTCTGAGATGTCATCTGTGCCTTAAGGAAAACATTTCAGTGTTCTCTTGCACGTTCCAGAAGAGGTGGCACTCGGGAAAATTGGTGGCTCCGTCCCTGACCTGTTTGCCACCGGTGTTGCAAAGACTTGATGACAGTCTTGGGTATTTTAAAGGATTTATAGAGTCTGCTCTTCTCAGAAAACAGGTTCCTTTTCCCGGAAAGAGTTAATCCCCGTGTCTTGGAGCCGAGACGTGTCAATGACATCTCAAGGATCCTTTGTGAAGTCCTGAGATTCTCCTCCAACGCGCTGCATTTTTATTCCCTCATCCCTGTGGGGGAAAATAAAGATATAGAATAAAGCCCTTTTACAACTTTGATTAACTTTACACCGAAGGACGAGAGCTTGCTTTTGGAAGGTGAACTTGGGATTTGTAAAATGATGAGTATATTTAGTAGCTCCATAAAGAATAATGACCCAGCGATGGGGAAAAAAGAGTCCAGCGATGGCACGAAGTCCCCGAGTCTTTATTTTCTGGGGGGCTGGGGGGAGCCTGGTAATGATTATTACGTTTTATAGTGGGATTTAGCGGCTGCCTAACTGTGTTTTGATTTTCTGGGATTAGTGCTCGGTGCCGTAATTGTAATTCCTTCTGATGGCGGACCACGCTGCAATTGCACGAACACTTGGTTCTCTCCGAGCCACAGGCCTCGGAGTTCTGTGCAGGCTGATTTGAAGGTAATGAAGCAATCTATATTTAGGCACTTTGCAGAGGTTTTTATTTTGGGCTAAATGTTAAGTATACATTTTTTTTTCTGTCGGAAAGCAGGTTTTCGAGAGAGTGTTTGGAACCTGACTCGTGTTTGAATCTGTCTCATCTCATTGCACGGCACAACTTCCTTTGCATCCTGACGGACGGGGAGCTGCAAGGTGGATTGTATTGGTCAATGTCCATCCAAACACCATCAAATAGTCGATGAGAGAATTTAGAGGGTTTCTCCCTTTAGACCTTAGGCAGCAGAAATCTCAGTACGAACAGGAGCAACCTTGGCAGGACACACAGCCTGACATCCTAACAGAGCAAACGTGGCCCTCACATGACCACCGCGTAGAGGGACGTGGACTGCACACCTGTAAAAATCAAATTCTTGGCCCTATTTTCTCTCCCTATTTCTAATTTATCCATTTCATTCCTACTTAATTTTTTTGCATTTGGTTTATTCATTATTTTGTTGATTTATTATTCTTTTTCTGTGTGTATTTCATGTTCTTTTATAAACTACTTTAAATCCTTTGTAGAGAAAGAAAAGCCATTGATTAATGGATAGATGCGTGTCTGGGTGAATGGATAGATGGAAGGATGGATGTTGGATGGATGGATGGATGGATGGATGGGTGGGTAGATGAATGAGTGAATAAGAGGATGGATGGATGGCTAGATAGATGGATGGATAGATGGAAAGATGATGGATGGATTAATGTGTGGATGAGTGGATGGATACGTGGATGGTTGATTGATGGGTGGATTGATGTATAAATGGGATGAATGGATAAGTAGGTAGATGAATGGGAGAAAACAAATGAATATATACATATATGTATAGATGTATGGATGAATTGATGGGTGGATGGGTTGATTTGTGGATATTGTGTACATTGATGTGAAAATGGATGGATGGATGGATGGATGGATGGATGGATGTGTGGATAGATGGATGGATGGATGGATGGATGGATGAACAGATGGATGTGTGGATGGATGGATAAATGGATGGAGGGATAGATATATGGATAGATGGGAGGATGGATTGATGGATAGTAGTGTGGATGGATGGGTGGATGGATGGATAGATGGATGGATGTATGGATGGATGGATGGATGGATGGATGGGAGGATGGATGTGTGGATGGATGGATAATCTGTGCATGGATGGATGGATTAAAGTGTGGATGGATGGGTGGATGCATGGATGATGTGTAGATGGATGAGTGGAAGGATGGATGGGTGTGTGGATGGATGGATGGGGTGATATGTGGATAAATGGATGGGAATAAACAGGAAGATAAGTATGTGGATGGGTATATAAATGGATAGATGGATGGGTGGATGGATGGATGGATAGATGGATAGATAGATGGATGGATGAGTAAACCTTGAGTAAATGAACAAATGGATGCATGGACAAATAAGTCAAAGAATACATACTCTGTCATCAAATCTTTCGTGTAGCTACTGTGCTCCACCAGATGATCACTTTATCCTCTCCTTCCCTCTGTTGCTACCAAAATCGCTGTCACTTTGGCTTAGTTCTTGGGTGTTCAGATTTCCAATCATTTCTTTTTCTTCAAGCATCCTTCCTCTAAGAAAATCTGTCTTGTTTCTTCTTCTTTTTTGAATTTAGGTGTTCCCTTTGTTCCTCACCCAAACACCTTGAGTATATCTCTAGTGGGGCACAGGACACAGACTTTGTGGCCTCTGTCCTTTAACCCACGGTGCT
Organism: Marmota monax; assembly: GCF_021218885.2. Classification (NCBI taxonomy): domain Eukaryota; kingdom Metazoa; phylum Chordata; class Mammalia; order Rodentia; family Sciuridae; genus Marmota; species Marmota monax. The sequence continues at coordinate 982,229 of NW_026692492.1, read as the reverse complement.
CCTTGTTATTGTTACTCTTATTACGCAGTTAAACCAAACGAGGCTGAGGGGGCTTGGATGGGTCGCCTGAGATTACGAAGCTGATAAGTGCTGGAACAAAGACAGATCCTAAGGTATTATGGCTCCAAAGCAATGTTCTCCATGATGACAATATCATCTGATGGGTTGAAGATTTTTTTTCTTAGGAGAGGAAAAAAAAATCATACTTATTTAATGCATAAAGCTCAGAGAAAGAGGGCATACACAGGAGTATATCTGGTTAGATTTTCATGGGGGTGGGTATATCAGGATAAATGTGTTGGAAGACAATAAACAGTGGGTGATAATAAAATATAATATAATATAATATAATAATAAAAAATAAAATATAATAATAAAAGTGGCTGAGAATCATTGGGTCACACCATCTACTCCTAACAGCCATGGTGCACGGCTTTCATTAGAAGATGCAGAGATGGGTACATAGATGCACAGAAGAATAAAAGACAATTGTTCAAGAATAAAAGACAATAAAAGGCGATTGTTCCTATGGTTTTAGACACTAAGAGAGTCTCCAATGACCACACCTTCTGGAACTTACATCCCTGTTTGATTTCTTCCATTGAGTGTGGAGCTGTCTAGGGATTGAACTCGAACCACTAGAATTCATGAACGATAATGGGATGCCATCCACAGTGAGGTCTCTGTGTTAGTCAGCTTTCACTTGCTGTGACCAAAATACCTGACCAGGACTATTTAGAGGATAAAAAGGTTATTTTAAACTCATAGTTTCATAGTTTCAGTCCATGGTTGGCCGACTCCATGGCTCTGGCCCAAGGGGAGGCAGAACAAAATGGCGGAAGGGCCTGGAGGAGGAGAGCAGCTGTCTTTATAGATAGAGTGTCCCCATGTCCTGATTTGCTTAGGAAAGCGATGATGGACATCCGGTATTTCCAGCACGGTTATTAACTCTGCTTTCTTTTTCTCCCTAAAGTTCTCCGTTTGGTGGAGGAATCCTAACCTTCCCACCCTCCCCCTTAAGCTCATAATAATGATCATGGTCGACAGCAGAAGTGTTGGGTTACTTCCGCCATTTTGTAAAATTCCATTGGATGCAAACAGTTGGACGTTCATTGTAATTAATATCAAAGAATGATTTAGATGCCCAATGTGGAGGGTTGTTCTATTCATGGGGACGGTATGACCTCTGAGGGGTCCATAAACAATAAAGATGGACAATGGTAGAGTCTCTGTATTCCATCAACTGGATTCATCTCTCCCACCAGGAAAAGGGCAGGGTGAAGGAATTTCAGGGAACTCAAACCTGGAGGCGTTATTCTTCACGTGTCGGCTTGGGTTGGCTTGTATGAGATTTCTGAAATGTCCTCTCCTTTGGTCGCATTTCAAAGAGGACTTGGGCTATCTCCAGTTGCACTGGTGACCTCCTGTGTCAAAGTCCCCCCAAGACTTTGCCAATTAGATAATGTGAGTATGTTTTATCTCGGTCACTGTTGCTATTGTGACTCTGATGATCCTATTTCTAGGACACTTTTGTTCCAAGAGCATGCCATCGCCAGAGAAGTTCACCTCTTGGCAGCCATAAAAATGCAGGGTTGCTGGGTGGTTTCGTCAGGTAGACACACCTTTTGTATCCTCCACGCGGGTGGAGCATAACGGATTCATGCACCAAACAGACTCACAGTCTTCTCATGAGTGCACACTCCCGGGAAGACCCAGCAGGCAATGGAGCCCGGTAAGTCCATCAGAAGCTAATTGCTTGCTATACTGGACGGCTGACCAGCTGCAGAATAATCAGTGGAACAGCTTTGATGACATTTGCTGGACTCTCATCTTTGCTTAGGGAAACCCCCCTGATTCCCTGAGAAGTTGCCTATGTAAAGACCGCAGCATATGGTCCGTTTGGGAAGACATATGTTAGAGTCCCGAGCCCTGGAGCAGAACTTGCCCAAATTTGTGTCCTGCTCATCTCTGAATTTCCAGCAAATGGAAATACACTGGAAAGTGTCCCCTCTGTGTCCCCTTGAAGGTAGGATACAGCTGTGCACGGGGAACCCCCAGAACTTGTCTGTGGAAGTCTGTCCCCACTGGAAGGAGGTGACAAAGGAAGCTCATTCCCCCTGATAAAGGCCCTTTTTTCTTTAATCCATCTGCACACTGCACGACCAATTCATCTATTAGCTTTGGCCTAGAAGACCCACCATCTGTTCCGAGAGGTAACCGGCCAATACCGGAGCCCAGCGACTTCTGGTACCCTGCGTGGACTTTGGCAAGAGAGGGGCACAGCTTCAAACTGGCAGCTGGAACATCTGGGCTCCAACTGGCTCCTCGCCTCTTGTCTCCAAGCACCAGAGGAATGAATGAGCCTGGCCATTTCATAGTGGCACCATATTGGTTGGTACAGAGTGCGGGAGGGAGAATCTCTGTAACTCTGCTGATGATCCGCGAAGACACTGTCCGCCACGTCCCACCAGGGGCTGGTGCTTCCTGGGGACCACTGAGATGGCACAGAGACAACAGGGGTCCGTTAACATTGGCAATTCCCAATGGGGGTTTGAACCAGGGGAGGTGAAAGGCACCGGTTGAGAAGACGCATCAATAAATTTGCAAGTCCCTGTGCACAATGGGTGTGGCCCAAAGTCGTCCCACAGCCAGGGAACTCAATTGCATCTTTGGTACAACAAGTGACCTTTCCTCTTGTTTATGTTTTGAGACTATATGCTCCAAATGAGCCTCCGCTGTAGTCTAAATGGGCTATTGTGTTAACGTGGATCTAACCCGCAAAGCAAAAATTTATCTGTGTGATATCTGCTCTCCTGGCAGTCACCGAGGGAAAGGAAGTGACTGTTGTGCACAGTGCAATTGCCTCCCCCAAGGAAAAGCAGAAGGTCTCAGGGGACCACATGAAAAGAAAATATGACCAGACTCACAGAACCTGGCATGGCTTGTGGGGAGAAATGGGCCACCTGTAGTTCATGGGCCACTTCTGTGCAGATGTGGTTTCTGCTATGACCTGAGAGTATGTGTCCCCAAGTCCCCATGTTGACTCCTCGCCCCAGGTGCTGGTGTTGGAGGTGGGGCTCTGGGAGAGGCTGAGCTCATGAAGTGCAGCCCATTAATGGGACCCAGAGAGCCCCCTGCCCTTCCACCATGTGAGGACCCAGGAGAAGGCTCCTCTGTGAGCAGGAAGCAGCCCTCAGCTGACCCCACATCTGCCCCACCTGGACCTTGGAGCTGTGGGCAGTCAGGGTCTGTTGTTCCTAAGCCTCGTGGTCTATGGTATTTTGTTACAGCAGCCAGCGTGGCCTGAGACGTCTCCACGGAGCCTACTGCAGCTTGACCTGTGCAACACGAGACCTCGCCTTCAAGGCAAATGTGTCCACCCATCACGGCCACCAGGAGGAGAGTTGGGAAGGGCTGGTTTGTCTTTGTTTCCCCTGAGGAGGACGGAGGAGAAGAAAGGGTTGGAGGACCCCAGGCAGCCTGGGCAGGTGGTGCAGCAAAATGACAGGGATGGATGCAAAATCGTTTTCAAGCTTTTCTCAGAAACGTTTGCACTCAGACAGGAGCCAGGGAAACGGGTCGTGTCCCGCCAACACTCCTGATGGAGGGAAATGCAACAGACCTGGGGTTCTGGAAGGTGCTTCTGATTTGTTTTGATAGGATCCCTCCAATCCCTCCATATCAGCCACACAGCTGCTTTGGAGGGCTTTCCTGGACCATGCTGAGCATTATGGATGCTCTCTATTGATCCGTTCATTGACAAATGGCACCGTCTGGGTTCCTCCAGAGAGCCGCAGGGGCCGAATGCAAATTGTAAAACAAAAAAACACCAAGAGATCTGATTTCTTGGGTTTTAGTTCTTTAAAAACGAAAGAAGCTCATGTGTTCTAAGATGGTTTTCTTTAGTCTTTTTTTTTTATTTCAGGTGGGCGTTAATGCACTGTGGAAATGGGGATTGATTCTAGGATCTCCCTGGGAAGATAGAAATAGAGCGAGAGACACAGGCTTTTTCCGGGGAAAAGCATTTCTCTAAGAACTCACCTGGCGGGCCAGGATAAGGGCACTCGAAGGTGATGTCACAGAGTCCTGACAAATGGCCGTTGACAAGTGGCTATTGACACTCCAGGGGGAAATGATCCTGATCCTCAGTGGGAATAACCAGGAAACACCAGCTTTGGTGGAATGCTTTTTTAGTTTCCATATAAGAAGAGGGTGACTGGCAGGAGGTCCATTCAGCAAAGGATCCCCCCCAAATCCATCCTATAAGTTGGATCTGACGTGTTCCTCAAAGGTCCTGTGTCCAATGCCTAGTCCCCAGAATGGCGCCATATTGGATGGCAGAGAGTGGCGCCATATGGGTGGTACAGAGTGGCGCCATATTGGGAGGTACAGAGTGGCGCCATATTGGATGGTAGAGAGTGGCACCATATTGGGAGGTACAGAGTGGCACCATATTGGATGGTAGAGAGTGGCGCCATATTGGGTGGTACAGAGTGGCACCATATTGGGTGTTGCTGGGACTTTTAGGAAGTGGGGATCTTCAGGTCATTGGAGTGTGCCCTTGAAAGGATTAGTGGGACCCTGATCCCCTTTTCTCTTTCTCCTTTTCCTCCTGGTCATGAGGTGAGAGGATTTTCTCCACCACATTCTCCTGCCGTAGTGGGCTACCTCACTACAGGACCAAAAGTAATGGAGTTAATCAGTCATGGACTGGAACTCCAATACCTCAAGCCACAATAACCCTTTTCTCTTTATAAGTTGATTATCTCAGGTTTATTATCTATAGTACCGGAAGGCGGACCAATGCAATGCACCCCATTGTAAGCAGACAAACGTCTTCGTTATTAAAATCTGCCTACGGAAACCAGACTGGATCAACAGTCTCTTTCCACCTGACTCCTCACGTTAGTTTGAAATCTCTGGGAATGCCATAGCTCACCAATCTTCATGGGGCTGGGAGTGAGTAGAAAATCCATCTCCATGTAAGAGTGTATTTTGGAAATGTGAATTGTACAGTTTGCTACTAGCTGAAGCTCCAGGGATGGAAAAAAAAAATCCAGGTGGGGCGTGAAAGGGAAGAGATGGAGAAAAGGAAATTAATATAAATCTCATAAAAATGTAGGCTCGCCTTGCGCTTGAAATGCAAATGAGATGAAATTTCATTCAAAATCAATGCTTGGATCCATAAAGTGGTGAGCTCACAGTGAACTGGTCATATCCAGCAGCATTCACATGTTGAAGAAAGAGGCACATATCATACAGGTACCTACAGATGCATGATCAGAAGGTGAGTCCACATAACCAGTCCCTGGGACAAAATAACTGAGGATTATCTTCATGGCAGAAGATTCCCACTCCCCGATTGTCTTCCACCAATAACCACCCCTCACTCCCTATTGTGCAGAATGAAATCATCTTTATTTATTTATTCTACTGTTGACAAATACTTAGCTTCTTTTCTGTTCTTGACTGGAATGAGTAGCAAGGCGGTAAACATTTTTGAACAAATCTTCTGGGTGCGTGAGTGTGCATCTCTGTCGCACCTATGCTTCAGAATGGAAAGATAGGTCTGTGGCCAATGTTCATGGACATGGCCAAATAAGGATCAGATGCATGCATTCCCCCACCCGCCATGAAAGTGACGTCCAGTTGCTCTTTATTTTTATACCACTTGATGTCTGTTTTTCTCTTTTTAGTGGTTGTATACTGTTCTTTCTCCTTTAGGCTTTAGTGGAAACTTTCCTGACCCCTCATGAATGTCAATATCAATGAAATGGTGGGCCTTTTACTTGTTGATTTCTAGGAGCTCTTTTTATATTGAGGATACGTAGCTTTTGCTCCTGATAGAAACCCTGTACCTCCTGATTAGCATCTTCTATTTCTTCAACTCCCTTTCCTTATTTATTAAGCGGATCCCATTTTCCTCTTGTATGTAGTAAAACCCACGAAACTTTGTTCTTTATTTTAGGGATTCTTCCTCTCAAATAAAAATGTCACGTAGGACTCGGTACCATGAAGTGATGAAGTCCTGCTGGCTTCTCCTGTTAGGAATCTAAACACTAGGAAACAGCTTTGATAATGTGAGGAAGGACTCTTTGAATAGCGAATGGACAGCTATATGATACCCACTGTTCCTTGGTGACCACTCACTGCATTTCGAATTCACCTGTCCCCACAGCCAGGGTCTGTCTTTGCTTAAGCAGAGACGTAGGAAGCATTTGGGACCAAGGCTGGTGCGAAGCTTGCTTGGCATGCAAGGAATTATAAAACGAGGCACCTCAAAGTAATAACTAGGATTCACTTTAAACCGTAAATGCGCCTTCCGTGATTTACCCGGTTCTTTTGCAAAATGCATCATGACTCTACGGAAAGGTGCTGATGATGCTCAGTCTAGATGTCCACTCCCCTCCCTTTTTGTGGACCCTGTGATTGGCACGAATGTTTTACTTACATAAAATGTGGTTCTTTGATGAGGAAAATACAAACATCATATTCTTGATTCCAGCACAAAGAATGCAAGAAAGGAATGGACCAGGAAATCCTGCTACCAGATCCCGCTCTGGAGAAACTTGTTTCCCATACGCACTTACCTTTTGAAAAATATTGTCATTTGTGCATCCACCCCATTCAACACCGCTTTCCGGGGAACTGCTGAACGGAGCCAATTTTCCAGGCAATCGGTTGGAATTTCCCAATTTCACCGAAAACGAGAGGCAGGAAGACTCAGCCGAGAGGGAGGCTTCCTTGGCTTGTGGGTGCAGCAACTGCCCCGGCTTACACGCCCGAGTTCTCCCACTGTGTTCCGTGTAGCTCAGGAATTCCTGACCCTTAGATTTTCTTCTGTTTAAATAATTTTAAAATACATAACACTGCCTCATTTTTTTTTTTAATTTAGACCTAACGGAAATTGAACAATGCCTGGGAGATTACATTCTCCTACGTACACTTTTTTTTTCTTTTTTCATAGAAGGAATGGAACTCAGGGGTGCTTACCCACTAACCATAACCCCAGCCCCTTTTTATGTTTTATTTAGAGACAGGGTCTCCCTGAGTCGCTTATGGCCTCGCTAAGTTGCTGAGGCTGGCCTCCAACTCGCAATCCTCCTGCCTCAGCCTCCCGAGCCGCTGGGATGACAGGCGTTAAATTAATGAATCTGCATTTCTAGGAAAAGGCTGCAGACTCTGAGCTCATCCGTCTTATTCACAAGGTGACGCTGTTTTTGAACTTGGATTCACCGTGAGAGATCCAATGAGCTCACTGCATCATTTCCAATTTTCCTTCTTCCCTCATCCCTGCAGACAGAGCCATGCATTACGGCCGTGAGCATGACCCGGCAGGGTCGAGTCTACACTTGAACATGCATCAGAATCACCTACGGCCAGAGGACACAAGCTTTTCCCATAAAAGTCCAGATAATAGATATTTCCAATTCTGCAGTCCTGTAAATTGTCTCTCACAGCCACACAACCCCATTCTCGGAGCCCAGAAGCAGCCAGACGAGCGGTCAGGACAGAGTTCCAATAAAACTAGTGAATTTCACGTCATTTCCACAGGCAACACATCATTACTCTTCATAGGGTATATCCCCTCATCCATTTAAAAAACGTAAAAAAACATGGTCTGTTTAAGTCGTTGGAACACAAACGGTTGGTCATTTGCAGCGTTCGAAAATGTGGGTATTTACATATGAATCTGCACGGTTTTTTTTTTTTTAAACTTTATTTTTACTCTTCTTTTTTTGGACAATCACAAAGCGCTCTTTAAAATTCTAATTTGCTGTATATGACGGCAGAATGGATTACAATTCATGTTGTCCATATAGAGCACAATTTTTCCCATCTCTGGTTCTACACTATTTTTACTCTTCTTGAAACCTGGACAACAGGCCATGTGGACCCTACATTTCTCCTTGGCAATCACTGTTTGTGCTTAGGGAGCCGCTGTCCCCATCAGAAGGGCTCTTGATTCTTCCCCAGGACCTAATCTGGTCGGTCACTTGTGTCTTTTATTTACCCGGATACTGTGGGCATTTGCTTTCACAATTCCTAAACTACTCTGACAGAGAGTCACAGAACTTGTAATTAAATAGCAGATGGTCTGTGTTGGGCACTGAGGCACATGCCTTGAATATCTCTCTAAAGTAATCTGCCCTTGTCCTTTGGGAAATAGGTTCCGAGATTCTAGAGATGCCTAAAGCCATGCACAGTACCAAACCCTGTCTATAAACACAGCAATGTCATGATAGTCGACCGAATCATATGGACAGGTACCAAATGACTACCAGGAGGGTAGTCTATACACTGTGGACACACTGCATCCAAGGAGAATTCACGTCCTGGTGGGACAGAGCGGGACATCTCAAGTTTTTGTCAAACTGCTCTGAAATCATGCAATTTAAAAACCTATGGTGAGGGTGTGGGGCAGAAAACTATGGATCTTATTTCTGGAAACTTCCATTTGCCATTTTGAGGTCACAGTTGACTCTGGGCACCTGAGATTTCACGGAAACTAAAACAGTAGACAAAGGACTGCGGCATGTATTTTCATCCATCTGTACAGTGCCCAGTCAGATATGCATTGTACCTTTGTCTTCCTGGTACTGTAACAAAATGCCTGGGACCGGTGGATTTATAAAGAACGTAGGGATGAAGGTGTAGCTCAGGGGTAGAGTGCTCGGGTAGAAGGCTGTAGGTCCTGAATTCAATCTCTAGCATTGCAAAAACACAGGAAAAAGAAAAGAAATGTATTTATCAGAGGTCTAGACAATGGGAAGTCCAAGAGGAAGGGTGGACATTGGGAGACCAGAGAGGGTCTTCTCTCTGCATCTTTATATCACAGAAGACCAGGAGAAAGAGCAGGGGAGACCAAAGCCCCTTCCCTCAGGACCTTTTATGGGGCTTCTTCCGGCCTCCATGAGGCCACCCTAATGACACAGTCTCCTTCCCGGAGCCCACCTCTTACACACAGTGACCACAAGGCTTCAACACCTGCGTCTTGGAAGACACGTGCACACCTCGCACACGACTCCCTACAGTTTCTACAATTAAAAAGCAGATTGCAGAAGTCACGTGGCCAAGATCTCACGGCTAACAGGGGAAGGACCCCTGACCAGCGGATCCGCTGGACCTAAATCCCAGGAACCTTCTACATCCACCGCGAAAATCCTGCTTCCCACTTCTACGTGATCAGCAAGACACGCAGCAGCCAATTGTCGACCGATTAATATCCAATTTTATTGGTATCCCTGTTAGTTGCCCGGTCTCTTAAAATGCAGGAGTAGCTTTGTCTTTAAAAAAACAAAAAATGAAATGCTTTCCTTGGCGAATGAGGCGTCATGTACTTTCTTGGTGGACGCATAATTGCTCACCAATCACTTTTGATTCTCTGTACCTCAACAGGCGATATTTGTCTAAAATGTCTCTGATTTGGTTCGCCGGAGAGCAAGCTCCGTTCTGAATAGCAGAAGGAAACCCGCTGATGGGGAGTGGATAGAAGGATGGATGGATCTGGTGAATGGAAAGATATTGTGGATGGGTGGGTGTATAAATACCCAGGTAGATAGGATAGATGGATAGATGGACACAAAGATAAATGATAGATGACAGATAGCTGATAGGGTTAGACACACATACACATATATTGACATATGAAGAGATTGATTAGGAGAATTGGCTTAGTTAAAGAGGCCAAGAAATCCCATGAGAGGGCATGTACAAGGTAGAGGCCTGGCATTTGTAAAAGTGAAATCGAGCACGCCCAACATAGAATCTACAATCTGATGGTTTTTTTTTTTTATCCAATAAAATAATCTCTTTTTATGACCACAAAAGGTTTGGAATCCAATATTTGCCGAAACCTTTCATAGTGAGTAAAAACTTGTAATGCCCACCGACAATAGGATGGACAGATGATGGTATGATTAATGCAGTGGAATATTAATCGGCCCTGAAAAGGAAAAAAAATTGTTGTTGCAGAGAACAATAGGGAAACCTAGACACTTTGCAATTCAAGGAAAAGACACAAGACCAATGTCTGGTGACTGAAATGAGAAAACTGGCGTCCAAAAATGGGGAGTGAGAATTGAATGACATTAGCCACAGGGAACTTGACAATGTTCTACATTTAATTGGGATGGTCATTGCACAACCGTACATATCTATCAAAACTCATCAAATTGCAGACTTAAGATCTAACCACTTCTCTGCATGTTAATATGTTAGACACTAAAAGGGGGGGGGGATGAGAGGCCTATAGAAGACAGCCTATTTGTGTGGAATAAAGTGATTTTCCAAATGCCTAAAAGCCAATTTCCTCATTCTGTTATTAACAATCTATTTTAAGAATGGATAACTCCATTTAATTATATTCTGATTAATAGAGATCTCTCCAGTAATTAAAGGGTGGAAAAGTCAGGAACGGAAGAAGAGTCTCATGACGAGCATTATTATTTAGCATCATTTTGGACGCTTTATCCTAAAACAACATTACAGCAATTAGTACCTACGAGTATCAGACATCGGATTAATTGTTGCTATACACACAATATGATTACGCAGTTAGAAAACCCCGCAAGCAATTAAAAGCAACAACAACAACAAAAAAAAAATCTGATGCGGCGATCAACACGTTTAAAACCATTTTAAGAAGATTTTCGTGGAATAAATAGATTGAAAATACAATGAAGATAATAGTCTGCCTATAGCTTCGGAAACAGAAAAGATTGAAAGTGAAATTATCAGACTGTAATTATGTGTAAGGGAAGATATATGTTATATACAAATATATATTTTATATTTATCTGTATATTACAGTATGTAGAGAGATATCCCTCCATCCATCCATCTATCCAAATTCATAGGAGAACAGACTTTTTTAGCACAATGTGCTGGAATAATTGGTTGCATATTTGGTTGCAAATTTTAAAATGTGATCTGCACCTGGACATAGAGGAGGTGTAATTTAATTACATAAGTATGTGTGACATTGCAGATAACACATTGTATAATAAATGAATTGCGTATTTGTGCATGTTACACTATGCTGAATGCAGACGTGCTCGAAATCCATTCTCTGATACTTATCCTCTCTCCCCGCTCTGACCCCCAAAAATATGAATTTCTGCACTTTGTCTCAAACAGTTGGGGAGACAAGGCTCAGAATCAGCCGCGGACACTTTCACACCTATTTGCTTGTTGATTAACATGTTAAAAATCCATTTATCCCTTTTTTTTTTTTCAATCGGGGTGACTCGTCAGCAGCTGGTGCCTTGAGTCCGATTCTCTGTTTAATGTTTCTGCTCCATGTCCCTAAAACGGCCTGCGCCTCAGCTTGACCCGAAAATCATGCAGCAGAGCAAATACGATTTTTAAAAATCAAAGTAAAATGTGTGGTGATTTATGCGGAAACAACTGCAAACGTGAAGCAGGGTGTATTGATTGGGGGTGGCCCTCGGGATGGCTATTTTGGATGCAGGTGCTGGGGAGACCCCAAACGCTGATCTTACACACTCGCTTAAGAATTAGCAGATGGTGTTCTAAGGTCTCTCCATAGAGAGATAGATGTGTGTGTGTGTGCGTGTAGGGAATATGTATATACAGTAGGCGGATGATGGATACATAGATGCATGTATACATGCAGAGGTAAATGCATGCATATTTGCAGACATAGATACACAGAAGCATAAATAGATACATAAACACATAACTAGGTGGACCGGGCGATAGTCAGATGACACATGCACACATACATGCACACCTGGACCTCCACATGCATGAATCCAATGGACCTCAGCTCAAAACCATCAGAAGACAAAATCCACTTGTGCATGGCCTGTGTGCACACAGACCTTTTCCTGGTGGTTGCTCCCTGAAGAATACCAGGTATCCACTATGGACGCAGCATTGACACCAGGCATGAGGTGACACAAGCCACCTGCAGGAGATCCAGTGTGCATGGCCGGCCACGTAGACGTTATGTGCATATACTAGGTTTTTTTTCCTATAAGGGACTTGAGCATCCTTAGATTTGGTACCCACAGGGGTTGGGAGCCAATCCCCTAAGGATGGAGAGGGACCCCTGCACAGAACGCTCTGAAAAACTTACAGGCGTCGAGATGGAGGGTGGCTACTGGGGCCGTTAGTGCCGGGGACACAGGGAGTCGTGGGCTGGAAGCCATAAAGAGTCAGGGAGACCGGAGGACTAGATTGTGGAGGCCGGTGGCCCAGCGTGATGAGGACAGTTGACAGCGATGAACCACGCATTTCAAATTTCGAGTGCTATCACCACAAAAAAAGAGGAGACGCTTCATGACAGATGGCAGAAAATTAATGAGCCCACTAAGTGCACAGATCCAATGAAGAGCACCTCAGCCTCCTGGGATTCTTGCTCTAAGGAGCATCCTGACTAAGCGCAACTTGAGTGGGTGCTGAGACTCTGCCTTCCCACCAGGATCTGCGGCCACACTAGGTGTTCGCCGGTCCTTGGACCACACTTTGAGTAGCCTAAATCCTTGCAAATGGCACTGTGTGCGAGCAGATTGGAACACGCACGTGCCAAGGGACCTGAGGGCTTCCAAATACAGCATCGACGTTCTCTCCAGAAGATTCCCAAGAATCAGCTGGGTTTTGGGTGCTAACCACCCAGTAAGATGGCTCTGAATTGTTGCATGACGCCTTCCGATTTATTGTGCATTTCAAGATGGAAATACCTTTGTGACAGACATGAACCTGACTTCCTTCAAAGCCAAGAACCTGGTTGGGTTTAGAAATCTCCTCCACAAAAGCAAACTTGCACTTTTCCCCAGTGAAGAGCCGCGGCTCTCGGAGTCTCAGGACCTGGGAAAGTCGTGCACAAACCAAAGAGGCAGCAGGATCCTCTTTTGCAGAGCAGGCGGGTGCTACCCAGGTAAAACTCGAAGGTGCTATTTTGTGGGTGCTACCCCCACCCCATAGGCTCTCTCACACAAAACATGGAATTTTGCATGAGGTTTATTCTGAGCAGAAGGCTTTGGAGAAGCCGCACTTCGGGAAGAAGTGTCTGCCTGCCCTTTTCTGCCTAGAGATGGGGAATCGATGTCGCTTTATAAAGACGACATGGATTTACATTTGTCCAGGGTCCTGCTCCCCGTACCAGGCTGGTTATCCGCATGCTAAGCCTCACCAGGGAATTCCTAAGTGCCCTGCCTTTCCCGGTTACCTTTTCACAGGGACTACCCCAAGGAGACCACCCTGCCCTGACTTTAGGCACTTGTCCCCAACCCATCGTCTCTTGTTGAGATGGGCCACCAGCCCTGCCTCGAACCAGGGGCCTTCAGGGTGGTTCTATGGAGCTCCTTATAGGAAAAAGTTCACTTCAGTAAAGAAATGTCTGACTTTTACAATCTGAATTATGTCCATATCCTACAGTGGGTGGGGGGGTGGGGGGATAGGTGGGGGGGTGGATGGATGGATGGGTGGACAGATGGATGGATGGATGGATGGATGGGTGGACAGATGGATGGATGAATGGACGGATGGGTGGGTGGGTGGATGGATGGATGGGTGGGTGGATGGAGGGATGGATGGGTGGATGGAGGTATGGAGGGATGGAGGGGTGGGTGGATGGAGGGATGGATGGATGGATGGGTGGATGGTTGGATGGATGGATGGGTGGATGGATGGGTGGATGGGTAGATGGATGGATGGATGTGGATGGATGGATGGATGGGTGGATGGATGGATGGATGGATGGGTGGATGGATGGATGGATGTGGATGGATGGGTGGATGGATGGATGGGTGGATGGGTGGATGGATGGGTGGGTGGACAGATGGATGGATGGATGGATGGTGGATGGATGGATGGATGGTGGATGGTTGGATGGATGGGTGGATGGATGGGTGGATGGATGGGTGGATGGATGGATGGATGGTGGATGGATGGATGGATGGATGGATGGATGGGTGGGTGGATGGATGGATGGATGGATGGGTGGATGGGTGGATGGATGGGTGCATGGATGGATGGATGGATGTGGATGGATGGATGGGTGGATGGATGGATGGATGGATGGGTGGGTGGATGGATGGATGGATGTGGATGGAGGGTGGATGGATGGATGGGTGGATGGGTGGGTGGATGGATGGATGGGTGGCTGGTGGATGGATGGATGGATGGTGGATGGATGGTGGATGGTGGATGGATGGATGGGTGGATGGATGGATGGATGGTGGATGGATGGATGGATGGATGGATGGATGGGTGGGTGGATGGGTGGATGGATGGATGGGTGGGTGGATGGAAGGATGGATGGGTGGATGGAGGTATGGAGGGATGGAGGGGTGGGTGGATGGAGGGATGGAGGGATGGATGGATGGGTGGGGGGATGGATGGATGGATGGATGGGTGGGGGGGTGGATGGATGGATGGGTCCATGGATGGATGGATGGATGGATGGGTGGGTGGATGGATGGATGGATGGATGGATGGGTGGATGGATGGGTGGATGGATGGATGGGTGGATGGATGGGTGGATGGGTGGGTGGATGGGTGAATGGGTGGATAGATGGGTGAAGTCCTGTGTTCTTTGAAAAGGAAGAGACATCAGGGTCAGCTTAGGGGACATAGAAAAGCACCTCTTTGCTGCTCTCTGACCCCATTCCACCCTGGGATATCACTATGAGCCAAGTCCTCTCAGGGTTTGCTCCAAGAGTGGGCTCACCCCTTTCAACCTGGCCAGCAGGATGACCAGCTGGGGCTCTGGGGAAGCCGGCTAGCCATGCTGCTCACATCCAGAGGGGTCAAGGAAGCTCTGGATGCTGCCATTTGTTCATCAGAAAAATGAATCCTCCGTCAGGCAGCCATCTCTCCAAGGAGGCAAATCATTTTCTCCTTTATGAAGCCGATGGTGCTCTCGTTCCTTCCCATCCCATGCCATTAACTTACAAATAGCCGGGGTCGCTCTCCACGAAGCTTTTCTGAAAGTCTTCATGTCTATGTTTATTTATCCTTTATTCTCGCGACGAGCTCAAAAAAGAATAAGAACAGAGTGCTAACCCACATTTACGTCCATGTTGAATTTTTAATGGAATAAACCATAACGAAAGCAGAGGGTACAATAGCATCTTCTCAATCCAGGTTTCCTGGAGGGAGATACGACCTTGGTACGTGCATGGATATAAATATGCACTTAGGCATACGCACGTTCATCTCTTTTTTGCAGTTTGGAAATCAAACCTAGACATCTCAGGTGTTAGAAGTCTTCTCTCTGGCTACTCTCCTGGTCCCTGTATTTTATTTATTTTATTTGGCGTTTTGCACATTGACACCTAGCAGTTGAACAAATTTCGGGGGCAGAATGTGATGTTTTTATTAACATTTGTGCTGGGTAAGAACCTTCCACGGAGTAGCACACCTTAGAAACATGCATTCCCAGGCTCCAAACAGACACCTGCCATTTTACAGATTTTTCCAGATTCCACAGAGCTGGGTGCTGCAGATTGGTCCACCAGAGACATTGCTATTTTGGTCGGTAAATATATTTTTATCACAAATTTAATTGGAGAACATCCTGGGAGACAGCTGGCAGAAATAATTCCATAATTAATGGACTCAGGGCAAGAGGTGGAGATTGCCGGTCCCTCCGTTTTCCTTCCTTAGGAGACACTCTGTAAGACGGAACCTTCATAAATCACCGAATAATGTTCCTATTAATGCTAAAAAATGGCCCCCATTTGCAAACATATTCTGCATTCCACTTGGACCTGCACATTTTTTTTCTTTAACTAGCATTAATGTATCCACATGGAGCTCAGAGAGACAGATCCCGCAGGATAGA
This sequence comes from Marmota monax, assembly GCF_021218885.2. NCBI lineage: Eukaryota > Metazoa > Chordata > Mammalia > Rodentia > Sciuridae > Marmota > Marmota monax. The sequence continues at coordinate 966,415 of NW_026692492.1, read as the reverse complement.
CACACAGACAGACGAGAGAGGATGATAAAGAGAGGGATGGGTGGTTGGATGGATGGAGCAAGAGGTAGGTGCTCGTGGATGGATATGCAGGTGAGAGAGTAGAGGGCGCAGAGACAGAATAGAGAAATCTATTGATGACAAAAATATGTCATTGATAGGCAGAGGGGGATGCATGGATAGATAGATAGATAGATAGATAGATAGATGCATAGATAGATAGGTACATACATAGATAGATAGATAGATGCATAGGTAGATAGATAGATAGATAGATAGATAGATAGATGCATAGGTAGGTAGATAGATAGATAGATAGATAGATAGATAATAGATAGATAGATGCATAGATAGATAGGTGCATACATAGATAGATAGATAGATGCATAGATAGATAGATAGATAGATAGATGCATAGATAGATAGATAGATAGATAGATAGATAGATAGATAGATAGATAGATGCATAGGTAGGTAGATAGATAGATAGATAGATGCATAGGTAGATAGATAGATAGATAGATAGATAGATAGATAGATGCATAGATAGATAGATGCATAGATAGATAGATGCATAGATGCATAGATAGACAGATAGATAGATAGATAGATAGATGCATAGATAGTTGCATAGATTGATAGATGTGTAATAGATAGATAGATAGATAGATGCATAGATAGATAGATAGATAGATAGATAGATAGATAGATGCATAGATTGATAGATGTGTAGATAGATAGATAGATGCATAGATAGATAGATAGATAGATAGATAGATACATAGATGCATAGATAGATAGATAGATGCATAGATAGATAGATAGATAGACAGATGCATAGATAGATAGATAGATGGATGATTGACAGATAGGTAGATCAATAGGCAATTGTATGCACTGGGTAGAATGGGTAGATGGGTGGGTGGGGGACACAGATGATTGACAGGTGGCCATGCCTACCTGCACACAGGTACATGAGGAGACTCAGCAGGGAAATCAACCCAATTACGGAGACTGACAACCACCGTGACAGGCCACCCTCAAGATCAAGGTCCCCGGGAGCCATCATTGTCACTAGCCAGGGGTAGGACAGCACCCCAAGGAATTCACATGGACACACCTTGCACAGTGACCCTCCACTCATGTCCTCGTGAGTGGACCTGTGAGTGCCGTGCAGCAGGAAGAGGGTGACATTGACCTCTGGGTCCCCGCTTCCTTTTCTGGGCCGGCCCTGGGACCTGACTAAGTGGGGAAGCGTCTTTCCTTCCTCTGCGAAGGGCACCAAAGGCTCTTGGCAGCTCCTGGTGCAGAGCACGGGTGGCGGAGTCCCCCTAGGGTGCAGAGCGGGTGGTGAATGAGTGACGTGGCTAACGACGCCCTGTGGACTGGGGACTCGGTCTTGCACCCTGGACCCACGTCCCCCATCCACAGCTCCTTCCACCTTCCACCCGGCCCCCACCCCTCCGCGGCCCATTTCCCCACAGTGTCTCCTGGAGGGCGGGGATTTCTTGCAACTGGGGTTGGCTTTCCCAGAAAAAGGCCCCTCCACACCCAAAAAAAAAATAAAAGCTGGATTCCTAAAATAGTTGCAGGACACAAACAAGCGCAGACCAGGCAGACATGGCCCCGGAAAGAATGGCCTCTCTGTCTGCAGGCTCCTGAACTGAGTCAGCTGGATGTCACTCCAGGGGACAGAACTCTCTGCAAGGCCAAGTGGCTGCGGCAGCATGACAGCACCAGGCTGGGGTGACGGAATGTTCCGGAACGAGAGCCGTCTCCCCGGCGGGTGGGACCCAACGTGGCATGGGGCACGGCCCCCAGTGACCCCCTCTTGCTCCTGGGATCTAGAAGCCACGGCCCGGCGGTGAGCCCTGGAAGTGCAGGCGGGTGGCAGAGCGACAGGGAGGTAGCCAGGAAGCAGGGAGGGAGGGAGGGAGATAGACAGACGGACAGATGGAGGGATGGATAGACAGACAGACAGACAGACAGAGGTATCTCTGTAGCCATGTCTAGAGCATGCACAAAGCCAGTGCACACACAGGCAGAAATCCAGGTGTCCATGTCCATAAGTGGACAGGGCGTGGACACCAATGTATGTGGATGAAGTGGACACAGATGAACTCACAGGTTCAGAGAGAGAAACTAGGACGCATCTTACCTCTTGGATGTAGGTTGCGCACCCGTGGATTGCCGTCCGTGTCACAGTACAGCTGAATCGGGGTCCTTCAGGAATAAAGAGCACCGTCTTTTAAACAAGTTTCACTGATGATTCTTTTAACACGTCACGGTCACCTCCTAGTCCTTGCACACCCTGAAGTGGTCACGAGTTGCACGCGGTCTAGGCTTAGTTGTGTGTGTGTGTGTGTGTGTGTGTGTCTGTGTATGTGTCTGTGTGTGTGTGTGTGTGTCCATAAGTACTTTTTTTACCAAAGAAAAGTTTTTACCAAAGAGTAGTGCATTCAGATTGGGATTTATTCTTCCATTTATCGACGGATCACAATCATGTTCTCATTGCAATAAAGACTCCTGATCTCCCCAATAAGGACTCCTACAAAGGATCCCATGGACGTCCCCTTATGTGGCTCTGATTATATTTCTTGGGCCACCCATCTTTGACTGTGGCTTTACTCAGTGACCCTCCATCTCATGAGATTTCAGCAAGGACCTCCCTCCTGGATGGTTTGGAGTCCGGTGAAAGTCCAGAGGACAGTGGAGTTTCCATCGGATGTTGAAGGTCAGGGTGAAGGTCGGTTGCAAATAGTGGACATCCCAGGACTAGGGGGCAGTGCTGGGCACGCTTAGCCAAGAGCCACCCATCAGGGCGAAGAGTCACCAGGGGATGTGGCACCAGCCAAGCACGGCTTCCCCCAGCAGGGTCCCCAGAGGACAGTCCAGTCTCCCAGTGTCCAGGGTTTCTCTGCTCAGAACCCAAGGGAGGACAGAGAAGGACGCTGGGCAAAGTGGAAGAAATCCCGTCGTGGCCGAAATGATACAGACACAGCGCCGTGACCGTGTCCCCGTGCCCCACGAGGTCACTGAGCCCACGGACATTGCAGGACGCGTGTTTCCAATTGGCCCCTCTGGCCGTCTTCACCAGCCCTGCCTTGGAGGGTCACTGGGGCTCTCGAGCCTCTGAGCACCCTGGGGTGGAGGTGCTCAGGATCTGCACCCCCTTCCCTAAGGCAATGACTGACAGGCACCCAAACCCGCTTCCCAAGATGCAGAGCCCCCCGGGTCCCCTGCAGGACGGTGTCCACTGCTGCTCTTGGTGGCATTGACGGCCTTCATCCTCGTTGATGAATTCTTCTCTATTTGGGCACTGTCTACCAGTCTACCCTGGAAGCTCTTTGACGCCGAAAGACCCCAGGGTGGCCCCCAGGACAGCTGACCTCCTGTGCACATGACCTGGTCAGCACCTCCCAAGCACGGAGGAGACTCTGGGGTAACCGCATGCGCCCAGGATGGAGGACGCTGCCGTATTTCATTAAGGTTCCCGATGCACTGCTTTTAAATTCATTCGGGGTGGTCCCGAGTGGATCGGGGAAGAGCTACTAAAGGACCGAGTTGGGCTTGCTCAAGGTCAAAGGGTCTCCATTTCTGGACCACGATAAGGTAGAGGCTGTTGCAATTGAAATAAAAATATCATACTTGGTGACGATCCCTGTCAATCATTTCTGCCTTACAATTGGTTACAAAGGGGACAGAGGAGCTAATTCCTTTTGGGGGGACATCTGTGTTGACCTCGCCCAAATCTATGCACTTGGCAGATCATTGGAGCAAGAATTGGCCAATGCAGGTGATGGGCAATTCCAAGGTCAAATATCGGCTTGATCAATTTTTTTGTGATACCAAGGACTGAACTGAGGGGCCCTCGACCCCTGAGCCCCGTCCCCAGCCCTATTTTGCATTTTATTTAGGGACAGGGTCTCCCTGAGTTGCATACGGCCTCCCTTTTGCGGAGGCTGGCTTTGAACTCACCATCCTCCTGCCTCAGCCTCCCGAGCCGCTGGGATGACAGGCGTGTGCCACGGAGCCCAGAATCCCACTCGGCCAGCCAGGGTTTTAGAGAAAGGTACTCAAAGCAATGAGGGGACTGTCGGCAGACAGAGGAGTGTCATCATTCTCAGGCGATAACGGTGATCGGCAAAGAGCATTCAGAAGAAAGTCTGACAAAGCCACTTCCAAGCCAGAGCCGTACACAGAGAGCCATCTGCCTGCCTTTATAGCCGCCACAAATAATTAGGGAACAAGCGTTAACAAGGCTCGAATTCAAAGTGCAAGAAGAACTCGGGTGTAAAACGCGTGAGACACGGAGGCCGCAACATCATGGAGGGGAATCACTTTATGGGGATCATAAAAGATGTAACACAAGAATAAAGACACTTTTTCAGGAAAGGGGAGGCTGGTAGCTTGAACATGCTGATCATCTGTGGATTGAGCCGTAAATTCGAGCAAGATCACCCGCCGGGTCACACGGAAACACGTTGTTTAGCTGGAGAAGCCGCTGTTGCTTGTTTTCTGTGGCTCATATGCTGCCAGGGATGGTCTAGAATATTCTGAAGGAGGAAAAGACAGAGGGAGAGATCGATGAAGTAGCAAGACAGTAAAAATTCTGCAGCACACCTGTCTTCCCAGTGGCTCGGGAGGCTGAGGCAGGAGGATCACAAGTTGGAGGCCAGCCTCCGCCAAAGCGAGGCCCTAAGCAACTCAGGGAGACCGTAAGACCCCCCCCCCCCCCGATGAAGACGGGATCCTGGTCCTGCGGGAACAACTGTCTCCAAAAGGACATTCCTGAGCTCCGAGATGGCAGAGAACCACATGGATGCACCCGGAGCTCTCGAAAGGTCACCGCGTAATGAGACGGCCTCATTATGCCCGGCCTCCAGGGGTCAGCTCGGGCTGCGGGGAGCGGACAAAGAGCTTCTGTCTGCCCTGGGATGTTTGCGAGTCCCCGGTCCCTGCTCTATTGTCGGTGACATTTCTATGATATTTGGAAAGAAAAACACATCAAAAAAATAAAAATAAAAACAAGCATCAGAAACCTCCTGTTTGCAAGAGAGAGAGAGAGAGAGAGAGAGAGAGAGAGTTTTTGAGTTTTTCCTTTGAATAATCAGCTGCTCAAACGTGGCTCTAAAGGAGATGAAGCGCTCGCTCACGCAGAGGGTTGAACCCGGTGGCTTTTAGATGGCGCTCTGTTGACACTTGGGGACCTTTTCAATATTGAAGGTGCCTCCCTCCCTCTACGCGTCTCCCCACGCGCAGGGCATTGACACGGGTCACACACGCAGTTCAACGACCCCAGCCCTGAGCTTGGGCCACGTGAAGTGCTCCTAACCCCAGGCACAGAAAAGGGGGGACAGGTTCCCTTTAATGACGGAGATTGCTTCTGGGGTTCAGTGTGACGGGTCCCCGACAGCATGGCCGTGGGTCACCGGGGACCTATGCATGGTCCCTGATCATGTCACGGCTGCTGCTGTGGTTGGGACATGCCCGTCTACACTCGGGGGACAATAGAATTGAGGTTGTGGGGTAAAAGGTGGCGCTCTTTACCTCTCTGGGAGGTGTGTTGACTTGGATGCGAGGTGTTCCGCATCAAAACCTCATCAGTGGATTAATCCACTTGGATGGACTCACTGGGTGGTGGCTGCAGCAGGTGGGGTGTGGCTGGAGGAGGGGGTCCCTGGGCTGTGCCTTTGGGGTCTCTGTCCTGTCCCTGGTGAGCAGAGCTCTCTCTGCTCCCTGGTGCCCTGTCCTGAGCTGCTCTCCTCCTCCAGGCCCTGCCGCCATCTTGTTCTGCTCCCCTTGGGCCAGAGCCATGGAGTCGGCCACCAGGGACTGGACCTCGGACACCAGGAGCCAAAACATTTCCTGCTCTGAGTTGTTCTCATTAGAAAAGTCGTTCTCATCAGATTTGCAAACTGAAGAAACCTCTTTTCTTATTTATCCACCACCCGTCCTTGGGCATTGTGTTACAGCAACAGAAAACGGAGTCAGGCCGATGCCCTCCAGGGTGGCTGAGCGAATGGGGACTTTCTGAGGATCACTCCAACTTGACAGATGGAAGGTGGCCAAAGCTGTAAAGCCCAGACATTGTAAGACCCCCCTCTAGCACCTGAGCCGAGCACGGAGGTCCATTCTTTCTTCTCAATTCCACCACCTTGGGGATGACGGTGTCCGTCTCCTGGCTCCTTTATCACGCTGCTTGATAGAAGTGGATCTGAGCCCGGCGCAGGGGGTGGGGGGGGATACACACCTGTAATCCCTGCAACTCAGGAGGCTGAGACAGGAGGATCGCGATTTCAAGGCCAGCCTCAGCAACTTAGCGAGGCCCTAAGCAACTCGGTGAGACTCTGTCTGTAAATAAAATATTTTTTCAAAGGGCTGAGTGTGTGGCTCACAGGTTAAGAGCCCCCGTACCAAAAAAAAAAAAAAAAAAAAATTACATTTGACCCCATGAGCCCTTCCCGATCGTGATTGAGATGACGGACGTTAACAACACCTAGGGATTACCATAGCGGTAGCCGTGTGCCACGGCCTGTTGTGGTAAGTGTGTTAAAAATACACCTTGAAAAGCAGATCCAGCATGATTTTTATCATTGTCTCCCCAGGTTGAGATGGTCCTCCAACACACAGTTCAGGAATTAGCACACACGGTCAAAACCGAGAGAAAAAGCAATTAGCTGCACGTCCACGTTTATAGCAGCACAATTCACAGCGGCCAAACGATGGAAGCAGCCCAGGGGTCCCTCCGTGGACGGATGGATGAAGGAGATATGCTCTGTATAGACAAGGGAGTATTACTCAGCCATGAAGAAGCACGCCTTTACGGCATTTCGTGGCAAATGGGTGGAAATGGAGGCTGCCCTGCCAAGTGAAGTGAGTCAGACCCAGAAATCCAAAGGTGGAATGTTTTCTGTGCTATGCAGAAGGTAGGCAGGAAAAAGGAAAAGAGATACAGAAGGAGCTAGAGAGAGACCGAGAGACGGAATTGGGGAGACAAGAGAGAGATTCCGATGTACGAGCCCCTGGGAAGGGCGGGTGGTCCATCGTGAGCGATAAGAACGGATTCTAATCTTTAAAGTCCTCCGTGCCCTCTTGTTAATTTTTAAAACCTGTACGAAATCCATGCTTAAAATATAAATTCATAAAACCGCACTTAGTGAAAAAAAAATTCCAGTTATCATGAAAAAAAAATCACATTTCCTTTTAGTCGATTTCCTGTTTGATTTTTTGCCCTTTTGCTTTTTCTAGAAGACTAGGATTGAACCCAAGGATGCTCTCTGCCACTGAGCTCCATTCTCCGTCCTTTTTGAGTTATTTATTTTTAAATTTTCAGACAGCGTGTGGCTCAGTTGCAGAGGCTGGCCTCACCCTTGCAATCCTCCTGCCTCAGCCTCCCAAGAGGCTGTGGGACTCTAACTATGCACCACCACGACTCAGTGGCCGGCACTGGGTTTCCGGGATGGGGATGATGTGAAGAATGACCGGCATGCCGCATGTTTCCCCCCCAAAAGAGAAATGTCATAAAATCAGAATGTTCTAGAACGTTCCCTTGTATGTCCACTAGCAAGTTCCAGGCATTGCACGACTCGATGGCGTCTGCACACCGTTTGCTCCTGCAACTTCACCGTTGTCGGGGACAGAAAAAATAAAAAAAGGTGATTTATTAGTTGGGACTTATGAATAAAACTCATTATTTCTGGCCGATGTCCTGAAAAACTTAATTGGCTCATTTTTGATAACCTCTGACCGCGAGGCAAATCCATTTTCTTGCCAAAGAATACATTTAGCCAATAATTTATTCTGGAAAGTAGAGAGAGAGAGAAATTTATTGCTTAAAAAAAATCATGCTTCTATAAAAGAGCGTCAGGTATTAAAATTTATTTCTCTAAATAGATGGGGTTTCATTTGCGTGTGATGATAAAACAACTGGCCCTTCTGAGGTGGCCATCCTGGAACAAACCAATGACCACTCATTTTTTTTTCATTATTAGACAATTTTTCCAGAAACCTTTCAAGCTCTTAACAGCCCTAGTACTGTTATTGCTATGGGAGTTCTTCAGGTGAGAGAAGTGAGGCCCAGAGAGGTTTGGTTACGTGCTCAAAGTCACACAGCGAGTGAAATGGACAGCGTGAACTTTTAATTTTAAAAGACCTTGGCATTTAAAGAGAGTCTCTGCTGATTTTCTATCCAGTCTCCTCTGACGTCAGCCTCTTGTGCTTTTAGGACACGTCTCTGACAACCAATTTGCACAGTGCTAAGGAAACTCGGGACTTTGTTCAGACTTGGTCATCTCACATTCAGGGCACTGTCCCCCGGCTGGGCTGGAACTTGTCTCCATTGCGGAGTTGCCTGCAGAGAGTTCACCATTGTCAGCCAGACGCAGTGGCACACGCCTGTCATCCAAGAGGCTTGGGAGGCTGAGGCAGGAGGATCGCGAGTCCAAAGCCAGCCTCAGCCAAAGCGAGGCCCTAAGCAACTCAGGGAGACCCTGTCTCTAAATAAAATGCAAAAGAGGGCTGGGGACGGGGCTCAGTGGCCGAGTGTCCCTGGGTTCAGTCCCTGGTACCTCCGCCCAAAAGGAAGAGAGACCCCAGGCGTCGTCGGGCCATGTTCTAGTGTGGCAACGAGACCAGCGCCATCTTGGACCTCCCGGCCTCCAGAGCCACGAGCTCCGTGGACCTCAACACTGTATCGGGGTCCACCTGAGCACACCTGTCTCAGGTACACTGTTGGAGCAGCACGCAGCAGGCCCAGGGGACGCAGCCTTCACGCATCCCAGTGGGAGGCTCTGCGTGGAGGCTGGGATGGAGGACGGACTTGTCACCATGCTGAGCTCCTGGGGCACTGGTCTGAGGATGCAGCCCCTCTGCTGAGCTCTGGGAGGGTCTCCGCCACCCAGGAGGATCTGCCTCCGCCCTCCAGCACCTCCGGGAGGCAGGGAGGAGCCCCCCCCCCTCTCCGCCAGACCCCGCAGAGGCCGCGAGACCCACCCACACTGGCTCCCAGCCTCAGTGATGAAGTGGTGAGGCCGAGCCTCCAAGGCAGGGGTTCTGCAGGACAGGGAGCAGCAGGTTTGGTGGCCCCGAGGGAGAGGCAAGCCTGGAAGATTCCAGAAAGTTCTAGAAGGTCACAGCGGCCCTGGACGGGGCAGGGAGCGAGAGTCCTGTGCCGAACCTGTGAATCTGTGGGCATCACGTTCGGGCTCTCAGCTTCGGGCTGAGAGATGGCTCTGTGCAGAGCGTGGGTCCCTGTGTCTCTGATCCATGTGTCGACACCGCCGAGGGCTGTCCCCCAACCTGTGACGGTGCCACGGAGGTGCAGATCGGCCTCGGGGCCGGAGATGCCAACCCAGAGGCAGCACATTGCGGATCCTGCTTTTCCTGGTGACCCCGGGAGGGAGACCGTGGGAGTGTCTGGAAGGAGCCCATGGAAACTCAGAGGTCCCCGGGAAGCTTGGGGACCCCCATAGGACACAGAAGAATTGGTACAGCCCAACTTGGGCTCTTGGTGATCATTTTATAAAAAAAAAAAAATGAGCAGCTCGGTGTGGACCTTGGACTCCCTCACCGTTTGGTGCAAAGCTGGCTGGGGGTCTCCCAGACCCCAGGCTCCTCTTCTCTCCAATCCCGAGGTCGACCGACCCTGCTCCAAACCGGGTGGTTTTATTGTTGCATTGATGATTATCCTAGGCCTTACTCAGAGCCAGACTTTCTGGAAAAAAAAAAATCCTTCCTTCTATTATTTTTTCCACTTTTGAAGGCGTGGGGCCGAACTCCTGAAATGGTGCATGGTGACCGGAGGGTCCGCTGGCCGCTGACATCGCGCCCCTGGATGGTGGGTCTCCTTTGGGAAGCTGTCGATCCCTGAGTGAGGACCCAGGAAACCTTGGCTCATGTTGCAATTGGGTTTTGGGGGTTTGCTCCGCGGGGTGCAGGAGTTTATTGGGGGGACTGGCCCAAAGAGGTCCCCAAGTACAAGAGATGTCCTTTTGCTGTCGGCCCCCAGGAGCCGGGGCTGGGCCCATTTTGTCCAGCCCCGATCATCAATAGTGCCCAGGTGAAGAAGCCGCAGAGGCCTTTTACAACGAGTCTCCATAATGTGACTTACAAGCTGAGCACCGTGGTGCCCGCCTGTCAGCCCAGCAGCTCGGGAGGCTGAGGCAGGAGGATGGCGAGGTCAAAGCCAGCCTCAGCCAAAGCGAGGCCCTAAGCAACTCAGGGAGACCCTGTCTCTAAATAAAATGCAAAATAGGGCTGGGGACAGGGCTCAGGGGTCGAGTGCCCCTGAGGTCAATTCCCTCCCCCACCCCCCCAAAAAAAGACCACAGCTACTTCTGCATCCTGAGTGGTGACAGAGAAGAGCATCCTCTCCTGTTACTGAAAAGGATGGTTTCCTCTGCTTCTACACTTTAGGGATTTATTGATTTCTGGAGATAAAATGTCATTCAAATGTTAATTTGCCCAACTCTTAGAATGTTCCAAGAAGAAAATGTGAGGAAGCCCCGGTTGTGTTGGGGGGTGGTCTGGTTGTCCCCGTTGCAGACTCTCCCCTGGATGGCGTTATTTTTATTTATCACTACTTACTATGGAATACCGTTGAGAAACAGATTGCAACATTGCAGATGTCTCAGTCGGCTTTCCATGACTGTAACAGATTACCTGAGACTAGGAAATTATAGTAAAAAAAGGTTCATAGTAAAAAACAGTTCATCTGGGTTCATGAAACCCTGACCCAAAATAGACCTTTGGGGTCTTCCAGGTTGTTTTCTCAGGTGTTTTGTCACATTGATACAAAAGGAGTTGAACACGTTGGATGTATCCATGGCCAGGTCTCCGTAGGGAAGGTCAGTGAAAGCTAAATCTGCATTTCGCAATACGTGGGACCCCAGGAGAGCTTCGTACTTTTGGGCTTGGTTCCTAAGTTGCGGGTGCTCCAACAAGATGACACAGAGTTTTTATGATTGATGGACGGACGGACAGATGGATGGTTCTTAATCCATCCTGGACAGAGTTGGAGCTGGTCTTCTGTGGGATTGTCTGTGTCCCCCTGGAGAGAAACAGCCCCCGTGCCTGAATTCAGCTCATGCAACGGCCCGAGGAGTGGTGAGGCTCATTTTATCTGAGTCAAAAGAAATGTTTTTTTTCCAGAAAATGAGTAAATAAAATCCACCTGGACAGCCTTCCCTAGAAGGGAACCGGGAGGACATAGGAACTCTGAGGTCCCGAGAGCCGTCCGGCTTATGCGCTTTGGTACTAGGAGCTGCTCATGTACAGGTCTTCGATTGTCCCTGTCCCTGTCCTGGGTGACTGCTCTTCTTCCCAACTCCATGCTGGTAACTCACTCACGTAGCCACGGACACAGCTCCCCCAAATGCACGTGTCCTAGAATAGGACTTTTCCCCTCTGCCGAGAAGCTTTGGTTGGCCTCCAATTGGTCTAGAATTAAGTCCCGATTCTTGGAATAGCTGCAAATCCCTCTGCTCAGTGTCTACATTTCTAGCTCAGGTCACCCCACCCAGATATTGCTCCGCAGGTGCAATAGGAGGCTCAGCAAAGTTTTTCTACGCATGACTGCAATCGCAGCAGGTCGGGAGGCTGAGGAAGGAGGATCGTGAGTTGGAGGCCACCCTCAGCAATAATGAGATGCTAAGCAACTCAGTGAGTTTGGGAGGAGGAGCAGACAGCCCCGGGCCCTCCAGCTTGTCTTCAGGGAGAGGCACAGGCTCCTGTCTCCAGAATTCACAAGGTAGACAAGAGGAGGATTCCTGTCCAATACTCTTCCTCTTTGTATTAGCCAGTTTTCCATGACTGTAAGAAACACCTGAGACAGTCAACTTATAAAGATAAAAGGTTCATTTTATCTCACGATGTTGGAGAGACTGGGGTCCCACAAGCCCCTTTGAGAATGTGTCCCTAGGGGGCCAAGCTCTTCCCACCAGCCCTTAGCTAGCTCCTAGAGGTTTCTCTGCCTTCCAAGGGACCACAATGGTGTCAAAGCCCTCAACTCACAGGGCTCCAGGGGACGCCCATCATCCAAGCTGGGGCACATGCCAACTGCAAAGACACCACCCAGCCAATCTCTGACTCTGGCCTCACCCGGAATGAAGTCTGATGCTAATGAGAGGTGTACCATAGTTGATGCTCAGTTTCATTTTAAGGCATGGATGAATCAGTGAAGGCATTAATATTGGTTTGGGGGAGGTGATATACCCTCACCCTGGGCTCAGTCTGTACCTCGTCTCTGTGTTGTCCCTGACTTGTGAGGCGGGAGCGGGCACCCCCACACTTGCTCATGTTTCTGCAAACGCTTGATGTCCTACGATGACACATCTTGACCTTTTCCGGCACATGCATATGCATGAGACCCTTGTCAGTATTTAAATACTCTTTGGACATGCAACTCGTTACTCGGCTGTGACCCAATTAACCACCTGCATCGTTTTGGAGCGTTTTCCAAGGACTGGTGAGGACCGCGGTCATTGGCTGGTGTTAATTAGACAACCATCATCATTTTGGTGGAAATAGAGGAAATCATCTCCGCTCCGGAAAGGTATATTTAAACATCAATTTAATCTTCAAGGCGCTTATGAAAATGCCCAGACGGGAATAATTCTTGGGGATCCTCAGACTCGGTGAGCATCCTAACGACCCTCTGACTCATTATTAAAATTCAAAACCGCACAGCGCCCCGCACCCCGTGATGGATGGCACAGAATCTCTTCCTTATTCAATTTTCCTAATCTCTATTTTTTATCCCCCCCCCCCGGGGGGGGGTCTTTTCTTTTTTTTTCTCCTCAGTAATTGTCCAGAGCTTTAAATAAAAGAACAGTCGTGATTGAATCTTGGTGCGACTTTATTTTTAGCCTCGGTTCTCAAAGGCTACGGACCGGGCAGCGGAGAGCAGAGAGTGTGCGGTGGCCCGAGCAAAGCTGGCCACACCATTGAGCGTCCTTCAGGGCAGCACCCTAGAGGGAAGGTGGGGACGAAGCCCGGCCAGGGCGACTCTGTGATCCCTTCTCTGTTTGGCACCTGCATCTGTCTTGCAGAATGAAGATGCGATTCAGGTGCGGGTTGATCTAGGAGCCCGGATCCCCTCCCTTCTTCAGATTCATGTTGCGCTGTATCCCAAACACAGACCTCTCAAGTCTAAGGCTCCAATAATGCTCGAGGTTGCTTCAAATCTCTTTGTGCACAGCCACAAACGTCTAATGCCAAACCCTGTTGCAAACCAAGCTGAAATTACGGTGGAAATCCCTCCTCGGACCCCAGTCAATCATATACTAAGTCCCCAATTGACAAACACCCCCCAATACACTGGTTGTCCAGGATCTGGGAGAGCCGAGAATGGCTCTGCAAACAAACACAGCAAAAAAAAAAAAAAAATGCCAACACAAACTTCCTTGTGTGAACACCAAAGGCTCATTTTGCAATTTTTAACCCCTTTAAAATGCTCAAAACAACTCATTTTAGAAAGAAAAAACAAAGTCGAGACTCTATCTGGAATATGCAAAGAAATCTGGAAATGTAATAGTACAGTAAACAACCTGATTTTAAAATGGGCCAATGATCGCAACAGACATTGCTCCAAAGAATACAGAACAGCGTGGAGATTTCCCTCAAAATAGATGACCGTGGGATGCGGCTACCCCACCCCTGGGGCCTTAGCCAAAGAAAAGGAGCCTGAGTTCCACAGAGACACCTGCATGTCCGTGTTTATAGCACTAAGTGAAATGACCAGCCAGGGTAGTTGTCCATCAGGGGATGAATGGATCAAGAAAACGAGGTCTGTGCACCCAGGAATCACCGTAAGGAAAAGGGACCGAATTACACACTCTGATGTGTGCATGTGCAGATGTGCAAGAGAAGATCCTACTAAGGTGCATATTTCTAAGGCATCACTAAAAGGAGGGATGAAATTGTGCTTTTTTGTGGGAAGGTAGATGGAAAGGGAGGACATGATGTTAAGAGAAAATGAAACAGAGAAAGAGAGACACAGAAATGGAAATGTTCAGCCTCAAAGTGGGAGAGTGGGTGTCGGGGGCCGGGAAGGGTCCCTGGGAAAAGAGAGGCAGGATTTGGTCAGTGCACACCCTGTGCACCATGGAAATACCATGCTGGACCGCTGGTAGGTCCAGTTTCCATCATCCACTAAAGTTTCAATAAAGTCCAATGAAACTATTTTTAAAAGAAGGTTTTAAGTTTCCATCTTAATAGATGCCCAGGAAAAAAAAATAGACATAAGACCTCGAAGACCTTCTGAAGGTCGAGTGTGGAAGGTCATGATCAAGTCCCCTTGAAGATGCACAGTTTTGAAGGGAGGAGCATAAAGGGGAAGAGAGATCATGTCACCAGAGACGGGAGGAACCCAGGAAGGTGGCCGTGACGATGTCCATCTCCGCATGGAATGGAAGATGGGTGCTACCAGCAAGGGGCGTCACAGAGGGCCAGAGAGGAATTGGGGGACACGGGCACGGCCACCAGGAGAAATGGCAGAGGGGTCGGTTAGGCCTGCCCGTCAGAACCGTCCAGAGCCCCAGTTAACTTGGGAGCGCAGATGGCAATAGGGAAGTATAGGTGAAGTGATTGGGTTAGGAAGAGGTGTAGACTGAAAGTGGATTAATCCACTTGGATGGACTCACTGGGTGGTGGCTGCAGCAGGTGGGGTGTGGCTGGAGGAGGGGGTCCCTGGGCTGTGCCTTTGGGGTCTCTGTCCTGTCCCTGGTGAGCAGAGCTCTCTCCGCTCCCTGGTGCCCTGTCCTGAGCTGCTCTCCTCCTCCAGGCCCTGCCGCCATCTTGTTCTGCTCCCCTTGGGCCACAGCCATGGAGTCGGCCACCAGGGACTGGACCTTGGACACCAGGAGCCTCCGATGAATTTTTCCTCCCCTAGATTGTTCTCTTGTGGCACTTTGGTGACAGCAAGATGAAGCCGATTAATGCTGCAGTCTGGCTGGGCACAATTCAAGAGCCACTTGTCAAGCAGGACGAACATTATTTTTAGCACACACGCTGCATGCTGCACCACAGGAGCTCTCCAAGAATTCCCGGAGAGCTCAACCGCCACCATGCCACCACCGGAACTTCCGGCGAGCACTCAACCGGAACTCTCAGGTCATTTTCAATTTTTCCCCCAGCTCTTGAGGCAGACTTCCGGATCGCGTGGGCGGAGCCAAAAGAGTCCCCCAATGAGCAGCTCCCTGGTCTGAAAGGGCGGGGAAACAGCCCAATGAGCGTCACCGCAGAGGAGCCAATCAGCTGGAGGTTTGCTGGTGGGCGGAGCCAAAAGAGTCCCCCAATGAGCAGCTCCCTGGTCTGAAAGGGCAGGGAAACAGCCCAATGAGTGTCACCGCAGAGGAGCCAATCAGCTGGAAGTTTGCTGGGGCCCCCGGCAGGGGCAGCGTCACTGAGCCCGCTGCGGCTCTCAACAGATTGAAACGGTCTCCAAGGTGTTAAAATTTAATCCACCTCATGGGAAAGCAAAATGCTCTTTTTTACCTTGTGTGCAATTTAATGAATTCATTGCATTTTTTTTCCCTCCTGTTCACTAAAAATAGAACTTGAGGAGCTGGGGCTGCGGCTCAGTGGTAGAGCACTTGCCTCCTAAGTGTGAGGCACGGGGTTCCATCCTAGCACCTCATAAAAATAAATAAAGGCATTGAGTCCACATACGACTAAAAAAAAAATTTAAAAAAAAAATGGAAAGTGAATTCTTCAAATATCATGAGAAAGAGCCAGTTGAGAAAAATGTTTGGGGAAGATTTTTTATATATATATATATATATATATATATATATATTTTCCAAAGGGATGCATCTTACCATAAAAATAATACACATTTTAAGAAATTTTTGCAATCCCACAAAGCACACAAAGGCAACTTGGAGAAAGCTTTGATATTTGGGGGAAGTTCTTATTTATATATAGACACTTCTGTATTTTTACCAAATACGGGTATACCCTGAAAATCATTTCATACTCTTACTGTATTTTTTTTTCTTTGCGTAGCAGGTTGTGACCGTGTCTCTTGCTCATGGTGTTGGGGCCTTGGGGAAACCATCCACACCCACCCGGCCCACCCACCCAACAGCTGCAAAACATCCCTCTTGACCACCGAGGGGCATTTTGGCCACTAGAATAAGCCCCCTCTGGGACTTAACCTTCAGCAAGCCCTGACCAGGCAGAACACAGAAAATGAGATTGGAAAAACCAGGTGGAGTTGAGATAGACGGAGCAAGGGGGATAACTGGTTGCCAAGCAGGAAGCAGGAAGCAGGAAGCAGGGCAGGCGGTACCCTGTCGTAGGCTAGGCAGGCACGATTGTAAACCATAGGAAGGGTGGTGGGTTGGCAGGTGGGCAAGGAACAGGGGACCTTTAGGAAAGAGTGATGCACAACTTGGGTTACTAGGTATTTTTCAAAACGTGCTTTAATCCGAAGTCATTAAAATTGTAATAAAAGATCCATTATAACTGCAGTGCGTTATAATTATGTCTTATATAATTGTGATACGATGCATAGGAACTTTACCTTCCTTTTTCTTCCCCCACTTTTGTGATAATGACCTTAATTTTATTTAAGCAGGCTGCATTCCATAATATTCCAATATTTATTTCATATTCCATTCATATTTATAACAAACAATGCACAGATTATAGTTGTATATCATAAATATATGAATAAATTGTATATATATATATATATATACTATAAGTATATGTCATATACTTATAGCAAATAAGTAAATAACAAATTATCAGTACAATAAATCAAGCATATCCTTACACAGTACAAAAAAAAAAATCCACTCATTTAAAAATATTTCCTGAAATGCACCCAGCCCAACAGCAATTTTAACAGAAAACATGTAGAAATAAACCTGAATGAGAAATATGCAAATCTTCGCTAGAAAAACTTAAAACTTCACTGAGGAATGAAACTAGATGTGATAAAACTGGAAAAAAAAATCATGTTAGAGATTCAAATAGAAAAATAATTTTAATTATGATACTAATTTTTAAAGGATATTGTAGATTGAGGCAAGGATGACACAAGTCATGAGTGAATTTTTTTAGGAGTTTGCCAGTTTGGCTTCTCTACATTGACCTGAAATATTTAGCAAACAGTGGTGTCAACAGAAGGCTGAAGAAAACCAGAAAACGAAAATGAGACAGAGGGTATTTTACACCAGAGGACCACAAGACAGGTACCCAGATCTCTGCAGGAATCCGGCTTCATCTTGATGCAAACCACGGGACCCACGGTTGCCAATTGGAGGTAAAGCAACTGGCCCGATCCCCCCCGGGAAGATGGGAAAGAAAGCAAAATATTTTTCAGAAGCTGAAAGGAAGGAGCTGTCAGGCCAACCTTGGTGTCCACTGCGAGGGAAAAAAATCACTCTGTTTGCTAAATCAGGGGTCAATAAATCAGCTCTAATTATCATCTCATGTTTTCTAAATTGCATTTTAGAGGGGAAGTAGAAACTAGAGAGGGTTGTCTTTTTCTGATTTTAAAAAGGTACCAAAAAAATAAAAACAAACAAAAATTCCCAGAAAAGTAGAAATAGAAGAAAATTTTCTTAGCTGTATAAATTCATCTACAAATGACTCGACTTTAGAAAATTATTTAAAATTGCTTTTTGGTTTATCGACGGCACTTTAGCATTATCTGTTCGTATGACGTTTTCAGTGGCTGATCTCGTAATGTCATATATTCAAACAACTAGAAAAAGACTCGAGTCACCTTTTGATCGGTTTTCCTGAGGTGGAGAGAGCTTATCTTCTTTTATCTTTCGCCATTTCCATACAAATATCTTCATTATTTTCTCACCTAATTATTTTTTACAGCTAAGAATGAGGTAAAAATGCTCACTTCCGCCACCCCATGCGACATAATAATGGAAGTAACTGCAGATACGGTCATAAATATAGGCACAGTGGTCAGAACCAAGAAAATGACCTGCTGACACCTCCCACTTCCATTTTTTAAAAAATGAGCATTTAGTCTTCATCAAATTTCAGATTTTGACTCTGCAAAAGACCCTCTGAAGAGAATAAAAAGAGTTCTGCTTCCAGGCCACGCCCCCAATGATCTAGCCTCCTCTCACTAAGCCCTGCCTTCTCTCACTAGCCTCCGCCCCCTCTCACTAAGCTCCACCTTCTCTCACTAAGCCCCGCCTCCTCATGTTTTCCTAATCTCCCAGAAGTGCCACAGACTAGTGACCAAGCCTTCAACAGGCGAGATGGTGGGGACACTCTGGATCCAAACGGGTCTCTCATCTTGCAGACTCTTGGAATCTCTCACCCCTTTATCAAGCGTCGGTGTGATATATTTTTTTTTGTCTCTTTGCTGTTTACTTTACTTGAAAAACACTGTATCCATCACTTGAAAAGTCAGTCATGGTTTGGACACGGAATGTCCCCTTGAGGCTCAGTTGTTGAAGGTTTGGTCCCCAAGGGAGCCAGGTTCAGAGGTGGGACTCTTGGGAAGTGACTGGATCATGAGGGCTGTGACCTCAATGGTCAGTTAATCCATCAAATTGATAGTTGAATGCACTTCTTTGAGGTGGAACATAGTTGGAAGAAGTAGGCCACTGGTGATGTAAATCTCAGAAGGATTTATCTTCTCCCCAACCCCTTTCCCTCCCCACATACCTCTTTTCTTTCAAGAACTAAAAATATTCACTATGTCATGAAATTTCCAAAATGGATCTAAAATGAACCTTTCCTCTCATTAAGTTGACTTTCTCAGGTATGTTGTTACAGTCATGGAAGGCTAACACGGAATCTTATATTAGTTCCAATAACATGAATATCATTCATAGACTTTCAGTGAACTCTAGGTCTTGCCAGACCCTTCCACCATGATCTTTCTGCCTTGGAACCAGCCAAATATGGCCAGACTCCTCTGAAACCAGGATCCAAAAGTAAATCCTTCCTCCTCTAAGTGGTTCTTGTTGAAGAAAAGATGGCAGACACAACAGGGAGACTCATAAATGTTCTACTGTGGACATGATATCCATCCACAATGAAGGGTCATCTTGCCTCAAATGTCGGCAGTCCAAGGTAAACAAACCTCAGCTCCACCAACATCACATGCTATTTGGAAACATGTGCTCAAAGACCGCTTCGCAGATCTAACGACGTTCCCAAATAGTAGCAGTGATGTTTACTGCCTTAGCATTTTAACAAAGGGTAAGCCAATGCATGTCAAAGTGTCAGGGACATTGATATCATTATTATTATTTGTAGAATACCTTTTGATATCATAAATGGCAAGGTCCCAGAATTTACAGGAAAACCTGTCAGAAATACTTAGATGATTGGAACTGATTTTACAGTCTGTGTTAGCCTTCTGATACTGTCACAAAATACCAGAGAAAATCAACTTAATAAGAGGAAAAGTCTTCAAATCATGTGTGTTTGGTGGACACTGATACCAAAAAGCACATTCTGATACTTGTCTTTGTTTTCTCAGCCCAGATGGCACCCTCTGCACTGACATAGGCACACACTCCAAAAGCAAATGATTTTGAGAAAGAAATTCACAATGGCCACAATATCCTAAAGTTTCCTAGAGAGAAAACTGGCTTAGCACAGGAAATGTATTTGTAGTAGCCTTTGAGTTGTTTATTCTTGCCCCTAAGAAATGCTCACGTCGTTGTAATCAGCAAAGTCTGTACTTCATTAAAAGGACATACAATGGAATAGCATTCAGCCATAAAAAAGAGGAGATGCTGTCATTCGTGACAACATGGATAGAACAGACCACGCCTTCAACACAGGAGCCTTTGGGAGATGCTTCGTATCCAAACCGGAACATTCTGCAACAGCAGAGTTGGGGAGATGTGATGGGAACTCCGTGGCCAGCAACGTCCACCATGGTGAGTATCTGGCTCCTCACAGAGAGGACTTTGCCGTTTGCTTGCTTCAGAATTAAGGAACCACAGACCCACCAGGTACGTTAGATGGACTGTCGAGATGACACAGGCAGGTCATGTGGGAGGGAGGACCTTGTGGGTCTTTACGACCTTGTGGTGGGTCCCTATCTTACCACCTGGGTAGCCACTGAGAGTCCTCGGTGGACCCTGTGGATTTCTGTGGAAGGCTTTATGTCTTGCCACCTGGGTCTCTCCTGAGGGACCCTGTCTACTACCTGGGTATCTACTGAGGGACTCATACCTGACTACCTGAATATCTACTGAGTGACCCACATCTTACTACCTGAGTATCTACTGAGGGACCCACGTCTGACCACCTGGGTATCTACTGAGGGACCCATGTCTGACCACTTTGGTATCTACTGAGGGACCCATGTCTGACCACCTGGGTGTCTACTGAGGGATCCTTGTCTGACCACCCGGGTGTCTACTGAGGGACCCGTGTCTGACCACCCGGGTGTCTACTGAGGGACCCACGTCTGACCACCCGGGTGTCTACCGAGGGACCCATGTCTGACCATGTTGGTATCTACTGAGGGATCCATGTCTCACCATCTGGGTGTCTACTGAGGGACCCACGTCTGACCACCTGGTATCTACTGAGGGATCCTTGTCTGACCACCCGGGTGTCTACTGAGGGACCCATGTCTGACCACCCGGGTGTCTACTGAGGGACCCATGTCTGACCACCCGGGTGTCTACTGAGGGACCCATGTCTGACCACCTGGGTGTCTACTGAGGGATCCGTGTTTGACCACCTTGGTATCTACTGAGGGTCCCATGTCTGACCACCTGGGTGTCTACTGAGGGATCCATGTCTGACCACCTGGGTGTCTACTGAGGGACTCACATCTGACCACCCGGGTGTCTACTGAAGTTCAACATCCATCACCAGCTCATTTCTCATAGAAGTGCACTGTACAAAATGTGTCCTTGGAGGAAAGCAGGAGTAGCGTAGGCTTGTGGGCTGTCAGGGGAGTCCTTTCCTTCCAGATGACGTGTCACACTACCCCTTCATTCACAGCGTTCCTACGCACCCGAGGAGTTAGGAGCGGCGTCTCCAGAGTCATTCAGAACATGAACAAGGCTCACATCCTCTTGGACTTGTTGGCCAATTTGAACACAAGGGCAAAATGAAAGGGAGTCTCTCAGTAGGTGTCCAATGACGAGGAAAAGACCATGACGATCTGGTGTTTCATGGCGAAAATCACGGAGGGGTGGAGGAGACCCCTGGTGGAGTCACCAGACCCCCATCTGTCCACCCTTTCAGTCCAACCCAGTCACGTGGACAGGGAGATCATTCCACGTGATCCGTGCTGAACTGTCCCAAAGTCCCCCTTGGTTCTACGGAAACTCCTGGGACTTGGGATCTCAGTTCTGTGGCCTCTGCAGCTCAGCTCCGACTGTCGTATTTCCTAAGCTTCTCACCTATGTCAGGCTCAGAGCTTGGGGACATGTCACCAACCCAAGGAGGTGACCCAGAAACCCTGTTCTGCTCCAGAGACCCACTTGACTGGTCTACTTCTCACTCCTCAGGTTGGCTCATTTCCATTCTGGGTGCCCTGGAATCTGTTCCTTAATATGCATTCGGTACACTTCTTGGAATATCACCTCCCTTCTGAAGACTTCCTCGAATATCACCTCCCTTCTGAAGACTTCTTGGAATATCACCTCCCTTCTGAAGACTTCTTGGAATATCACCTCCCTTCTGAAGACTTCTTGGAATATCACCTCCTTTCTGAATCCCATACTGCTACTTGCGATATTTCCCATGAACTCATCAGAATAGAACTTTGTGGATCTCTATTTCCAGGCATTTCTGAAACTCCACTTAGTAGATACTTTGCTTCCTCCATTTAGACCATATTATGAGCCAAAGCCATTGACGAACCTTCCCAACCATCATCCGGCATTTGGAAGGTGCTCAAAAGAGACTATGGAATTGGTCTTCAAAGAGAAAAAAAAAAAAAACTCAATAGATGGCTCTGTGTTTGTGTGTGTTATATCAGAGGTGGATCTGATATTCTTTATTATTATTATTATTATTATTATTATTATTATTATTATTTGGCATTTGAACTCTCTATTTTGCCAGATGCAGAAATGGGTTCATTCACATTACTCCAGGGCACATTGGCAAACTTCTCCAAAAGATTCAGATAGAAGATATTCCAGGCTTTTCTGAGGTCGACAGGAATCACTCAACTCTGTCATGGCGCTATAAATGCAGCTGTGGATAATGAGCGGGTGACACACTTTGTCAATAAAACTTTATTTATAACTCCAAGTGGGGGGCCAGATGGGCCCTTCACTTCCAGTGGACCCAGCGTCCAAAACCTTCAGCAGAGAAGACCCAATGCACCCAGAGATAAAGGACCCAAGGAAAGTTGAATGGAAGGGGATCTTGACATTTCTTTTCCCAGAGAGGAAATAAAGTGAGAGATGTTCTCTTGATAAAGCCTTTGAAAAAATAATCTTGTGCAGGGCCTTATATCCTAATAGCAGCGAGCCTCATTCCTCTTGCTTTTATTTGCTTTTGTCTTCTCATTCATTAGCCCAATTTATTGGAGAATGGCTTGTTTTATGTAAACCGTTAAATCGGTGGAAATTCGTCAACTGCGTTCAGAAATGTGGGCTCGGGTGGGGAATTCTTCTTTTGACAATATTCCCATGGAAATGTTCGCCCTCGTTTTGCTGAGAGCAGCTATTTTTATCAGTGTCTGAGGCTTCCTACTACATGAAAGCTAAAGGTGGATTGGGGCTAAGGGACTATAAATACCGTGGGGACAGTTGAGATGGTGGTCGAATGTCCAAACTTGTCTTAGTAAGTTTTCTTGCGGTTGTGACACTTGCGGTTGGTACAGTTCAAGGCTTCTTCAAATATCACCTCCCTTCTGAAGCCCCAGAGGAAGACCTCGGAGGAAGAATTAGATGAGAAATGGTTTATTTGGACTCATGGATTCAGAGGTCCAGTCCATGGTGGGCGGACTCCATGGCTCTGTCCCAAGGGGAACAGAACAAGATGGCGGCAGGGCCTGGAGGAGGAGAGCAGCTCGGGACAGGGCACCAGGGAGCAGAGAGAGCTCTGCTCACCAGGGACAGGACAGAGACCCCAAAGGCACAGCCCAGGGACCCCCTCCTCCAGCCACACCCCACCTGCCTACAGTCACCACCCAGTGAGTCCATTCAAGTGGATTAATCCACTAACTGGGTTAAGGCTCCCATCATTCAGTCATTTTATCTCAAAACATGAGTTCTTGGGGGACACCTGACATCTAGACCACAACAAAAGAGATATCAACTGGCTGACTAGCAGAAAAAAAGATATTTCTTCTCAGTCGGCTCAGTATTCGTTCCAAACTCCCTGCCTTCTGGGATCCTCTCTCAAACCTGTCAACACCAGGTTAAAAAGGATGTTGATGTCTCCAGCAAAACACACTTGAGTCTGGTCCATCAGACTTTCAGAGAGCCTGGAGGAGGAGCAACTTGAAGCACCTGTTGATCCAACAACCTTCCATAACTTCATGAATTTTCTTTCCTTCGAGGGTAGATTTAATTTGCCTAGAAATGGAGTCATCTCAGGGTGGACTTGAAAATCTCATCCTCAACTTCTCCTAAGAGTTCACTGAGCCACCTGGAAAGTTTTGGTGTTATGGGGAGATAGGGGATCCTTTAAGAGGTGGAGCCTAGGGAGAGGAATTAGGTCATTATGGGTGTGTCCTCAAAGGGGCTACTGGACCTGGCTCCTTAAAACAAACCTTTCTTCCTCCTAAGTTGTTTTACCTCAGGGACTTTGTCACAGAAACGGGAGTCTGACCAACACAGGACCCTCATCAGACCCTGAGTCAGCCATACCTTGATGGTGGACTTCCAGTCTCCAGAACCGTAAGCAGTCAATTCCTCTTCCTAGTCTGTGACATTCAGTTATAGTGACCCAAACAGATGACACAGTGAGCAATTCTGTTTCTCAATTATTGAAGAATTGCCAAACTTTCTCTACCACTTGGTACCTTCCCATCAGAACTTATGATTATTTTTTTAATGTTTGCCATTGAGTCTGATCACTAGGCGCATAGACAACCAGTTCCCTTCCACCAAGTCCCATTTATGAACCTCTTAGTGCACATTGACCTGATTCGACCGGGATCCCGGACCAATACCACTAATATCATCTGGGAGCTTGTGAGAGACACCCATCCTTGGTCCCCACAAGAGACTGACTCAATCACCAAATCCCATATGGACCTCTTCATTCCTTCATTGGGGACCATTTGGTTTTTTCCAGTTTTTCTTTTCCCGAAATATAAATAGTACTCAGTGATTGCTCGTGAAAAATGAACATTTTCCCCACATCTCTGAATATTTCCCTTGGTTAGATTTGGAATGATTATGACCAGATCATGGGTTTGGACCCTTACACTGGGCGGCCATATTGGTGGGCTGAAGTCCTTCTTGTGCATTGGAAAATTCTCCTTTTATACCCCACAAATGAGGAAGGGTGTGGGTGGGTTGTTGTCTATTTTTATTATGTAATGATTATCACCATATCTCACCCCGTCTGGGTCGATTTTCCTCCCCAAAGAGACAGCAGATCCAGATGGAGTCCGATTCTGTGGGTTTTCCCATTTCCCGGGTTGAAATACCCATTTCAGGGTATTTAGGATGCTTCGGCCGCACACAGCCTTTCCATCTCCTTCGGTTCCTGCCCCACGAGGGTCAGAACACGCTGTCTCTGCTAGGGATGTCCCGGACCTTCCAGTGACACAGCGTGTGTCAACAGAAGTTGGTCACCGCAGGGCACAATGCAGCAGAGGAGGTGTTTTTTGTGACTGTGTTCAGTGCTTTGAAGAGTCCACTCCCCGAGGATTCCCCCCGTGGAAAGAGCCTCATTTGCTTTCGGCTGCGGCTTTCGAGATCCTGACCTAAGCTCTTGGATTTGCTCTGCATTCTTGAGGGGCCGGCAGAAGCATGGCTGTTCCCAAATGCACATTTCTGGGGGTTGGTTCGTCTCGGGGAGAATTTGTAAGTAGTATATTTATGGCTCGTTTTCCCTTTTTCTTTCTTTCTTCTTTCTCTCTTCCTTCCTTCCTTCTTTTGTAAAAGCCATGAATAAGAAGCACATCAGTTATTTTAGGACTAGATTTAGTTTTGAATGAAAAAAAAACATATCACCTTGTTTGTCCTCTCACGTTTACACAGAGCAAGTTTTTTCGTTAGATTTTGTGTGACTCTAACTAAAACATCCAAGAAGAACAATTTTAGGGAGGAAAAGTTTATTTGAGTCTCACAGTTGCAAAGGTCTCAGTCCCTGGTGGCCAACTCCATGGCTGTGGCCCAAGGGGAGCAGAACAAGATGGCGGCAGGGCCTGGAGGAGGAGAGCAGCTCAGGACAGGGCACCAGGGGGCAGAGAGAGCTCTGCTCACCAGGGACAGGACAGAGACCCCAAAAGGCACAGCCCAGGGACCCCCTCCTCCAGCCGCACCCCACCTGCCGCAGTCACCACCCAGTGAGTCCATTCAAGTGGATTAATCCACTGAGTAGGTTCCACCTCTCACAACCCAGTCATTTCACCTCTGAACATTCATGCATGGTCTCACTCATGAGCTTTTGGGAGACACCTGACATCCAAACCATAAAAATTTTTGATCAGTTTCGTTTCCAAAATCAACAAATGAAAGTAAGAAAAAATATGGGGGAAACAGCCCATAACCAGCCCTAAAAATCTGGTGGAGTTTGATGTCTGAATATTCAAATTTATAAAGGTTTGGTGCCCCGTATATACATCAGTATCCTAAAACTAAACCACCTGCTGATGGACATGGTGACAACCAAGGACCAAGATCAACTTCTCAAGCCATTTAGCCACCTGGTCTCTGAGGACAGTCAGAGTGACCATGACTGCCTGTGACTGCCTGTTCTGCTCCATCTCCTCTCCTCACAAAGTGACGAGTAATTTCACTCTTTGTCCCTGATCCAGGGGGTGAAAGGGGAATGTTGGTGCCGTTGGTTATGATATTTGCTTCCTGCTCCTTCAAATGTCCTTCATGTGGACGGAGATGAGGACGCACATGCCCTAAATATAGCACCTTGGCATCTGAGCCACCAGGAGGGAACCTGGCAGGAGGTCACCTGCATTTCCCCTGTTGGGAGTGGCCCCCGGCTCCAAAGACTAACTTCCCCATCTCCAAGAAGAGCCTTCCAATGGTGAGCCCTGCTGGCTCACCTGATCCTTACCCACCAATCAGAGCCCTGCTGCTCACCTGATCCTTACCCACCAATCAGAGCCCTGCTGCTCACCTGATCCTTACCCACCAATCAGAGCCCTGCTGCTCACCTGATCCTACCCACCAATCAGAGCCCTGCTGGCTCACCTGATCCTACCCACCCATCAGACTAGCCCTGCTGGCTCACCTGATCCTTACCCTCCAATCAAAAAGCACCCCATGCCAACTGTCAAACCACCCCCATCTCTATAAATATGCAGAGCTGTTCCTCAATAACCGGGCATTTGCTCCGAGGCCTTGTTCGTTCTTTCATCCCCATCTCTTTCTTCCCGGTGGTAAAACCTAGAGGGAGATGAGGGACATTTTCTGACCTACCCTGAGGCAGTTCATAAGTGTGACTCCAGAGGAGCCCAGAGGGATGGCCCAGATTCCACTTGAAGTCACAAGGACCCAGGCAGCAGTCTGAACCAGGGGACTTGCCTCTCGGGCTGCACCATCTAGGAGACTGAGGGAGAGTGAAGACCTCCCTCTTCAAACCCCAACTCTTTGTGTTTTTTTTTTTAAATATGCTTTTGACTTGTTGATGGACGCAGTACCTTTATTTTGTTTTTATTTATTTTATGTGGTGCTGAGGATCGAACCCAGGGCGTCACACACACGCCAGGCAAGTGCTCTACCTCTGAGCCACAACCTCAGCCCCAAACCCCGATTCTTGGCAGCAAAGAGTGTCAGACCTGTCACTCAGAGTGACAGGCAGGAGTGTTGAAGGGGTGGAAAGGGGAAGGGGTCACTCTCAAGGGACAGAGGGGTCCTCTCAGAGAGGACAGGGACAGCGTGTCCCCTCCTGCGCTCCTGTTTTATTGGGGTCCCAGGGAAGTTCCCAGAGAGCCCCGCCCAGGTCCCCCTCCTGACTTTGATGGACAGCAGGGTGACCTCCGACTCTCCAGTCCCCACGGCCATGGCCACTCTGGGTCACCCTGGCCCCTGCTGCCTGGTTCTCAGTGGAACCTGTTCTTGCAGATTTTAGGGTTGGAGGAAGGATCCTGGTCCCCCTGGGTCCTGGGATAGGGTCTGAGAGAAGGGTTTAGGGGCCTCAGCCGTGAACTTTAAGGACAGGACGGTGAGGGAGGAGATCTCCTCTGTACACTGAGCACATTTCCATCGCACCCATCTTTACGTGGGTGGCTTCAGGTCCTTTGTAGGGACGAGGGGAGGCAGAAATGGAAAAACACATAAATAAGCAACATGCGGTAATATCCTACAGAATGTGTCCCGTGCTTCATTTTGAACCTTTAGAGCTTATTTTGTATTAAAAAGAGGACATTGGCATCAACTTGAAAATAGAGGACAGGTGGGCACGGTGGCGCTCACCTGTCATCCCAGCAGCTGGGGAGGCTGAGGCAGGAGGATGGCGAGTTCAAAGCCAGCCTCCGCCAAACAGAGGCCCTAAGCAGCTCAGGGAGACCCTGTCTCTAAATAAAATGCAAAATAGGGCTGGGGACGGGGCTCAGGGGTCAAGGGCGCCTGGGTTCAATCCCTGGTACCAAACAAAAGAAAATGAGAGCCACTGTCCCTTTTGAGGAGTAGCCTGTGCAAAGCTGGGCTTTCCCTCTAAATTCGGAAAAGCTGTGGCTGTCGGGAATGACAAGTGGCAGCTGCTGAAGTAGCTTGCAGAACCTCAGGAGTTAGTGAGGTGACCTGCCCCACCTCCCACACACCCCGGTGTCACCGATGTCATTTCTTCCAAGAAGGATGCATCCTGAGTAGACTACGGCCAGGCACCAGAGCCGCCGTGGGCATGTTCAAGGAGGCCCCAGGAGAAGGTGAGGGGGCCAGACAGGGAGCCCATCAGAGCAGGGGGGAGCTGCAGGGTCCCCTGTGTCCCCTGCCATGCTGTCCCCAGAGTCTCCAAGGCTTCCATCTGCAGCAGGACCCGGCCGCCTCCCCAGGCCCCTGCTCTGGATGGAAGGAGATGCTCCTCTGCAGGTGGGTGACCTTGGTGCGGCCCTCAAGGGCAGCCGTCCTGGGTCACCTGGATTTCAGCTTTGGCAGGCACACCTGCAGGTCACCCTCAGCCTGGAAGAAGCCCTGAGATGAGGCTGGGCTCCCTGGGAGGGACGAAGCTGTGCTCCAGGGACCTGGGCAGGAAGCCGGCTGCATAATGGGGATCATTTGCATGGAGAATGGGGAGGGAGCTGGGCTGGCTTTGCCAGTGGCCCTGGGCCTCAGTTTTGAAGTCCCCCAGGGTGGGCAGAGACAGGGTTAAATGAAACCAACCGGGGTCCCCCGCAGGCAGGACGGAGCAGGGCCGGCCAGGCGGGGGCTGTGTTGGCTGCAGACTTTTTGGTCCTGTGAACCCCTGGGCCTTTGCTGGCCCCAGAAGGACCTTTTGTTATGGGGACCGGGTTCCTCCCGCGCTGATCGGGATGCAGCGGCCACCGCCACCAAAGCAGGAGCCTGGGGACACCCAAGTGGAATCCGACCAACGGGAGCCCAGCAGGCAGACGAGGAGAATATAGCCTGTGTCCCCAAGAGCGACATTGTGACCGCCAACGATCTGCTATATTTAGGCACAGCTCTGAGGCAGGGCCGGGCGGGGGGAGGGGAACAGGGCCACCAACAACAGGCTCCATTGAGGACGCAGGGGCATCTGCCGGCCGGTCCCCAGCGCATTTCCCCAGCCCTGGACAGCCTTTGTTTTTGACTCCGTCCTGCATTATTCACCGTCCCTAGGAATGTGGGGAATTGCAGGCATTCCACAGCCACAAAGGAAGATGGCCTTGTGCAAAAGGGCCCTCCTCCCTGGGCCTGGGCGATGCAGGGCTCCAAACCCAGGCACCAGGGACAGAGGCTCCCGCTTAAAGGGCCCCAGGGAGTCTGCAGCCAGGGGGTGCCCCCAGAGACCAAGACGGGGGACATATCGACAAATCGTGCTCCTGAAAGCCTCCGAAATATTGGGGAGATTCAGAAAAGAAACGAGATCCTAAGTCCATAGGAATCTGATTTTTTTTTCTTTCCTGAAGCTCTCGAATATTGATTCATATACACACACGACTACAGTGTGTGCACGTGTTTCTGCATGTCACCATACACATGTATGCACAGCGATGAAGCAACGTGCGACTGTATACCTGTATCCTGTATGCATACAGTTATCATCACATGGATTTTATAGGTTCTCATATGTACATTTATGTAACCAGTTTTGCAGTTGATCACATACAGTTGGTTATTGGTGTTAACCGTGTGATATCTGATGGCACGTGACATTTACATATGGTGCACATATTTCGTACCACACGTGCACACACTTAACCGCTGCTGGCCGACCGTCCCGTGGACTTTGTGGGTTGGACAGGATGCAGGTGATGTCTCACATAGGCTTCACAGGAGGACATGATTGACATCTGCCCTCTTAGTGACATACATCTTGCAGGGGGGAGTCAGACATGGTCCTGGGACTAGACTGTGACCCTGGGACATGTTGTGCACTATATATATATATATTTTTTTTTTTTTTTTTTTTTTTTGGCTCTGAGAATGTACAAATTCAAGGAAAGGGGTAACAAGTCTGGGGCGTCCATGCCTCTGGGCGTCCACAGGGGGACTCTCATCCGGTCATCTCTGGTGTCCGCACGCCCTGTGTCACTGAGCACGTTGGATATGAAGCCTCATCTGGAGTCCGACTCTGACTCCAGGGACTTATTTCCTAGTCAACAGTAATAAGCCCCGGTCTCCCGACAGCTTGTCCCAACCCGACTTTGTGTCTTTTCTGCCCAAGCCTTGTCCCCGGGCTTGTGCAGATGGTGTGGACGCGCCTTCCGTCCCCAAGGGTATCAGAAATAATTAGAGTGTCTCCTGAACGGTCCCCAGTGCTGACCCCACAGCCTCCTTCCCAGAAGCCCTGGACCTGCAGCCCTGCCTGGCCTCCAGGCACAGGCTCCGCCACCTTCCTCACAGACCACCTGTGACCTGCAGGGGACATGCAGGCGGGAAGTCATGTCCCTGAGAGGAGCCAGGGGACCCTGAAGGGGGGACTTCTGGGACCCTGATGCAGACCAGGTCCCGGGACCCAGGGGGACGAGGATCCTTCCTCCAACCCTAAAATCTGCAGGAACAGGTTCCACTGAGAACCAGGCAGCAGGGGCCAGGGGGACCCAGAGTGGCCATGGCCCTGGGGACTGGAGAGTCGGAGGTCACCCTGCTGTCCGTCAAAGTCAGGAGGGGACCTGGGCGGGGCTCTCTGGAGACTTCCCCTGGACCCCAATAAAACTGGATGGCAGGAGGGGCACGCTGTCCCTGTCATCTCTGAGAGGACCCCTTTGTCCCTTGAGAGTGTCCCCTTCCCCTCTCCACCCCTTCAATAAGCTCCTGCCTGTCACCCTGAGTGACAGGTCTGCAGTTTGTCTGAATTGATATTAAGAATTGGGGTTTGGGGGGGGTCTCTGCACTGCGGGAAGGCCCCAGCCCTCTAGTACATCCTCACAGTCTGCAGACAACGCTGACCAATACCTGGAGGTCAGACCTCCCTTACCTACCTGGGAAGCGTGATTGCCCTGATGGTGCTTTCAGGAATGCCAATGTGATCCTACATGCACCTCCTAGGTTGATATCTCTTCCCATTTGACCATAAACATTTGGTAACTGAACTCTCAAAATAATTCACTTTAACTCCTTTACGTAATGATCCTGCACGCTGAGTTTTTCCTCGATTTGTGAACACAGAACAGGAACCCAAGGGCACGGGGAAAACTTGCTTCTGGGTGTGCATCCGCATACCTGGCCTGTGTGCACCACCAAAATCAGCCAATCAATAAACAAACAAACAACCCTTCTAAAACTGTTATAAGGAAGACAATATGTGATGCCATCCATGGTGCCTGCTGACACACTCTTGTCATCTGGGGGTGCTGGGCTCTTTCTCCTTGACCTCCCTCTCCTTGACCTCCCTCTCCTTGACCTCCTTCTCCTTGACCTCCTTCTCCTTGACCTCCCTCTCCTTGACCTCCCTCTCCTTGACCTCCTTCTCCTTGACCTCCTTCTCCTTGACCTCCCCCTCCTTGACCTCCCTCTCCTTGACCTCCCTCTCCTTGACCTCCTTCTCCTTGACCTCCCTCTCCTTGACCTCCTTCTCCTTGACCTCCCTCTCCTTGACCTCCCTCTCCTTGACCTCCCTCTCCTTGACCTCCTTCTCCTTGACCTCCCTCTCCTTGACCTCCTTCTCCTTGACCTCCTTCTCCTTGACCTCCCTCTCCTTGACCTCCCTCTCCTTGACCTCCTTCTCCTTGACCTCCTTCTCCTTGACCTCCTTCTCCTTGACCTCCCTCTCCTTGACCTCCCTCTCCTTGACCTCCTTCTCCTTGACCTCCCTCTCCTTGACCTCCCTCTCCTTGACCTCCTTCTCCTTGACCTCCCTCTCCTTGACCTCCCTCTCCTTGACCTCCCTCTCTTTGACCTTCTTCTCCTGGACCTTCTCCTTGACCTTCTTCTCCTTGACCTCCTTCTCCTTGACCTCCTTCTCCTTGACCTCCCTCTCCTTGACCTCCCTCTCCTTGACCTCCTTTTCCTTGACCTCCTTCTCCTTGACCTCCCTCTCCTTGACCTCCCTCTCCTTGACCTCCTTCTCCTTGACCTCCCTCTCCTTGACCTCCCTCTCCTTGACCTCCCTCTCCTTTACCTCCCTCTCTTTGACCTTCTTCTCCTGGACCTTCTCCTTGACCTTCTTCTCCTTGACTTCCTTCTCCTTGACCTTCTTCTCCTTGACCTCCCTCTCCTTGACCTCTCTCTCCTTGACCTCCCTCTCTTTGACCTTCTTCTCCTGGACCTTCTCCTTGACCTTCTTCTCCTTGACTTCCTTCTCCTTGACCTCCCTCTCCTTGACCTCCCTCTCCTTGACCTCCCTCTCCTTGACCTCCTTCTCCTTGACCAGCTGCCATTATTCAGATCTCACCAAGTCCAACCCCTTCCCCAACACCACTCCTTCCTCCCTACTGTGTTCCAACCCCACAAGGTCCATCCTGTCCTGCCCTTGCCGACTCACTCAATCTCCAAGGCAGGTCATGGCTCTCTTCTCCCATGGCTCATTTTGCCCCTGCACTCAGTGCCTGCCCAGATGCTCCTCCACTGCAGGCAGAGGAGTGGGGAGAGATGATCAGTGCCAGAGAGTCTTGGGGTTCAGCACCTGAGGCAGGATCAGATGAGAAGCCGAGAAACACACAAGCAGCTATTTATTAGGAATGAGTCCCACGTGGAGAACACGACCCTCTCAATGCCTAGGAGCTGCCTTAGGGACCTCGAAGGTCCCCAGTCAAATTCCTACCAACTGCAAAGGAGAAGGAGGAGGAGGAGAGAGAAGGAGGAGGAGGAAGAGGAGAGAGAAGGAGGAGGAGGAAGAGAAGGAGGAGGAAGAGGAGATGGATGAGGAGAAGGAGGAGGAGGAAGAGGAGATGGAGGAGGAGAAGGAGGAGAAGGAGGAGGAGGAGGAGGAGATAGAGGAGGAGGAGGAGGAGATGGAGGAGAAGGAGGAGGAGGAGATGCAGGAGGAGGAGATGGAGGAGGAGGAGATGGAGGAGGAGGAGGAGGAGATGGAGGAGGAGGAGATGGAGGAGGAGGAGATGGAGGAGAAGAGGAGAGAGAAGGAGGAGGAGGAGGAGCAGGAGGAGATGGAGGAGCAGGAGGAGGAGGAGGAGGAGGAGGAAGAGAAGGCAGTAAAAAGGAGAAGAGACAACACAGAGCTGCCCCCTGCCAGTGCCTCTCTGTCCCTGAGCCTGGCACGCCTGCTGTCACCGTGTGAGCTCAGGTGGCCTGGCCTCTCTGCAGGCCCACATTCCCTAGTTGTAGTGGGGAAGTGAGTCACAGCAGCAGGTCCCCTGGAGAGGTGGGGCTCCCCTCCCCTTCCTGTGCATTGTCTCTCTGGTTCTGTAACATGGCTGTCTGTAAACACATCCTCCTCCTCCTGGGCCTTGCTCCTCAGAGTCCTGTAGAACACTCTCCCACCACTGTCCACCTTCTCCTCATTAACTGGGTGGCCCAGGTGCGGTGGTGGTGCACAGCCTCGATCCCAGAACCCCCGGAGGCTGAGGCAGGAGGATACCAACTCGGAGGCCAGCCTCAGCCCCTTAGGGAGACCCTAAGTACTTATCCTGTCTTACAATAAACAACAGGGACTCGGCCCCTTCCTGGGTGCGGTCCCCAGCCGCAGGAGACCACCTCTCCAAGGCACAGCTCTGCAGGAAGAAATGGAAGTCGACGTCCTGGGTGGAGAGAATCCCCATTTCCCCCCCTCCTGCCCCGCTGTGCTGTGGCTCTTGTGCCAGGGAACATTATTATCTCTATAAATCAGGGCCATGGGGCTCCTGCAGTCCGGTGGACACCATCCCTGATCTGACTGGGAGTAATTGTCCTCCCCCGCGCCCTCTCCCACAACGTCCTCGTGTTTTATAGCTCAATTACCGACACCAAGTCTGGGGCATGACTTGTGGTTGGTTGCAGAGGAGACAGTGTGTTGGCTCATTCGTGGATTTTAAGTATTAATGCCCTTTGGTGTTGGGACTTATTAGGTGCTTAGGGGACAGTCAGGGATGGGTGAGAGATGTGTCCAGGAAAACAGGAAATTAGAATTGGACTGTGCTGGTTTCTCCAGCGCTGACCGAGGTCACAAGGTGGAGGGGACTTTGGGAGGGTGTAGGGCGTTGGACTGGAATTCAGGGGACCTGTCCATTCAGCCTAGCGCCATCCTGGGGACCCCAGTGCCTTCGACAGGGAGTAAATACTAGGATCTGCTTCTCGCAGCTCTGGAGGCCAATGGGGGGGGGGGGTTCAAGATCAAGGGAGCCAAGGGTCTCCATCCAGGGAGAACATCTTTCGAAATCCAAGATGGCGCCCCACGGCTGCACCCTCTGGAGGGAAAGAGGAAGCTGTGGGTGCACAGATGGTGGAAGGCCCAGAGCAGAGAGGACTGATCTCAAGCTCCCAAGACCTTTCACATCCCATGATCTCATTCATGGGGACAGATCCCTATTGGTGTAATCAGCTCCCAAATGTCCCATCTCAGTAGTGTCCAAACAAGACCATTGGCCGTTGCTGTGGTTTAGATAGAAGGTGTCACCAAAAGCTCATGTGAGAGACCCTGCAGGAATGTCCACAGGTGACAGGATTGGGTTAGGAGAGGTATAACCAAATAGTGGATTAATCCACTTGGATGGACTCACTGGGTGGTGACTGCAGCACGTGGGGTGTGGCTGGAGGAGGGGTCCCTGGGTTGTGCCTTTGGGGGTCTCTGTCCTGTCCCTGTGAGCAGAGCTCTCTCTGCTCCCTGGTGCCCTGTCCTGAGCTGCTCTCCTCCTCCAGGCCCTGCCGCCATCTTGTTCTGCTCCCCTTGGGCCAGAGCCATGGAGTCGGCCAACAAGGGACTGAACCTCTGAAGCTGTGGGTCAAGCTAAACTTTTCCTGGAAACCTCAGAAAAACTCAGAAAAAGTTTGAAACCAATTGGACGGCAAAAATAGTAGTTGATACATGAAACCTCGCTCTGTACTCTCTTTCCTCCTCTTGAACTTTTCCTGCCAACCATCTTCTCTACTTCCCTTCCCTACCCCTCCACCACCTCTCACCAAGACTTGGGTCCTTCAATAACATGGAGAGTTAGGAGACTCTTGAAGAGGCTATGAAGTTATGAAGCCAGGCAACATGGTGCACATCTGTCATCCCAGTGGCTCGGGAGGCTGAGGCAGGAGGATGGCGAGTTCAAAGCCAGCCTCAGCTAAAGGGAGGCCCTAAGCAACTCAGTGAGACCCTGTCTCTAAATAAAATGCAAAATAGGGCTGGGGACGGGGCTCAGGGTTGAGTGTCCCTGAGGTCAATCCATGGTACCCCCAAAAAAAGAGTTATGAGACTATAAGATATTACAGTCATTAGCCACAATATTATTTGTCCCTGCTCTTCAGTGGGCATCGTTTGGGAAAAACTGAAGAGTCTAAAATTGGACCCTAGTGTCCGACTGGCAAATTAGCCAGCCACAGCATCAAAGATGGTAGCCAAAGAGACAAGAACCCAGGGTCAGAAATAGAAGACTATTGTTACCCACAGTCAGCCACAGCCAAAGCAGCAGCCTGCTTTGAACCTGGATCCTACTGGGTCTAGGGAAGTGGCTGCTGGGTTCCATCCCACAGAGACAATCCCATTACAGGAGAGCAGCTCTGGACCTAGGCACTCGCTCCAGTTACGTGTAATATCCAAGGAGCCTAAAGAGCCTGTCTTCTAGTTGGAGATGTCATCCTAGTGGCAAAAAACAAACCCGCCATTTGGCTTTGACCAGTGACTGTCATAAAGTCATTCTTCTTCCTAGCTGAGTAATATTCCAAGGTGGATATAAGCCACCTTTTCTTTATCTAGTTCTTACTAGATACATGGTATGATTTCTTCTCCTGGGTCCATCTCCCTCCTAGAAATTTATCTGTTTCACATCAGCAGATTTCTCGGCTGGCTTGGCTCTCCGTACTGCAATCCTAAAAGAAAATGGATCTCCCGCGGGCTCTGGCCTCTGAGGCATCTTGAGCATCTGAGTTGTGCAGTTAATTGCTGTCGTAACCCCCCTGATAAGCGGTGCAGGCCCAAGAGACTGTACCCCTGGTCCTTAAGGTCACCCTCCGCAGCTCAATTTTCCAAAGACACACACAGTTCTTACAAGTGGATGAGACCGGGCCAGAGGAACGGGATGCACTGATCCAGATTTCTGACGGTATTCAGCACGCGGTCCCCGTCGAGGACCGAGCAGATGGTGTGGGATCTCGGGGCCCTTTGACAGAAACATTTGGAACGGACGCGGGGAAATCATTTTCCACTTAAGTGGGGAATTAACAGTGGAGGAGAAGGAAAATTAGATCGTCAAACTGCAAACAGGGTTCTGCTTCGAAAAGAAAGGGAAAAAAATGAATTAAGAGACAGCTGTTGGGGGTCGCCCTGGTGTTTATCTGGGTGAGCACGTTTGTGACGGCCACCATCATGGGACACGGGGTGGCTCCGACGGGGGATGGCGTCAAGCTATAAAAGGAGATCCCCAGACCCCATGGAACGGAAAATTGGAATTTATAAAATGGTCTGCCTTTGGCTGCAGGACGAGAAATAAAAGTATTGGTTGTGCATTGTGACGGTGGCTCTAACGGGGACTCCCAGTCGGTGGCCGTGTTTCACATGGGGCTGGGGTTGGTTTGTTGGACCTGGAGAAGGCTCTTGCTATTACAGAAATGGTTCATGACCCCCAGGTCTCCAGCATAAAAGAGATCACGGTGTCTGTCTTGCTCTTTCATTGGATCCATCCCATTGGGAAGGGAGTCAGCCGCCATCTTGGAGGAACACTCAAGGAGACCTGTGGAGACGCAGCCGAGATGGAGAGGGGAAAAAGTTATCGATAGTGTGGACCAAACGCCTGCAAATCTAAAAAAATCTAATAAAAATCTGGAGAACAAAAGCCGTTAATGGGAAAATGGTGCCTCTCAGCTCTGAAACCATACTTTAATTTTGGTTGTGGTGCATGCAATATGACAAGAATACTAATTGCATGCTGGCTTGTAGTGTCAATAATTTGGAAGTGATGTAAATGTCTGCTCAGAATCATGGGTAAGTAAATCCTGATACCTGCTTCCAGTAAAATATGATGCAGGCATTTAAAAGAATAAATGGGGAGAGTACAGTCCTCAAGTGGATCCCTGTGTAAAAATGCAAACGTGATGAAGTTTGACGTGTGGTAAACGGGCAGACCTCCGACCTTCCTCCTGTGAGATCAGCTCTTATTCTTTCTTATTTCTTCGTTTTTACTTTTATTTGTTCTTTTTAGTTATACATGACAGTAGAATCTATTCTGATATATTTATGCAAGCATGGACTCAACCTTATTCTAATTAGAATCTCATTATTGTGGATATACACGATGGTGCAATTCACGGTAGTATATTCATATATGTATATAGGAAAGTTACATCACATTAATTTCACTATCTTTTCTATTTCTATCTCCCCTCCCTTCCCATCATTCCCCTTTGTCTAATTCAGTGAACTTGTATTTTCCCCCACCCCCATCCTTGTTGTGGATTAGCATCCATATATCAGACAAAACCATTGATTTTTGGCTTATTTCACTTAGTGTGATAGTCTCCAGATCATCCATTTACTGACAAATGTCATAAAGCCATTCTTCTTCATAGCTGAGTAATATTCCATTGTGTATGTAAACCACATTTTCTTTATCAAGTTCTTACAGCCATGGCATGGTTTCTTCTTTACTTTGATGCTTGATTCTAGTTTGCTTGAAGGATTCAGAGCATAATTTCAGTGGTTGAAAGACACCAAAATATAGTAGGAAAAAATCAAAGTGCTCTTGGATAAACTCATAGAATAAATGCAGGTGTTTAAAGATGGAGTCCAGCTATATAAAACATGCCTGGAGGAGTGTATCCAGAGTTTTTATTTGTATGTATGTCACATAATGCTAAACTGAAAGGTAAGCAGAATATTCTGCCCTGATAAGCAAGCCAAGATCGGATCTTTTTTTAAAACTTCGTGGGGAAAGAGAAACAGATGCCGATCACACACACACACACACACACACACACGGGTGGAATGCGGTATCTGATCACTATTCTATCAACGTCCAGAATTTTCAAGTATTGGGCTTTGGAACTCTGATCTACAAATTGCTTCCAGACCTCTCTGTTCAGGGGGCTTCGGCAATCAGTCCAGGGTGCTAATCTTTCTCTTTTTTCCTGATTACTTTCTCTCGGGAAAGACGAAATGAATACCTGATGCGGCTTTTCCTGGTGGAAGTCTCTGGAATCGTAATCCAGGGGAGCCGGTTAATTAAGGATCTGCATCGCTGGTTAATGCAAAGGCGATAGGGGAAAAAAATGGTATTTTATATTAAATCTCACACACGCAAACCCAGGCAGAAGGAACGGGCAGATCACGGACGAAGTCTTCCCGTTTCCGAGTCCGACCGACATCTAGACCTTGAAATAGTCCTTGCAACCCAACTCTGAGGTGTGGAATAATGGATTTGGAATAATAATGTTCTGAGCTTCCCCAAAGCTACCAAACCGTGATAAATGTGTATTTCCTGCTATTTTTACCTAACGGGAGAAAAGCCTTCCTTCTCATTAGACAAAAGATAAAATAGAATAGAATAAAGTAAAATAAAAATAAAAATAAATAAAGTCAACCACCACCAGTTGATGATATTGAATCTCTCAGAAAACCATTAGTCGCTCTGTTCAGACCCTGGGGAGATCGATCTGATCATGTCACGGGAAGGGACAGCTGTGGCACAGTGACCACCGTAGGTCACTATGTTGCACCAATGCAAGGTGCTTTTGAATTCCTCTTTAGCTACAGGTACAGCCAGTCCCAAGTACAGCCGACGCTCGGTTCTGACAGTCGGCACATTTACGAATACAACTAACAGCGGATTGAAAATAGATATTTTTTAATTATATCGGTCCAGAACCTGTAGACATTCTTCCTTGTGTGAATAATGCAGAACGATCCTTATTGGTGAAGCCTTGGCCCTGCATTAGGTCGTAGGTGACCTAGAGAGGAGCTTGGATGAGTTCACCTGCTCTGTGCAACCCTCCTGTTTTATGAGGACCTGAGTATTTGGGGTTGGTCAGCAGGTGGTGCCTGCAGGTGGTCTCCTGGGGTGGATCTGTGTCTTGCCTTCTGCAAACTCTTCAAGATGCACCTCTTTTTCTGCTCCCAGACGGCCCAGGCCT